>NC_142369.1:28193437-28515000 GCF_059441005.1 Hippichthys cyanospilos | reverse complement strand
AACGCGGAAAAGTATTCCGTTAATTACCTGGTCCATTCAATTAAATGTGCAGGTCTAGGATCGAACGAACGAGGCCAAGCAAGCAAAAACATTTAACACATATAAACCTAGAGATCCACCTGTTACAGCCCCCTTTGCATATAAACTAATGCACAAAACGTCCCGTGTTATCAATCATAAAAACGTCTTTAAAAAAAAAAAAAGGCTTAACAGGCTCTCTCATGAAAAAATAACCTCGTAAAACCTAAGCTGACCGTACTCACGTATAACTAGAAGTATTTACAGTGATTATTTATTGAATACTTACCTAAAAGGCCAGTCCAATGTCCCTTTCGCGGCAAATTGAAGTCTTTCCCGGGAAATTTGGTGCTAGGCCACGCCAACTTCTACGTCACGTCTCCGCCTCCAGCGTGTGTGTTTTTTGTGTGTGTGTATGAAAGTGCAATAATAAAAAACGACCAGCAGGGTGTCATACACACACACAGAAGTCATGCAAGGTGTAATACATTGACAGCTCCAAAAATCATATTTATAAGTTATTTAGAAAATAAATACAGCATAATTATTGTCCCAGCTGAGTAGTAGGCTCACATTTTCCTCTTTTTTTTCAAAAAAACGTTCTTTTATGCCCTAAAAAATTAAAATATAAGTCTTGAATTAGACTGACACTTGGTTTGTCAATTTATTCACAAGTGTCCACTTTTCCCAGGTGAAAAGTCTGGTATTTTGGCGGTCTATACCATATATACAAACGCGCACACACACACACACACACACACACACACACACACGCACACTAACACTCCCGTCCCGCACACATACGCACAAGTCTCGGTTGCTTTCCATTAATAGACCCAAAGCTTCTTGTTTGTGAGTGTGTGTTGTATTAATAAAGCACCACACTTATAGCTTGTTCGAGCATCCGTTTACTGTTCGGCTCAGCGTACAGTGAATCAACAACGGCGCCCACGCAATGCATGTCGGGAGGTTGCTCGACTGACATAACATGCAGTTATATCAAACATCCACTAGATGGTACTATAATACCACCCGTAACATCTCCCTTTTCTTTAAGTACCCCAAACTCCAAACTCTTTTATAATATCATTAACGAACCGGACAAGTAATAAACTTTTCATTGTAACAGTAGAACATCAACAGTATAATAACATTAACGAACCGGACAAGTAATAACTTTTCATTGTAACAGTAGAACATCAACAGTAGAACAGCTCCCCTTCCATCCCCCCCTCCACAACCAGAACGCCCCCCCCCAGCCGCCCTTGTAGGCCCTGTGAACCTACAGGTCCAGTCTGCTGGGAGGCCGTATCTGGCGGCCATAACGCGACAGAGCAGGGGACAGAGATGGTGCTGACGATGGAACAGATGACGTTTCCGAGACCCTAGGAGAATCTGGCGCACCCGAACTGCTGGGAAACCGGCCCTGAGCCACCTGAGGAGAAAACCTCCACTGATCCTCAGTCATTTCACTCGGTGCCTGAACCCCAATGCCTCCAGACGCAGACTCCTCCACACCAGTCACCGAGTGTTGCGAAGACACCGGCTCCGCCATCCGTAAGTCGACCCGATTGCGACGATAGAGAGCACCCTCGACCTCCACCAGGTAGGACCGTGGAGCGACTTTCCGCAGACACACCCCCCTGCGCCAAATGCCCGTCCTGTCACCCGGCAGCGGCTTCATTCGAACTGCCTCACCCACCGAGAGCTCAGGCAAGTCCTTTGCAGATCTGTCGTATATGAGCTTGGAGACTTGTTTCCTGTGGCGCAACTTGTCAACCACGCCCACAATAACCCGCGGTTCGAGCAGCGCGGAAGCCACCGGCAAAGCCGACTTCAGGCGCCGTGCCATCAGACGTTGTGCAGGACTGCTGTCCATCCCCTCTGTCGGGGTGTTTCTCCACTGTAATATCGCTTTCCAAGCATCTTTTCCTTCACGAAGGGCTTTCTTGCACAGATTCTTAGCGATCTTCACAGCCGCCTCCGCCTTCCCATTGGCCTTAGGATGTCTCGGCGAGGAGGTGACATGCTCGAACTCCCACTCCACTGAAAACCGTCGGAACTGAGAACAGGCAAACTGAGGCCCGTTATCAGTGATGACCCTGTCGGGTTGACCATACCGGGCAAACTGAGCCTTGCATCGCTTAATCGTCGTCTCCGCACTGAGGTCCGGCAGTACATCAATTTCCCAGTAATCTGAGTAATGATCAACCACCAGCAGGAATTCTTTCCCACCGTGCTGAAACAGATCCAGGCTCACAATCTGCCACGGGCGTGTAGGCAGTTCATGGCTCAGCATTGTCTCTTTATGTTGCTCTACAGCGTACTCATTGCATATTGTGCACTTACTGACATAGTCTTTAATGTCAAATTGCATGCCAGGCCAGTATAAAGTCTCCCGTGCCTGTCTGTAGCAAGCGTCGCCCCCAATGTGACTGCAGTGCACTCTGGCCAGCATTTCAGCTCGCAGTGATTTAGGGATCACAACTCTCTGCCCTCTGAATAACACACCATTTTGAACACTCAACTCCTCTTTGATGGGCCAGTATTCTCTCACCGCCATCTCAGCGTCGTCCTTAATCGTTGGCCAGCCGTTCAGAACGATAGCTTTCACAGCTTGCAGCTGTGCGTCCTTGTCTGTGTGCCTCTGTATCTGCACCAATCTTTTGTCCGTGACGTTGAGATAGTCAGCCATATTTATGTGCTCAATTGCACGCTGCTCATCCACCATACTGCATACTGTATGCTCCGTCCGCACCATCCTGGGGTGTGAGCTGGACACAACTGCCCTGCTCAGTGTGTCGCTCATAAACATGTCCGGCCCTGGCTTGTAAACCACTTGCAAGTTGTAGCCTTGGAGAGCAAGAAGCATGCTCTGCAAGCGCTTGGGGGCATTCAGAAGAGGCTTGCCGAAGATGGGTATAAGGGGCTTGTGATCCGTCTCCGCCGTGACCATATCTCGACCGTAAAGGTAATGATGAAAACGCTGGCAGGCGAACACTATGCTAAGGCACTCCTTCTCTATCTGCGCATAGTTCTGTTCCGTGGGCGTAAGCGCCCTTGACGCAAATGCGACGGGCTGACCCTCCTGCATCAGACAGCAACCCAGGCCATGTTGACTGGAGTCACTCTGCACTGTGACGGGTTTCGTGACATCGTAGTACCGCAACACCGGAGTCATAGTCACAAGTCTTTTTATTTCCTTGACAGCTGTCTCATGTTTTGACAACCAGTGCCACACTGCGTCCTTGTCAGTGAGTCTCCTCAGAGGCTCACAAACCTCTGATAGCTGTGGAAGAAACTTGGCCAGGTACGTAACAAATCCAATGAGTCTCTGCACACTCTTGACATCTGTTGGGGCTGGCATTTCCAAAACAGCCCTTACTTTCTCTGGGTCGACCTTGAGACCCACCGCTGACAATATGTGGCCGTGGAAACGCACTTCAGACACCTTGAATTGAAGCTTCCTGATACTAAGGCGTAACTTGACCTGACGGCAGCGGTCAAGAAGGGCTACTAGCTTCGCATCATGATCCCTGTCTGCTTCCTCATCGCTGTCACCGCAGCCCACCACCAGGATGTCATCCGCTATAGGCTCCACTCCTTGAAGCCCTGCCAACAGCTCGTGCTGCCTCCTCTGGTAGACCTCCGGAGCCACCGACACGCCAAACGGAAGTTTCAACCACCTCTTCCGCCCCCAAGGAGTCCAGAACGTGGTCATGAAGCTGCTGGCTTCATCCAGCTTACACTGCAGGAAGGCATCTCTTGCGTCAACCAGTGTGAAAACTCTGGCTTTAGGTAGCTTGTAAAGCACATCCTCCAACGTGGGCATGATATAATGCGATCGCTTGAGTGCGCGGTTGAGGTGATACGGCTGTAAGCATATACGCAATTTATCTGGTCTCCTGACAATGACCATGTTGCTGATCCAATCTGTCGGTTCACTGACAGACGTGATATGTCCTTCTGCTTCATATTTGTCCAACTGGGCCTTCACAGCGTCTTTCAAAGCCACAGGGACATTGCGTGGCGCGCACTGCACCGGCTGAATCGCTGGATCTAGATCAAAGTGAACTTCTCCGGGGAGTGCCTCCACCCTACCCGTGAAAACATCTTGATATGCTGTGATGACTGTCTCCTTGGCGAGAGGTTTGGCGAGACTGTGCATGACTGTGTTGAGCTCCTCCACTCTGAGCTCCTCTGGAATGGTGAAATGTATGAACCCCATCTTTTCTGACATAGAGCCTGACAGCAATGGCAGCTGCCGTGCATTCACAATCTCAAACTCCAATTTGTATGTGTGGCCCTGCACCTCACAGTCCATAGTAGAAACTCCTAATGATGGAAGTCCATGATCTGAATACAGCTTGAGGGTGGTGTTGCTCCGCTTTAGTTTTTCTTTTGGAGCCAGTCTCTTTTTATCTCTGAGACTCATGACGTTGCAAGTAGCTCCCGAATCAATCTGGCATTTCTGTAATGCTCCGTTCAGCCGAAGTTTGACAAACCATTTTTTGCCTCTTGTCCTCACAGCTCCAATGCTTTCCACAGCATACACATCATTTGTTTCCATCTCGGAACTATCTTTGTCCATGTTCAGTCCTTCAGCTATGTGTAGTTTTCCCTCCTTTCTTTTCGTTTTGTTGCAAACTCTTGCGAAATGATTCGCTGTTCCACAAGCATTACAATTCTTGCCATATGCTGGGCAATGTTCCTTTCCTCTCCCATGCAATGTGCCACAGTATTTGCATGCGGAAGGACTCACATCCTGTAATCTAGGATGAGCACTCGTTCTCTCCGCAGTGCTAGATTGTCTTTTGAAGGTATGTTTTCCTACGGCGTTGACATTGTCCAAGTGAGATCTTTCCTGCTCAATAGCTCTCAACTGCAGATCACTCAACTCAGCTGCTCGACATGCTTCGATAGCGCTGGCAAGCGTCAAGTCCTTTTCCCGTAGCAGCCGTCTACGTGTGCTCTCATTTGCAATGCCGATAACTATTTTGTCTCTGATCAACTCATCCCTCAAGGCGCCGTAATCACAGGCAGCAGCTCTCTCTCTGAGTCGAGTCACAAAACAGTCTATTGGCTCACCATCCTCCTGTTTACAGCAGCCAAACATGTAGCGCTCATAGATCACATTTTTTGCAGGTTTAAAGTACTGTTCCAGCGAATCCAGAATGACAGAGACGTCCGCCCGCTCCACGTCCGTCAGCGTCAGGTTGTGTTTGTAGACATGCCGGCATTCAGCTCCCATAATGCTCCTTAAGGTCGCCGCCTGGACCTCCCCGGGCTTGCTCACCAGCCCCGTTGCTAAAGCATAATCTTCATATTCCGCTCGGAAAATGTCCCAGTTCGCACTCAGATTGCCGCTGAGTGTCATCGGAGTTGGAGGGGGAATGTTAGCGGCCATGCCTATTTCCTGGTTCAGCACCAGAGTCTCAGAAATTCACTGTAAAGCACAATAAACTCACACGCTAGCGCCATGTAGCCGTCAGCGCCGATGTAAGTCCACTTCTGACACCATGTTTGTGAGTGTGTGTTGTATTAATAAAGCACCACACTTATAGCTTGTTCGAGCATCCGTTTACTGTTCGGCTCAGCGTACAGTGAATCAACAACGGCGCCCACGCAATGCATGTCGGGAGGTTGCTCGACTGACATAACATGCAGTTATATCAAACATCCACTAGATGGTACTATAATACCACCCGTAACACTTCTGTTCTGGATTGAGACTGAAAGCAGAAGTGTTAAATATATAAAATACTGGAACTTGCTTCCAAGGTTTCTATGAGCATTTAGAAGTACAATATAGTTCACGATATACAGGTTTTTTACAAGATATACAAGATTCCTTAAATGTACTTAGTAGGTGACTACAGTTGGGAAGATTCCTTTACTCTGAAGCAGCTGTGGCTGTATTGCATTGCATGTAACCGAATACTGAGAGCGGGCAGTCTGACAAACAACTAAATGTGGGAACAGTAAAGGCAGCTGCAATTTCTGAGGTTATTGATATGTAATAATAGTCTCAAGCTAAATAACTAAGCAACAACTGGAGTAGCGCTGCTGCTTTCCGGTTGTGTAAAAAAAAAAAAAAACATCACTCTGAAAGAAGTCCAGGGTGTCAACGCTAA
This sequence comes from Hippichthys cyanospilos, assembly GCF_059441005.1. NCBI lineage: Eukaryota > Metazoa > Chordata > Actinopteri > Syngnathiformes > Syngnathidae > Hippichthys > Hippichthys cyanospilos. Next base: position 28,508,848 of record NC_142369.1, on the reverse strand, counting down.
CACCCAAAAGACTTCTGCTCCTGCAAAGTCCTACTGGCAAAACACAGACTAGATCAAGATATTAAGATTACTGTAGCAGCAGCTCTGAAACTTGGCCCGCCACCAGCAAGCAAAACGGGGGGCAGAGCAAGCAAGTTTCCTTCGCCCTCAGGAAATTTTCTGTCCACTGTATCATGAGAGCAAAGCCCCCTATTGCCAGACCTGCGGTTCCTCAACTAATCCCTCGGCTGAGATTTACTGGCATGGTAGACAGGTAATTGTCAATGTTGCTCCAACAATTACTTTCAGACACAGACCAAGCTGTGAAACGCTGCTTGTAAAGAACTCCTTTCTCATGCCAAAGCTAGAGGAAGTAGCAGGGACGGGAACACCTAAGGCTATCTGCAACAAGAATGTGTAAAAAACGGAGGAAATCTGCTTGAATTCTCCAAACTTTAAAACAGTGACCTGAAATAAACTTGTGCTGTTTTCAACCAGATGCCTCACGAGCCCATGCCTAGAATATATAATCATGCAGTTGTAACATGACTTTTGAAACCTCAAGTCATTCTTTGTTAGTGTTTTTAACAGCTGTTCTCCATCACGATGACTGTGAGACTAATGTTTGTTAATGTTGCGATTAGCTTTAATACACAAATACCATAAATATATCAAAAACCAACAAGTCATATGAGACGGAACACAGTACTTGCCGCTTCATCCACGGCACTGCAATGGCAAAGAATCAGAGCAGGAATAGAAATATCGTAGTCATAAATAACTGAACGATGCAAACGTGAGGGGACAGCCAAGAACAGCTTCACTGTTGTCTTAATCCTTGCACATGGCAGCGATGGAATAACTTGCTTCAGGATACCCTGAACAACCTGATGAGTAATATGAGTCAGGAAAGACAAATCCTCCCCGTCTTCCAGATGTCGTATATTTTCATAATGTAAGTTTCATGCCGATTTGTGAGACGTTAAACAGATGTGGACATGATACTCTATATGGATTTGAAGACTGCATGTGATGAACCTACATCAATTAAAAGATCATTTGAGATTTGGGCGACACCCCTAAATTATTATTATAACAGGACATCTTACTTTAGACTTTGTGGGAACAGATAGAAGAAATAATTTTCGTCTTTGACTACTACTGTTTTGCAGTGAACATAGAAAGGTCCAACAAGAAGCGTGTTTGGCTAGGTTTAGCGTGGAAAAAATGACTGGTCCATACAAAGCTGTGAATCAACTTTCTGGAGCCCTGATAGTATGATTGTGACCAAAATCCTCTCATTCAGTCATGTTTGATTTCATAGACACTTTTATTGATTATTTATTATTTATTATTTATTTTATTTATTTATTTATTTATTTATTATTTATTTTATTATTTATTATTTATGATTTATTTATTATTTGAGTAAAACATTCAGACAAATACAAGCACTTCATGGGTTCCGAATTGAATTTTGTGTGCGTGTTTTGTTTCCGTAAGTGCAATGGTTATTTGTCTTTATTTTTGCTCAAATAGTGAATGGAAAAAAGAAGCTCGTGGTGACATTCAATATCAATGAACATGAATACGATCAATTTACAGTCTCTGCTATAAGGTCCTTTTCGTCAGGGACAGGAAAACGTAGCGTAATTGCAGCCTGAGATCAGCGGATACACACTAGATGTAATTGCAACCTCGCACCATTAGCTCAAGACAAAAGTATGAAACCTTAAGGAAACACAAAAAAAGACTCAAACACGTTCAACCACTTCTTAGATGTAGTCCTCACGAGTGGCATGCTTAATGTAAAAGACGACACCATGAGCAATGTTGTTCTGGTTTGCATCATTGTGTTGTCATTCGCCAGGCATTCATGTTGTCTACCTCACGGTGTCTACGTAGCCCGAATGCTCTGAATATGTGTTTTTCCATCCTGGAACTGTGAGCAGATGTGGTTGACGTCCAGTAAGACATGACCTCCGGCGGTGCAACCCCCAGGACTGGGGCGGTACTGAATGTTTCACTGCCATTCATCACAGTTAGTTGTGCACCAGGACATGCTGTGAGGCATGGTCACAGCCCGCTCTTTCTGGCTTGCCTCTAAGCACAATATATGGTGCTTTTTGACATCCAAGCCAAGCTTCAATTCAGGTTGCTCTCCGCACTTTGAAAAATAGACTGGGCTAAAAAATGATCATGACTTGGGAAAAACAACAATTCATGACTCATTGTACTCTCGATAACTCACCGAGAAACACAAGTTGCCACTGAGAACAGCGCGTTGCCATCCAATAACTATGCCCAGGCCTTTAACCATACATCGATACATAATAGCTGGATTGAATTAACACTGTACAGCCACAGATGACAAACTTCATTTCTCAGTTGCTCAATATTAAGGTCAACTAAAATGAGATTGTTGACGCTTGAATGGAAGTGACAATTCCGTCAGACGAGACATAATCTTTGGCCAATGGTGACAGCTCAAGTAATGTTAGAGGCTATGCTAAAAATGATATAGATGTACGTACCACTATCCACTTAACAGAGAATTGTAACAATGTAACCAGACTAGGTGAAAACATTGCATATAAACTTGAATGAAATAATCTGACGTGACTGTTTCTTCCAGTTGAAAGTTAGCCTTGGCTGAAAAACTGAAGAACAGCCACCATTCTCATATAACAGACATGCTGCTAGTCATATTTACATACCACTACATCACATCATGCTTTGGAAACACATTTACATTCACTCGCCATAATTACATTGAGTTTAATCGAAACCCCGACAAAACACCGCACCTTTAGAAAAAAAAAACAAGAGGAAATATGCATAAAAGGCATCAGCAAAACACACGGACATGTAAAATGCTTATTAAATGAACAAGTCAAATATAAGCACGAGTGCATTAGCCACCAGCTGTTTCTGCGCTTCTTCCATTCACATGTATACTTCTTAACTTTTTGAATGTTATAGTAAAATGTCCCATTAAAATTAATTTTATTATTACCGGTAAGTTGTATTTTCTAATAACATTGAACATTTACATGGCTTTGTGTGTACTTGAACAAATAACTTTGAAGAAGTTGCTCCTTCACTGGAGTTCAGATTTTTTTAAATAGTTAATAATTTCTCACATTTTTAGGATAATGTACTAAAACACATCTAAATATCCAATTCAATGAAAGACTAGAACATCACTCAAGACTTTTTGTACTTTCCACAAAACAGAAAGCTTGAACAGAAAGAGAAATACTCTGATGTCATTTGAGATTTTTCTTAGGACCATTCGTCAAAAATGATGTCATTGAGGACCAGAAGCCTGGAAAGCTGTAAAATCAGTCTCACTTATGGCTTTTCCATTAGATCTCCAGCTGCGTTGTTTGGGGTAAAAACAAGTTTTTTTATGCAATTCGTATGCATCAGGCAAAATGCGTGGATGGTGTCCACATGTGGACAAAAGTCACATCTAAACTTCTCAAGCTTATCTCGATTGTTGGTGAAATTTATAAATGGATATTAATAACACTAAAGTAAATACTGGCTCGCTACTTCACCAATGTTTTTATTGCGAGGGTGGACTTGAACGTAACCTCGAAGTACATGCAAATTACACGTGAATTGTATGTGTCCATCCTGAAAATCTCAGAGGTTAAAATGTTTAACAGCACGCCCAAAAAAGAGGGAAGCGCGGTTGTCGCCAAACCCTGAAAACTAACAATCCAGACGCAAGGAAATGCAAGTGTGGAAATGATTCTTGTCATTGACTAATATGGCATGACTCCTTCTTGGGATTTGTGCACCAAGTCCACCAGCATTACGCAATACATATCTCAATCACTGTTGTTTCTGGCATTTTATTTTGCACGTGTGAAACAGCTCTGTTCTTCATCATCGAAAGAGTTAGCCTTGAATATTACAACACTTAAAAATAAACTGAAATTAAGTGGTGATATAACAGAAACCGCTACCACCCAGGATTTACATCATCTGGGCATAGTGAGTGGACAGACCGAAAAGCGTAACACAGTAATGTCTGTCTGGAGCACTTGGTCTTTTTAAGGGAAATGTTCCGCCTAGCCAGTGGAAATAGCTGACAAAATACTCTTAGATTTGTCAAGACTAAACATTGGCTCTAGTACATGGAAGTTATGACATCCAAATATTTGGTAACTGTGGCTCACTCTTTGGATGAAAATTCTTAATTGCAGTTCTCTTCTTATTTGCTATCATTAGACAGGGGGGCAACATTTAATTATCGTTGGTGTAAAAGGTCACCTTGTTCTCATAGTTGCGTAAAAGTAGTAATCTAATACACACTGTTGTCTTCCTCTCCACAAGAGGTGCTGTAATCAAGCTAGGTCTCTCACAGTAATGAGAGACATCTAACGCATCATTATGCATTGCACTAAGACAGTGAGTTACACAATAAAGCTTTTGCGATTATACCGTTCACACGGCTCCCTTAAGGTCTTGCGCGCCACAGTGGAGAACCGGATCCATCGGCACAGAGAGCGTTACTCTTTAAGGGAAGCTAAGTGATTTGTAGATATTTCTTACAAGTTTTATTTATGAGCAAATTAATATAACAGGAACAAAATGGTTTCAAAGTCAATCTGGCAGCCAGGTGTATGGAAAAAATCCAACGTTGCTTCCAGATGAATAATAGAGTACATTCAGCAGTCATTTTAGGTACTAATTTCGAGCAAGTGACACTTGACGTGTATAATGACTTGTCAAATGGTAGCAAAAGTGTACGTTGAAAATGCAATTATGCGTAAGCATCTACAAGAAGCACAGTAGCAACTCAGCAGTGAAGAAAATAGACAGCGTTAATTGTGGTTTCCTGCAAGGCTTATCCAGTGGCAAATTTCTTCCCCAGAAGTAAATCCATGCTGGAAGGATAGGATGCAATCAGGATCAATGTCAAGCCCAACTGATTGATTAGGGGTACATTCATCAATGAAAGATTAGCAAATACATCTTGAGCTGAGGCATCCAGGGGTTGGTGGTTAGTCAATTACCGCAACAAAATCTTGCCTTTGATCCTTAGCTGGTTTTTGCCTGTCCTTTGAGTGTTTTTGTGCGCACTCCAGCCTGATTCCACAGCACAAAAAAATGAATGTGGAGGTAACCTATGATTGCAAATTTCCACTAGCTGTAAATATGAGAGGTTTTGTGGTTCTGTGCCAGTTCTGTGATTGACACGTGATCAGTACAGGGGTTTGTCTTACCTCTCTCCGCAAGTAAGCTAGGATAATGCCCCCAGCTCCCCTGTGAAACTAAACCCGAAGACACAGTCCTGAAAACGGACGGATGAAGAAACCACGATTTGCACTTTTTCTGTTGGGTCCAACATTGCTTTCACAAGCGAAACGCCGCCCAAGGCTCTTGTCTTTCAAAACCATGTCTACAAGGCAGAGGTTAAAGAAGTCAAAGACTTCAGTTACATGTCCATAAATGTTTCCCAGGTACCTCTCCAAACTAAATAGAGACAAATGGTGTCCACATTGAATGTGCAGGTCTGGCTCTGTGCTGTAGTCTGACCTTATAGTGCAAAAAGCTTGCAGATACCGAGCCAAATTATGAGATCAACTCAGGCTCTGACAGCCGCCAGCTCCGAGAGGATAGCGAGCGTACACATGTGTTTGTTCAAAAGTGCGGGGCTATTAAGCTTGTCTACTTATCTGATGTGGTCCAGGAAATTCTTCACAGCTTCGTGTACGCCGCATTAAGGTTATGCCAGTAAACTTTCTGGAGCCAGATTCCTCCACACTGAGGGACTTGTGTCATAAGGAACTTGTGAAATTGAAGAGTTTGCAAAAATAATCATGTGGCTGTACTTTGCTATCATTTAACAGATAGTACTTTAAAGAGCGTCAATTAGTCAGTAATTGGTCCCTCGAAATGGGATATTTACCGTAAAAGATTTAAAGTCAATGTGTAAGGAAGCTGAATCCTCTTCTTAATGCAATGGCAAACATATTACCTCATGGACTGTGGAAAATCCAATTCCCTTTTGTGCCTTTGCGGTGACTCGGGTTTTCTTCTGTGAAATTGGGATCAGTCTTTGGACTAAGAGCTTTGATCTGGAAAATATTACTGTGGGTGAAGAACATGGGAAACAATAATACAAGAAAGGCCTCTTTCCATTTTTGGGCTCTCTGTGACTTGGTGATATGCTTAAGTCTGCTACTTAAACGCGGCACAATCACTGACTTTTTCATCTCTTGTGTCAAGTGGAGTTGATCAGTTGTCAGGTAAAATTGATCAGCGCAAAAGCACACTGACCTCATGTGAAATATTTTGTGCGGTTATTTTACACTTGAGTTGGTTGGCTTCGCTCCAGGTTGACTCCAAGATGAATGCTTCCTTGACATTGAGTTGTTAAAGGAATCTGCTATCCCAGGCCAACAGAGATGTAATATAGGTAGATGACACGGGTGTGTTCCTGGAAGTTGCCCCTTATGTGGATAGCTTTCTGTGTTCAGTCAAGGACTTTCTCTTCACACATGGTGAAGTAATCAAAACATGGAGACTAATGGGGCATGTAGCTCTCCTTCAAAGTAAAATCTTCACCTCTGTTTAAGACATTGAACAAGTCAAAGGTTTCCGGCAGCTGATTGACTTCTGTTTTCACAGAGGAAACCGTAATTAATGATCTGTAAGCTGTTGCCCAACAAAAATCGCCAAAGGGGCAATAAATTGAAAATCCAAACGCCGCTCTCACCACTGATGTAACAACCTCAGCGGACTAAAATGTTTTAGGGCAATAATAATTTGTGGTTTTGTGTTTCATGTAACAGTCTAACATTATTTCCACGTGATTGTTAGTGGTACATTCATAAATGTTAATGGAGAATACAATATTTACCAAAACTCCATTATAATAACAATGCAAGTAGAAAATAATTTTTTTCTTTTTTTTTTTTTTTTTACAAGAATTAAGGTCTAATAACACTCCTACTGCATTGAGTTTCAGCAACATTCTGGAACATAACCATTTGTCATGTATACTTTCATTTCAAAGTGTCATTGCGAATTAACCTAATCACTATTCTCCAGTGTTTTGCACATTTTGTTTTTAGTAAGCTAACATCTGCCAGGTTTGCCAGACTATGACGGAATTTGGAGCAATTTATCAAATAGGGCAGGCGCAAGTTGGACTCACTCCTTCGGGACTAATGATCAGGCTACTGATCATGGTTACACGTGCAGTACGTCTGCACGTTCGTGCGTCAGGTATGGTAGCACTATGAGAGTTTTCCCGATAAAGCTAAAAAACACATGGTGACTCAGCTTATCTGTTCCTTGGCTTAACATAACTTTTCTGTCAAGCCACATTTGAAAAAAATCTAGCATTTCTCAACTTCAGCCATGAAAAGAAAGAAAGAAAGAAAGAAAGAAAGAAAGAAAGAAAGAAAGAAAGAAAGAAAGAAAGAAAGAAAGAAAGAAAGAAAGACCCTTGAAACTGCTGAGAAAAAAAGTATATAATTACCTTCGGTGAACCTTGTAACTTGGTATTCACTGCCAGGCAATGGTTTAGTGGTGACTAAATCATTCCATCACTCTGTTAAATCTCTAAATATTGTGTGATTATGTGTTATTTGCCACATGTTTGCATTCAGCTCATCAGCCATCACAAGTGAACACATGATGTAAAATTGGTCAGTAAAAAGCATCAACAAGGTGTCAGTAATGAAAAGCAGGCAAAAATTCTTTTTAAAAGAGAAATTGCACTTTTTTCAATAATAGCATGAATGCTGAATTATGTGACAATGCGGAGTCCAATGATTAGGAAACTTTAGGTGTGCTCAATTCTCTTCCGTGGGTCACATATAGAACACTGGAATAGTGCAGGGGATGCTTTTAATTTACTTGACTTGAATTTACTAAACACTCTGAAATATATATTAAATATATTATATATGTTGATTTTGTTCTAGTGATCTTGATAACATTGCCACCAAACAGCTCATTTCAAGTTTTTAGGGTGGCCTTGGCCCTGTATCCCACTAAACTAGATCCACCCTGGCACTTATCAGGTATTTAGTTTTTTTTTTTTTTTTCCTGGTAAACTTAAGCACATTTTGTGTTGTTGTAATTATAAGGTTTTGTTAGCAAACCGTTCACACTAATGAGAAAAAACATTGTTTAAAATTTAAAACACAAGGTACGCTGTCAGTTTGATTTGTCATATTTCTGTAAACACCTATTTGTTTGAATTTCAAGAATTTTTCACGATGTTCCCTCTATGTAGTGTAAATACATCAAAACAAACACAAACCACACACACACACACACACACACACACACACACACATACAAACAGTACTCATTGAGAGATGGACTGGGGTCAATCTGCATTGTGTCAAACCACTGGGTCACTCCATGGTTGATTACGCCCCTGCTCTGATGTCATCTGGAATTCTATTTCTTAATTTCCTTCTTCCTTCCCCTTGTGCTCCTTCTCTCCCTTTTGTTTCTTCACCTCCACATTTTCTTCTTCAGCCTCCTATCATTCTCACTCTGCTCACTCCTCCCGCTCCAGCCATTTTACTTCACACCGGCAGCTTACCTGTGGTTTATTTACAGTGCCTAGCTTAAATGTGAAGTGAAGTAATAACCTAAAACAGATCCTCCTTTGACAGGATGGCCACACAGTGGCATACAACAACCAGTGCAAACAATAACCTTAAATATGTACAGTTTGCTAGTAGTGTGTTGATCATTTGGAAATGGTGTGTAAAGCAGTCAGTTGTGTTCACACCTGAAATACAAACTCAGCACAAAGCAGTGTTACTGCGTTTAGCTTATTTAGTGTTTTTGCGGTAGTTGTAAAGAATTTTAGAGATTGAAATCACTTTGAGAGTTTAAGCATTCAGAATATATATACGTATATATATATATATATATATATATATATATATATATATATATATATATATATATATATATATATATATATATATATATATATAATTTTCTAAAATCAGACCTTGACACAGAGAAGAAAGTATAAGAAACAACTGTTGATTTTTTTTTTGTAGTTTGAGCTACATTGAAGAGAAATTGGATTATTTTAGCTATAAATAAATATAGTACCTTTGCATATCTAGAAAAGCTCTACACTAAAATGTCTGAAACAATTTATTAGTAGTAGCACCACCTATTTTTTTGATACCCTCCCTTCTAACTGTGGGTTCAATGGTGGGCTATGTCAAATGTCATTCTTAGTATATGTCATTGGCAGCTGAAAAGTGGATGGTGAAACGCCACTGGACGCCACTGCACTCGGGCACACATTACAACTAAAACAGTTCACTGTTTAATAACTCAATGGAACCAATTCAGCACCCTAAATCAGATGCACATGGAACGGTATTTGAACAAGAATGAGGTCAGTTTGGGTAGTATATTTTTACAGGTTGCAGTGTGCTCTGAGAAGGTCACGGAACGGCTACCTCTTGAAACAAAATTGTGTTAAAATGGGTCAACAGGATACTTGCGCAAGCACCTGTATCTTTGGGCAGCCTGCAAACGTCTACTAAATACAAAAGGAGTGAGTGAGCTGTCAAAGACAGCAGACGGGAACAAATTGTTTCAATTTGTGGCAAAATAGCCAAATTGTAACTTACACAGCAGGCTCAAGCAAATACATGCGGTTTGGTGAGACAGTGGTGGACACACTTGACTGAATTTGGTCACATAAACTGGAGCGAGTACTCCCTGGGAGTTTCAGGTCAATGACTTTCAGTTGGAACCATGCTCATTAAATTCTTTCTTTGAGAAAAGGTGGATAAAATTCAAAACTTGAATGTTTTTTTTTATTATAAGTAATAAAGCGCAAGCTTGTCATAAAAACTGTCACAATATGGTTCTAACTTTCAGTTAGAGCAGTGAAGTGTACAGTACAGTATATAAGTCAAACATAGGGACCATAAGTCAAAGTTAAGGAAACGTCCATGTCTTCATTAATATATGAATACAATTAATTAGAGGCTTAATTAAGACAAGCGGCATTGGAAGTAGACATCATATAATGGACGTCTATATGATGGCTGTCCGGGGTTTCGGTGTGTAGTAAAGATTGGGTTGGTTTTGGGTTACTGTGTCCCTGCTACTATCCATTATTCCATAAACGAGGGAAATGAGCAACAGCACACCCAAATACACAACCGCATAATGCACCAAGTTCTTCACTTTTTAGTAAAAGAAACATGCTCATACGCGGTACTTCTTGTTCTTACCTCTTTGAAAATATTGGTCTCTTGCTATAAAGACAAACCTGTTATGTGAAATAACCCCCTTGATTTGCCAGTAGTTTTAATATGAATAACAGCATACATCCTCACTCATATTTCTCAGTATGTCATTTTCAAAGTTGGACTGACTGATGGAGACTTTGTTTTTAGATAAGCACCGGTCATCAGGCAGAAAAATAGGTCAAATATGCAACTGACATAATCCAAAAAGACAGTCATAAACTTCATGAGGTTTTCTGAAACCTGAACTTTACTACTTGCACTACTTGCATGGAATGATTCAGTCACACTTTTTATGGTGCTGAAAGATTTGACTGAAATGGGGAAGTAGATTTTCAAATTGAATGACTTCAATGCTGATTATTCTCATACAACAGTACCTGTTTGAAAGCAATCATTTTTGTACTTGTGTTGTAGATTTTCAAATTGCATGACTTCAATGCTGATTATTCTCATACAACAGTACCTGTTTGAAAGCAATCATTTTTGTACTTGTGTTGATTCTTTTCAAATAGTTCAAGAATGATGCTTGTGTGAAATTTGATGAGAAACCAAATCGTAATCTTTGGCACTCGTGACAAACGAGAATTGTATCTTTGATCTCCCAGTGTAAGGTATGATGTCAAGATTTTGTAGAGAGTTTTTTGGCAGTTTTCAGACAAACAGCAGGCAACTGTCTTAATGAATAAAACTTGGTCACGCATGTGGCTAAATATTCGTCATACTTCTTGCCAAATCTTCTGCAGTTCCAGAGGATGCCACACATATTGTACAATAATAGACTAATGTCTGCAGTAAATCTTTCGACTTGGCGTTTCACACATTTCAGTGTCTCATTTGGTGTGTTCTGCAGAAGTTAGAATGGTTCTGACAGCCTTATATTTCCACTCATATCATAAATCTTCAGGTTTTCCAACCAAAAAATGCACCCGCAGGTCCCGTCACAAGACAGTGAGCTTGACACAGCAAGGCCACGGAATATTAAATAAACTTTCTTCCATACCATAACACATGGGAAATATCAATTTCTGAGAACTATCAGATTTCTAATGCAGATATTCAGAAGAAACGTGAAAATAAAGGCACATTACCGCCATAACTGATATACCGTAAATGATTTTGCATTTGGGGGAGGAGTGTCAATCAGATATAACTACCTTGTCAGTCCTAATCTCACCCGAGATAGAATGGTCCATCATTGCTGGTGAGTTTTACTTATTCAAATTATTCTACTTCAATAACTTCAATAACTCTTTTTATATCATATTTAGAAAAAAAAACACACATTTTGGGCATTTTTCAACAATCTTTGCCATGGCCAGTACAGAGATGCACAAGTAAAAACATGAATGGCTTTCAGAAGACATTCAGGGCCCAGGTAGGAATGAAGTGACAGTTCGGTCAGGAAAAACAATAAATGCTTAAAACAGAAATAATCCAATAATTCATTAAAATTCAATTACTGTGTTACAATTAAATTATAGCTCAAAGTAAAGATTGCATTTAAGGAGTGGATGCTACAGTAAGCGTTTCTATAAAATGAAGTCAATTGGTACAAATAATGTATTGTTGAGCCTGAAAACCACCATACAAATAATTTATGAAACTGATCAATGTTCTTCCAAAAATAATAGATAACGGTCAATCACATGTTGCATGACATTTCAAATATGGTCCGATCACGATTAAGCCAATCAGAGGGCTGTAAAGTGTAACATATTTACAGTATACCCAATCTTATGGCCATTGTGGGTGGATTAGCTTGAATTTATTGCGTAGGAGGTAGGCAATAAAGGCAGCACAAATGCATTGCAATGTCTCACCAAAAGCAAACAAAATTCTTAGCAAGTTCCCCAAAAAGAGCACTTTAAGAAGCACACCGCTTTTGATACATCACAAATGTGGAGTATGGATAAACACAGACTACATATAAAAAAAAAATGGTGAGCTGAAATGTAGAGATACAAACTAACTGAGGGGTAAAATTTTGATTCACACATCATAGCAATGTCAAGATGCCATGGAAATATGCTCACATTTAAATCGTGCTAAGTGATGACACTATTGCTTGTTGCCACATCATCCCTTTCCTTGAAAAGTGTCTATGTGGCCAACGTTTAAACAATACCCTTCTGCAATGACATTAATGTGCAATTGCTTACATTCTTCCACTTGCTAAAATTCAGGGATGGAAAGAATATTAATCATTGCATCAACCCCGTGGCTTTGGATGAAACCCAATATGTCAATCATACAAAAAGTCTTGAGAAGAAAGTCCATTTTCCAGCCACTGAATAAGAGGAACATTTCACATTCAGCTGCAGTTGTCATCTAGATGGAAAGAGCCAAAGAACAGCATGAATGGAATCATCCAACTTTAGTATAGGACATGGTACATCACATGGGAGATGATCGTTGCTTTGATCGAACCTTTCCTGAGGGATAAACTTTTAGGATGTTATGGAATAAATGTGCCCGTGTCTTTATGGAAGAGGATCTTCTGCCAGGAAATTGGTCACACCGAGCCAGTTATGCATTTTCATTGTGCCATCGGGGAAACATAATGAGTTCACTTCGTTTTAGAGGAAAATAGAATAAAATCTGTGGCTTGAATATTAAAACTAAATGTAAAAGTTTTATGTTTGAATCCCATGGCCAAAATAACTGGTTCTTTTTGTAATCACAATAAACAGCACTGAAATCCAAAGATTTTTGTAGTTTAAGTCATGTATCTGCGCATGTATCTTTTCTATTCCTAAAAACTCACAAAAATTACACAATTGTTTAAACATTGCTTCATTATTGGCAAGCCCTTTGATTAGGATACCACATGAATGCAATTTTGGAAGAACTGTTGCCAATATCAAACGCTCAGGGCTTAAAGGGGACCGTGCGTTTTATACCAAAACAAATGGAAAAGTACGATTGAATAAAGGGAATGTAAATTCTCAAAAATTACATAAAAAAGGGGGGGTTAAAGTCATAATTAGATTTTGGATGATTCAAGTGTTTGTTTTTTTTTAGACTCATTGACATCTTGTCTGGCATTCTTATACGCTGCTACTTAAAAACAAGACTTCCTCAATTGCAAAGCTTATTTTACACAATACTGAACTGAATGTCGATCGATTAGCAAAATGTGTTTTGTGCCCAAATATATTGTCGATACAGACTTTTTTCACCAGAACATTACACACAAGTTTATGGAAATAAATGGCTAAGATGATATGTCAAAATGATGATGTCACTTGCTCTAATGCAGAGCAAGTCGCGTGTAAAAGAAAACACATAGGTCAGTTATAGGCATCCCTCAGTGAGAGAGCGCAATCCTCTGCATGTATTCTTTTCGCTAAATTCACATTACTATGGCACCAATCTAAATGGTTTGTCAAATTACTGATCCTATTTCGGGAAGCGGACAGCTTTTTAGGTGTTGGGCATAAAGCGCACCTAACGATTATAATTTGAGGTTGAAAATGCATTGTAATGAAATGCGTTACTTTTCATTTGTAACGAGTACAATATTTCTATTTTTTTTGTGTGTAATATATTACACTACTGCCTTGCTGCAAAAAGTAAAGCATTTAGTAATTACATTACTTTTTAATGTAATTAAATAATCAAACATAAAGAATACATTACTTTTGTAATGTAATTAAATAATCAAGCATTAAGAATACATTACTTTTGTAATGCATTACAGTAATTATATTACTTTTGTAATGCATCACTCCCAAAACTGTAAGGTAATAATAACCCATCTGCAACTTTGACACACTTAGTACAGCAAAAAAAGAGCATACAACAATATGAACAGTGAGTAATTAAGTGGGAAAATGTGTTACTTTATTTTATATATATATATATATATATATATATATATATATATATATATATATATATATATATATATATATATATATGTTCAAAAAGGCCAGTGGAACAAAAGAAACCAATGACGATAGCGTCATTGGCTGCTAGACTAACAGATCCATAACTTTGATTGAAGATGCACTGGAAACACAACACAAGACAACAACATCCAAGGAAACCGTCCTGAAAGCCAAGTCACAGCTTGTTAAAATTCATCAAGCTTTGGCATGATTTAGCAGAGTAAGAGAAATGTATCATCCTTTCTACACCAGCTCATGGACACAGGTTAGTACAGCTTTGCCTCTGACGTAATGGCATCACTATCTATGTAATTCAAACATTCTTAGCCCTACTGAGATTAAGACCCTTCTCATATTTCACCATCAGACGATTGACCAGTGTGGGTAGCCCTTCACCCAGAATTGCTCTGAGTTGAACACCTGGATCTACTTCCTCTCCTGACAGGATCTTTCCATTTCTTTTGGTGCAGGTACTCATTATCACCCAATTAGCATCTGATCAGAAACACACAACTGATTTGTAAGCACCAGAGGAACCATGCAGTCCCATCCCGAAATAGCAGTGATGAACCACTGATCAGTGGGCAGGGCAAATGGTTGGAAATTTGAGTGGACTGCATGCGTGCGTGTGTGCAATCTCTTTTGTGCCATTGGGATCAGGGGTGGAGTATAGGCAGGGAGAATGTATTCAATGTTAGAGAAGGAAAGGCTCTTAGTTCAAATTTGTCTGATTACTGAAGCTGTGCTTTAAACTTTTCATCGTTGAAGAGCATCAAGAAGGGTAAGAGAGAGAGAGAGAGAGAGAGAGCGAGAGGGAGAGGGAGGGAGAGAACTGAGAGAGACAGCCTCTTGGAGCCCTGAAGCAGAAGTGATGGATTCAGCTCACCGCAAAGTGACACTTTTCTAAAGTGCAGCACATGACCTGCCTGGGACACAGGAGAAAAGCTTAAGTTCGTATTGTCTATTAGGACTGTTGCAACATTTTTTCCCCCCCTTGGGACAGTCTGGAAGCCAATCTTGTGCTGAGTACATGAGTTTTTTTTTTTACATTCTTACCTTTAAAGTACTTTTACCTGTCCACTGCTGAAATGGACTGAGATGACAAAGAGTGAGTAACCGGACAGGAAGAAAGCAGAGGATGACAAGGCCATCTCTTTTGGGATGATTTTCTATCACGAGGATCTACAGTTGGCTCAGCCAAGAGAGCAAGACAACTGAGGGAGTCTCATCAATACGCTTCAGTTTTCTTGTAAGCTTCAAGTCCTCTACTTTATCATAAATGAGGTCACGAAAATACTAAATATGTTCTACTTTTTTGTCACTTGTATTGATAAATTGTACAGCAATGGAAATTTGGAACAAATTGACTATTTTAAGATAAGTGATGTCCAAAATGTAGTTGTGAATTTGAATGTAACATATTTTGGAACCAAAAAGGTGCAATTCGATA
The DNA here is from genome assembly GCF_059441005.1 of Hippichthys cyanospilos. Lineage (NCBI taxonomy): Eukaryota > Metazoa > Chordata > Actinopteri > Syngnathiformes > Syngnathidae > Hippichthys > Hippichthys cyanospilos. The sequence continues at coordinate 28,493,255 of NC_142369.1, read as the reverse complement.
ATGTCATTTGACTGACTGATCGATTTGGTCGTGGGGTTAATTCAGCGCAGGGGGATGATGGAGAGCAGGCGCTCAAGGCTAAGTGTTTCCTCACTATAAGCCTGAGCAAACAATAAAGTATTCAACAAAAGACTAATGCCATATCATAAGACATGTATATTGCCACATTTAAAAAAAAATGAAACGGTTCTATTCTATTTATTCTCTTTTACAATTAATTCAAAACCTCCTATCTAGTAGTGTACAAGTTCAGGATGTCCCCCTGGAGCTGAAGAGGATATGGAAGCAGGAGCTTGAATCCTGTCTTTGTTTCTGTTGCCAGGGTAGTGTTTAGATAATAGGGCTTTGAGGTAAAACCTAGCAAAACAGTTTAGGAGACCCCCAACTCCCAAATTAACTTAGGTGACCTCGGGCACAATATGAATGAGAAGTCCTGAAGTCCTGAAATAACCCATTAGTAGAATTCAGCTGTGCAGGTTGATGGGATTCATCATGCTCCAAATATTTTTGTATGACCGTTTACCAGCAACAGGAAAAAGTGAGGTCACTGAAAATAATAAAATGGAGATCATCACCTTAAACTTGCTTTTGGGGGGGTAATTAGTAGTTTTCATGCAGGATACAGACATTACTCAGCAGAGGTGATGCCAGTTTGAAAATGCTGCACAGTAGATCTGTAAAGTCAATGCTTTATTTTAGTCACTAAAAAATAATGCTGCTGTGTGGTCGTGTTGTGGTCACGGAAAAAGTACAGCACAGGGAATAATACAGCGAGGACACTATGTTGTGAAGGTGTGGCGCAGCTAAGTGATATAACGGCCCTGCATTGACAAGGTCTGGGTTTCGCTCCATGTGTGCATGGCGACTCACTCTAATGAGGTGACTAAGAATGTGAGGAATGCCATGCTCAAGCTGAAATGAGAGGGACGAGGGTGAGACATCAGCCAGTCACGGAGAGGTTGCCCGGCTTCTAATTAATATAGCATGAGCATTACCAAATTGGGCTGGAGTGCGCTACCGCTCAGAGGTACACTGACCTAACTGCTGCACTCTCCTATAATGCTTGATTTAACGCTGAGTGGAATTACCCAAGAGGAGCTGCCAATCAAATAAAGATGGAGAGGTTTTTCCACTGCACTTCTGCCATTGACCTTCAGATCTTTGGCTGTGCTCAAGCGGCTGGAGCTACTAGTGTCCACTCAAGAGCACTGTATTTAACTGAAATAATTTTAGGACACTAGTGAACAACAGGGTTACCGTATTTTCCGCACTATAAGGTGCACCTTCAAAACCCTTTGAAAACCCTTTTCATATATAAGGCACAGTGCACTATAAGGTGCATAGAATAAAAGCTACTGTAGAGGCTGCGTCGTGCATCCGCTAGTTGGAGCTGCACTTACGCGAGAAAAATGTAGATAAGTCAGTCACATTTTATTTAGAGAAAATCAGAAATTAAGAATAAAGATTATTTGTGGAAAGTACCGTCTGAAGAATGGGGAAGAAATACCTCTTGATTAATTAGTTCATCAAAAGACTGTTTGGATCAATGCCATGATGAATGTAAAAAAATATAATTAGGATTCCATTAAATATTCAAATTGATGCTTTTCATCAAATTGCAACCAACAAACCTTAAAATATATTGTTTTTTGATTTAAAATCCGTTTCAGAATTTATTTGATAAAATCACACTTTCTTTTTACAAATACTCAGATTTTTTTTTTTATATATATTTTTTTATATATATTTTTATATATATTGTTTAAAAATTGGAGCATTATAGAATATCAACATTTCAAACAGGATGTTATAAAAATGTTATTTAGGGTTAGGGGTTAGGGTTAAAATTTTATTTAAAAATGTACATTTATAAATGCAGAGGTAAACATGAAGAATTTACATGGCAATTAAGTTGCTTTATTTATTTAATTGCTTTATTTATTTAGTTGCTTTATTTGTTATTTTGTCCCCCCAAAATGAAAACTCACGGTTTATGCAGTGTATAATTCGCATCGGATTATAAAACGCACTGTCACCTTTTGAAAAAATGTAAAGCTTTTTGGTGGTGCGCCTTACAGTGCGGAAAACACGGCAATTGTTAACAGCAAGGAGAGTTAGGTGTGTAGATGGGTTTATCACAGACTGCCTTAGACGAGGAAGCTGGGCCTGAGATTGAGCCCAGCAAGTGTTTTTTTTTTAATAGGTTTTAATTGAAAAATAAAATCACTTAATGCACACTCACACAACACACACATTTCCCAAGATCTGCAAACAGTTTTCACTTCAGCTTTGAAGTGAGACTTTAGAGCAGGAGGATCCAAATTTACAACGACTGGTATGGGATGTCGACACAGCAGGGGAAACTCACACAGCATTTCACTGAGCCAGAGATCATGTTCCAAGGGGAGCCATCAGTCTGTTATAGTCATGGGTGCATTGCAGACAACAGGCTGTGCTGGCTTTTATTATTTCTCTGTGTGGACTTTCTTTGAAGATTCTGTTTAGAGTGTGACTTCACTAATAGTAATGTTCATTTGTGCTATTTGAAATACCCTCTGCCCCGCTTTATTTTTTAGGAAAGTACAACACAACCCCATCAAAAATATTCCACAAAATCCTCCATGATCAGTTTAGGATAAATAATATGAACTACAATACTAAAATACTAAATTAAATTATATATAAAGCTCATTTGTGTTTTTCAAAGACCCACCAATGAAAGCATTTTCACAGATCACAATCTGCACTGTCATATACAGTCCATCATATATGCTAGCTCCGTTATGACTTCGATGTTACATCAGTAACGGTCCATGCATTTCACACTTAGGCCTTCAGCCATGTGCTACTTAGAATGAAAAAATACCCCTCATAATACTATCATTTATGACACACTATGGCTGGAGAAATCATATAAAGAAGTACACAAGCTTATCACCCCGCGTGACACAATATCTCCAGTAATTGCATATGAACAAAAGAAAATTACAAAAACATTTAAAAAATGAGAACATAAATAAAATGCTTGCACTCGCCGAAACTGCTGTCCCCCAAAACATAGATTTCAACACAAAAAACATCTTCTTTTTTTCTCAAAGAAGACTTCAATGATTTGGTAACCTTTTGCTCGACTTCAGTTATTGTGGGTTAAAAAAAGCAAGTAGATGTATTTATTTTTTCTGCTAAAGGTCCCTGGGTCTGGTGCTGATGAAGGCTACACTGTTAATGGAGATCAACCAAGCGTCTGAATAGCTCTGTCCCCCCCATCCATTCCATTCGATCACAGGTTTTCTAGCTGGTCTTACTGTCGGCAACTTGTGATCATATTGGCTATTGCAACGACACGTCCAGAATATATATATACTGTATATTAAGTTTTTTTAATTTATTTTAAAATGAATGACTTTTACTATAATTATGATAATGAGGTCAGGGTATTCATCACTGTGTTACATTGTGATTGGATTCTTCAGAGCAGGCAACTTTTGCCCAGATGACAGCTTTGCACATTGTAGTAGTTTGTTAGGTTTTATGACGTGAACTTTCAGTTAAAGACTGTGCACTATCAAGGGGTAATAGCTGAAATTTCTTGATCTCTTCTTGTGTTTTAGGCCATTTGAATTTGAAGATGTTTCCAAACTTCGAACTGATGCTGTATATTAAATATAACTTAACAAATATCACTAAAATTAAATGTATTAATGTCTTAATTTGAAGTAAAAAAAAAAAACGTGGAACACAAAGAGACAGCAATGAATTATTGCAGCCACAGTAGATAATTTGTGGACATCCTTGTGTAGCTGTATGACAGTATGGGCATTTCATATGTACAGTACATTTGTTAATGGTAAATTTGAGTGTAAAAACTGCATAGAACAACCAAAAGAGACAGAGTTTTAAAAGAAGAAAAGAACTGGGGAGGAGACTTAAAAGAAAATGTAAATGAGTCACAAAGGAATTACACACAGAGACTGTGTGTAATGATCACAGGACGATCACAGTCAGGACTTTGTGATCTGACACCCTTGGTTTTCTTCCTTTATCCCTCAGGCTTGGTGAGTTGGCCACAGTCTCATGGATACCCATTCGATGGTCCTGCTGGGCCTCCTTCTTGCTTATGGGCTCGTCTGTCCAATCCAGGGGAGTGTGTCAGACAGCCACAGCTTTACGGGAGCTGAAGAATTTGAGAGTAGTGATGATGGTCTGGAAAGGGAGTTTCTATATGCAGGGAGAAGCAAACGTGCGCCCGTTGACCAGGCGCAGGACAAATGCTCATATACTTTCATTGTGCCGCAGCAAAAAGTGACAGGGGCTATCTGTGTCAACTCCAAGGAGCCGGAGGCCACGCTGGAGAATCGGGTCCATAAGCAGGAGTTAGAGCTGCTAAATGTGGAGCTACAGAAACAGAAAAGGCAGATTGAGACTCTACAACAATTGGTAGAAGTTGATGGAGGCATTGTAAACGAGGTCAAGCTTCTGAGAAAAGAAAGCCGCAACATGAATTCCAGAGTTACGCAATTGTACATGCAACTCCTCCATGAGATCATTAGAAAGAGAGACAATGCTCTTGAATTAGCTCAGGTGGAGAACAAAATACTCAACCAAACTTCAGAAATGCAACAACTTACGAGTCGCTACAAAGACTTGGAGCACAAGTACCAGCACTTGGCCTCCTTGGCCACCAACCAGTCATCTCTGATTGCCCTGCTGGAGGAACAGTGCCGAGGTCGACCTCCTCTCCGACACGTCCCTGTGCCGCAGCCGCGGGCTCAACCACCTCGGCCATCGCCACCGCTTAACAAGCCTTACCAGCCGGCGGTTCTTCCTCGCGTTAACAAGCCACTCAGCAATGAGATCCAGAATGACCAGAAGTCTCTACCGCCTCCAACTATGCCCACCATCATTCACATCCCATCGTCCACTGACAAACCCTCTGGTGAGTCGGATGTTTTGTTAGAAAACAAATCTTTCTCTCTCGACCTCTCTCTTTGTTTTACAAATAATTACGCCTTATTTGCCAGTTGATTGTATTAAAACTAAGTGCCCTGTCCCATTCTCCTCTGTGAGTCTGAATTGCAGTAGTTTAGAATTCTAACTACCCGGTAAGTTAAAAATGACTGGACTTTGATGAACTGAAAACAAAGTGAGTCGAAAGTAGATCCAGCATACTGTAATTACACAGATGAGCTAACTTTATCTTCCGGCTGGAAACAAGAAAAGTGATTTTTTTTTTTGCTTAGCACACATCAATAAAACCAGGGAAAAAATAAACATGATAAGTAACATTAAACAAACCTCTCTATATTCTCCTGTTAAGCGAAGACAAAATCAGTTTAATTGATTTGAAAATGGGGTGGCTCGTGGGACAGTGGTTAGCACGTCTGCCTCACAGTTCAGGTGCCCAGGTTCAAATCCACCTCTTTCTGGCCTTCTTGTGTAGAGTGTGCATGTTCTCCCACACTCCAAAAACATGCATGGTAGGTGTATTGGACACTCTTAATCGTCCAAAGTTGTGACTGGGTAAGTGTATGGTTGTCCGTCTTTGTGTGCCCTGCAATTGGCTGGCAACCAATTCAGGGTGTGCCCCGCCTACTGGCCGAAATCAGCTGGGATAGGCACTCGCGAGCCTGTGACCCTCGTGAGGATAAATGGCTATAGACAATGGGAGGCTGATTTGAACATGATAAAGTAATATTCAAAACTTTTCCTGAATGTTCAATGATGAAGATCAGGGAATTGCTGCATGTCAGTAGTCTGTATTCATGTCTGCACACTATTCCTTTGTTGGAGTGTTCAAATGTTCAGGGTGCAAAAATGTCGGGCACTCAAAACCACCCACAATGCACTTAAAACTGTACTGCGCATCGATGGCCAGACACCAGCTTAATATAGACCACAATTCTCTGTGAACAGTAAGAAGCCTGCTGGTCTCTTTTGGTGCAAACATCATGCGATACGGTCGTCATAACATTTTATTTATTTTTAAACATATACAATAAAGACAATATAATCATATTTTTATCATTAACAATAAATAAAGGGAGATCCTAATGCAGCTGTGCGTCATGACAGGTGCAGGGGTCATGTGAAATGTGAGTAGAATGTAGTCAGCTGGCTGTCTGACTCGCTAAATAGAAAGCCGGACACTACTACTTCCAAGTGCGTCATATAGTGCCAGAATATTTAATGAATTAGAGGCTACGGGCTAAAAGTGCACATTCGGATGCAGCCCAAGAAAATGGGCCAACACACACACACACACACACATATATATATATATATATATATATATATATATATATATATATATATATATATATATATATATATATATATATATATATATATATATGTATATTTTTTTTTATATAGGCAATCTTTGTTATCAGCTTTGATAGCAGTTCAGGGGTTCCTGACCTTTTTGACACTGATGAGACCGACTTCAAACAATACCAAATCAAAAAAATGAAAATGTTTTGAAAAATACACTTTCATCTGATTGCTAATAATTCATAATTCAGTGGAAGAACGGTTAGCATTTATTCATTTATTGACATGTGAAGGTCGTGGGTTTGCTTCTGGGTTTGTACCCGACAGCTGCCTCCAAGGTCCCACAAACCAAAAAGATGCAATAAAACTCTTTCAGCTTGATGGCATCCCTCACCACCAGTGTCCACCAATACGTTTGGGGATTACTGCACGCGAACCACATTTTGACCGCAGCTGGCTGCCGTAGCAATGGAGGGATAATACATTTTCCTCTGCCTCCCATGAGACATGGCCATAATTCTGCCAGATCTGTGAGTTGAAGCTCCACGCGACAGGGAACTCTGCCATCAATTCCCAACAGATCCTCACATTACATTTGGTTCTGCCAGGTTGGACCGGCATCTTATCTCTCCAGAAGAACCAACATAGCACCAGGTGGTGATCAGTTGACAGCTCCCCCCCTCTATTCACTTAAGTGTGCTAGACATGCAGCTGAAACACTCATGACATGACTAGATTATGGTCTCAGTGTCCCAGTAAAAAAAAAAAAGAATAACTTTGTATTTCATAAAAGCTGAACAAGAATGTGGAAAAAAAATGCACATTCCTCAATTTTATGACTCTGATTAACAAACTATTGTCAATGTTAAAAGGTAGTGCTATAGGTTTAAGCTTTTCTAGATGGTTCCAAAAAGTCAAGCATTTTTCAAACCTTGAAAATGTTAGAAATGTTTTGTTGATAGCAATGATAATGTCACAAAGAGCTGTGAGTAATAGAGAAAGGGCGAACAGAGCACTACAAAAAAGGAAGGCGTGAGATACCAAGGGGGAATGATGTCATTTGTTCCATTTGCACCAGGCAAGAATCAAATCATATTCCCCCATAGAATTGGGCTTAGAAAGGGATAGTTGTCTGCCTTGTAACAGCTTGACAAAGATTTATTTTAAAGTAAATTCATGACATATGAGATACATCATAATGCATTCACCAACTATGTTGCCAGTCTTCATAATATGAAACCTGTATAGTGTACATTTGTGATGTCATCTCATCAGGATTAATGCAGATAGAAGAGTGTGATTTATTGCATCTTACATGGCATGTTGAATTGTCTTCCAATATTTTAATACATCTCACTCTTACTGTATACACTAGATATGCTTATGACAAATAAAATAAGCTGTCAATGCTGTATTTGAGCACTTTATTTATGGTGCCAGATGGAAAACTGTGCTCTGCTTAATCACTTTCACACTCAATTAGGAAAGCCTGTTTCACTGTTATAGTCTTGTTTATGCCAAATACGTTTGCAAATTGCAAATAAAAGACAAAATAAAAATGCCTCCGTTTATGCAGCATATTTATAACATTACTTCTGAAATAAACAGGACATTCTAACTTTAAACCCTAGTTAGAACACAAATAAAGAAAATCATCTTCTATGAGAATATATATATATATATATATATATATATATATATATATATATATATATATATATATATATATATATATATATATACATATATATCGGGGGCAAGACAATAAAGAAATAAAGGTAGTGAAAAGTTTGCTACTGTTTCATCATTCTACTGTCAGGGTTCCCTTTGCCCTCATGCCAGTGTTTCCTTTGGCTCCACACCCGGCAAGCATTTCCCTTATGAGAGAAAAAGCCAAAGTCAATTTTACTGTTAAAATAAGAAGCACGTTGTTGAAGGATGGGATTTCCTTTGTCAGACTCCAAAATCTATTTGCGGTGTCTTTGGAGATGTGATTCCACTATATATGATGACAGGGCTTTCTGGACAAAACATTACCTGCTTGACAGTAAGCCATGCTTCTATCCAGGTCCATTTCGAGACTGCCTGCAGGCTCTGGAAGAAGGCCACACCAACAGTGGCATGTACTTGTTAAAACCAGAGAATGCCAATCGTCTAATGCAGGTGTGGTGTGACCAAAGACACGATCCAGGTGGCTGGACCGTAATCCAGAGGAGAGTGGACGGCTCTGTCAACTTTTTCAGGAACTGGGAGACATACAAGGTACCACCGCCTCACACCAAATTAGGCTCCGCGTAGAGCAACCGGTGGCTCGTGTTGGGACTCTGACATTGACCAGATGTGAACAAGTAATGAATAGAGAATTATTTAACACTTAACGAAGTGGTTAATGTAGCATGTGCAAAGCACACATGACTCATTGATCCCATCTACATCTGTTGGCCCTTGTGGATTAACCTCACATTTACTTTCACAAAAAAACCATCCAAATGTTACAAAATCAGATTGATGGTTGTGTAAGATTTCTAGACTTTGGAATCCCCTGAAAGGAAATATTTCTTCAAGCTCAGGAAACATTTGTTTACCGGCAAATCACAAGGTTCTAATTAAAGTGTAGCAAAGGGCAGAAACAGATCTTTCCAGGACCAAATATTTTAACCTCCTGAGATCAGAAATTGCATTCATGTGCTCATCAGGACGAGTGTTGTGTGATTCAAAGCATGTGCCGGGCCAGGGATAGTACAAACTAGTGAGCTTTATGACTGATCAAAACATTAAGACAAGATGGATTATGGGCCTTGCTTTGTTTTCAGTAACAAAATAACATCACAAACACTTACTGAACTTCTCAACTGCTAGTCAAACATGACTCATACGCTCCATTTATAACGATGGTTATTGAAGATAAACAACTTCATAGAAGAGCTAAATTTGTCATTAACTTCAGAAAACAAAGGACTACCCTGGAATATCACTTTGATAGATGAGATGTCTAATGCTTGCAAACAGAGAATTTCATAATCACGCTGGTGTTTTCCGACTTCTACACGTCACAGCAAGGGTTCGGAAACATCGATGGCGAGTACTGGCTGGGCCTGGAAAATATCTACTGGCTGACGAACCAGGGCAACTACAAGCTGCTGGTAACTCTGGAGGACTGGTCTGGCAGGAAGGTGTTTGCCGAGTACGCCAGCTTCAAAGTAGACCCGGAGGCTGAATTCTATAAGCTACGGGTGGGTCGTTACCATGGCAACGCCGGAGACTCTCTCACTTGGCACAACGGAAAACAATTCACAACACTGGACAGAGACCATGATGCATATACAGGTACAAATGATAAAATCGAGTCAACCGTATAAAAGCGTAACTTTATACTGTACCTCTTCTGTTTTTCTCCAGGTAATTGTGCCCACTACCAGAAGGGAGGCTGGTGGTACAACTCTTGCGCCCATTCCAATTTGAATGGCGTTTGGTACAGGGGAGGTCACTATCGGAGCCGTTACCAAGACGGAGTGTATTGGGCAGAGTTCAGAGGAGGGGCTTACTCCCTCAAGAGAGTGATCATGATGATCCGTCCAAACGCAAACACTTTCCACTAGCTGTTACAAAACGCATGCTGAATTTCCCTGCAACTAAACACAAAGGCTCTCAAATTCACAGAGGTTTTATTACCGCTGTGGTATCCCGTATTCATTGTATTGGTATTGGTAGATTGCTCAGGTACATTACTGTAAAGTGCAGCATGAACTGCTTCTCTTGTCCGCGCTTTTATGCACCCATCCGACTTTAAAAACCTGCTGCATTTTAATCATGGTCACAGGGAGCTGAAAATGAAAGGTGGTTGCCTTTGTGCTAACAAAGCAGGCCATGAAAGCAGCATACTGTAATATAAAGAGTCTCCAGGTCACTTCTATCACAACAGAAACGTCCAGAAACAGCAGCAGCCCACACACTTCAAATTTAGAGACCGATGATGTGATTTATTTCACAAGCCATGATTATATGATGGTTCATGTGACCTTTGTGGGATTGAAAACTCTGGAAGGGTTATCAGTTAATCGCAGGGCACATACAATAATGTATAGGTGAACGAAAATTGACATTGTCACATAAGGAGGATATAGGCTTCAATTCATCTGACACGCATGTCTGGTATGTGAGAGAAAGCCGGAAACAAGTACCTGGAGAAAACCCACGCAAGCATTGGGGGAACACGCAAACTTCTCCCAAGAGGGCCCGACCTGAAACCCAGGACTTCCTGACTATGCGTCAGACTTGGTAACAACATCTCTGCCATACTGCCAGAAGTTTGACCATAATTTAATATTCTTTGAAAAGGGAATCACTTCTGTTAATTCGATTTGAGACGGAAATCTATTTTATACGTACATAAAGTACAGTATATCCAGTTGTTCTATGCAGTATCAGACACAGGAAATGTATCCCATGATTTTTTTTTTTTTTTTTTTGGTCAGCTTCATTCTGAATAGAAGTGTAAAATTTGTCAGTGCATTGAAGTTTTTTTTTTTTTAACTCTGGGTTGGTGTATCTGTTAAAGTCAAATTACGTTGTAAAATTACTGCCATTTTCATCTTTATTAATTAACTGTGGTATACGCAATGTTGTGTTCACTTTATTTTGATTCTGTATAAATCGAGAGGTTTGTTGATCTTAATGAAATAACTGTTTGTACATAAGATATTTGTAATATAATGTAGTAGATACATTTATGGAATGAAAACTTGCAATAAAATCTGTACAGATGAACTTTAACCCGTCCTTATTTATTAATGAAAAGTGAAAAAGAAGGGTTGCTATTAGGAAACTGACATGAATTTCTCTGATGGTTATCTTAGTAAGACATCTTGCTTTTGTGGACCTTGCCTTTAATAAAGGAAAGCTGTATGAGGAGGAAGAGGTAAATGAACATACTCTGTGCTCATCACAGTATTACAGTATTATTCCTTGTTTGACGTTAGAATATTGTCTTTATCCCTGATTCAAAACCTACTGTTTTTTATGAAATGTGCTCAACCTATGAAATAAATATAGTTGCCAGAGTTAATATGCAAATAAATCAATGCAAGTAAACAAAAAATAATCCACCTGCGCTGACCTCCACCTGAACTTTCCTGACAAAATACTAATTAGCATAAAGAGTCAGTCAAAACCGAATCTGGCTCTATCGTATAGATTTAGCAGGCTAGTAAAAAGAGTGATGAAATGTGACAGGCTTGGCCTGCTCAAGTAATGCATCTAGCAGACGTGTTCACTGTCAGCAAAACCTTCCTTCACTTTGCTAAAAGTGTCAATGAGTTTTCCGAAGACAGCTGGAAAATGAACCCAAAATGACTTCACGGTGATAAACAAAAACTCCATCATGTCATCCTTGGATGCCAGACGCGAGGGTTTCCGACTGAAAAACAACTGAGGATGAATTTCTGTGACTGACAACTTTACACACATTTTGAGTTTTCATAGGCAACAGAGCAAAAATGACATGCACTATTTAAAATCATTCCTCCATATGAAACCTAATATACCACGTTGTAGAGGCAACAAAGGGTTGAAGTTCACTGTATGTTACCATTCCCTGTCGTAAATTTTTACTGAGAAGTGCGCCACTGGCTGCTGGAAGTGACAAATAAAAAATCTGTCATCCAAATGGAATTTGAGCCTTCTGATGGAAGACAGACAATCGTAGAAGCTCTGGTCAGCAACATGATTCGTGCAGTATCCAAGAATGCTCTGAATTTTCCTACTCACTAATACTTACTTAGTCACATCTTAAAAGCAGTTGGCTTTACCCGATTTGTGGTTACTCAAAGAGAATGTTTCATCTTCTCCATAAACAGAAACAACATGTTGCGTGGCTGACAACTCACCGCCATGGAAAACCTTTAGCAAGGTTGGCCGCTGTGGACCCCATACCTCAACCAACATGGAAAACCAAGAGCTGACACAGTGCTAAGTCAGCAAAAAGACAACCGCATTTCCCGAGTTGTCAAACCTGAACCTGAACATTCAAACTTCACATCTGCAAAAGTCTATGTGCTTGAACCTTTAATGGAACCATTTTCCTTTGCCCTGTCAGATCTCTTTATCATTTTGTGTCATGGTAAATCGTATCGTACCCATAGAAACCACAGAACAAATTGTTTAATGAGACCTTTAAACACTCCTATCCAAGTTACGACTTTAAGTCCTAAGTTATTTTTAATAAAGGACCTTTTCAATCCAGCTCAATACAAAATGCTTTGAGATTTTGGCACAGAAATGAATTACATTTAGGCTGACAACACTGGTTAAGGCGAAGCTGTGGATAAGTACTTGGTACGTTTGCCTCAGAGTTAGTTTTGAGGGTGCCAAAAACTTGGAGTTTCTCAACCTATCTCAAACGGAGACCACGGACATCCTGAGGAGAAACCTGATTCCGGCCACCCATATCTGGAATCCTGTTCTTTCGCTCATACTCCACGGCACGTTTGTGACCATAGGTGAGGGTAGAAACGTAGATCGACCGGTAAATCGAGAGCTTTGACTTTGGGTTCGGCTCCTTCTTCCCCATGACAAACCGATACGTAGTCTGCTGCACCAAGATGCCTGTTGATCTCCCCCTCCATCCTGCTTTCACTCATAAACACCACACTCATGAGATGCGTTAGGCCTCTTTGACGGGAAGAGACTTGAGCTCCTCCACTTGGGGCAGTATCTCATCTGCAACCTGAAGAGGGTTCTCCATTCGTTTCTGCCTGAGGACCATGATCTGAAATTTGGAAGTGCCGATCTTTATCCCAATTGAACGGGAACTTTTGGCTAATCCATAAATCATTTCCCATTAAGATTCCTTGATCTCTTCTTTGATCTGCAGACTGAGGCTTACGGATCATAGGGTTAAACCTGAGTAAGATCTGTATGTATGGCCTAAAAAAAATCCCACAAATCTTTTGTGATTCCACCCATTTAGTGTTGCCATAAGTATAAGCACAGTTAAAAGAGCCAGGCTTCCTTCAGGTGTTAAGTGTTGTGACGTCTACTGCAAAAAGTACAGAGGAAGAGGCTTTTTCCTCCATCTCATTTTCCATTCCTATGAAACCCTGCTGAAGGTTTATTCTTGTAGCTCTTTCTTCTTATATTTACCACTGTATTTAAGTGTGTCATTCATTCATGACAAAAACAAAACTAAGTGGATACTGAATGGTTTGTGTGAACGTTTGTCATAATAATGCTAAATACTAGGCGGTATACTTTTAATGGTAAACATAATTGTAAAACAACCTAAATAGAAAGACAGTAAACACTGCATCCGAAAACAGTAAAAATAGTATGTTTCCTTTCATTCATAATGCACCCATTTGCTGCTGTAAAATGATTGTGATGCATATGGGAGTTATTAAGGATGCCTGAAATTGGAAAAACATCATAATGCGGTGAAGTGTCTGTTTGGGAGAATAGTCACTTCATTGTTTCGTGGAACTTCAGGATTCCACTTTCTTCCTCATTTTCCAAAGGCTCAGCATTTGAACTGGTTTCCAACTGTGGATATGTGCGCAATTGTCTAGAGCCTAACAACCTTTGACCACTGTTTCATGCTCTGTTTGATGTTGTTCCAAAGCACTGGTGCATCACACAGTCCTATACGCAGTCCACTGCAGGGAACCTGACAGCAATCTCTCAAGATGGTCAGTCAAAATATATTTTCCATAGCATAGCTTTATTCTTAAGAGCAGGGGCGTCTCGTTTTAGCTTGCCAGCTGCATGGAGGAAAATCTATTCCCAAGTGGGCCGTACCAATAAAATACATATAATTGATATAACTTTAAACCAACAATTTATTATTCTTGTTTAATACTGTCCAGAGCAGTACATGCACAGCACCACTCTTAATCATAAAATTAACATTACTATTAATCATAAAACATTTCATGTTTTTCATACATTGAAAAATAATCCGCTCGTTTTTACATTGCAAAATCATCTCGTGGGCCGGATTAAACCTGTTCACGGGCCAGAACCGACCCGTGGGCCGTATGTTTGACATGGCTGCTTTAGTAGCTAGGGGTGTCATTCATTTGTTTTCCTGTCACATTTCAATATTTTAATGAAATTCACACCGCAAGTGACTTTTAATAGGTTTGTAGGATACTTTTAAGACTTTTAAGTTTTATTTATCATTATTGGAGTTTAACATCAAAAAATGGTTGAATGGACATAAATCTGTAATGGATTCCTCCTACGGATAAAAATTGTTATTATTCAGAATCGGTCAAACCAATGAAATCACCCTTGAAGAAAACTAGCATTAGCAATTAAAAAATATTGACGATAATAAATAAATGCATTAATTTGGATGAAACAAAAATAGCAAGAGATTTACTAAAATCCACTTCTAAGCTGGCTTGCAATTGTACACTATGTTGTCCAACACATTCACAGCAGAACACCAACGGCCTCTTCTCTGGACCATTTTTAGTCAATGAGTCAAAATTACAGGAAACGTGGATTAGTTCCAGTACAGAACAAATCGACTCTGTTTTAATAAAGGAAAATATGAACAAGGAGAAAACTCTCACATCAGCAAAATGATTCATTTCTGGGAATTTCACAAACAGTTCATTTGTCTCAAAAGCTTGACAGTATGTCCGGCTACTTTACACTCAATTCAAAACGTATTTGGCAATTAACTTGTATCGTTAAGATTTGGTCATCTATATCGTTTTCTAGAAATTCATAAAGCTGTATATTTGTAGAAGAAAGTAAAGATGGGTGCAATTTCCAAAGTAAAATGAAGTTGCTGACAGGTTCAGTTTTGAACCAGACATTTAAACTCTGATCTGTGTTTAATAAAGATGCAATTGTAATAATACAATATTTATTATTACTAAGTTCCAATGTCTTTCAGTAAGCAATGTTAGTAAATGAATAAACAACAAAACATAATTTATGCACTATAAAAAAAAAAAAAAACTTCTTGCTGCCATCTTTCACATTTTTTTCTATTGAACTGTTGTTTCTGTAATTGCCACAGACCCCTTTTAGAACCTACACAAGTAGTGGATCGGAAAACCAAACGTCAAAAAGGTCTACAACTCTCACAAAAAAAAATAAATAAAAAATCAATCAGCACCCGCAATGCATTTTAGTGTGAAACTAACACCATATAAAAACATGAACAAAATGTCTTTAGTACTCCTCCATCGTGACAGTAAATCCAAACTTAAATGATCTTTTTTAAAACAGTTTTGCCCAATTTCATTTATTGGGATGTCAAACTTCCTCACATTTTGAAGTGTTCAAATCTCAGATGATATCTTTACCTGTGACTGGAATTTATTCTCCAGTGTTTATTTAACACTTCCAGAAGATTTCATGTCAATATGTTTTTCCTAAGGTACTAGTTGCTATTGACATTAGGAATATGAATGTGCCAAAACTTTGAACACATTTTTCTCAAAACTAGGAATTTCAACTTGACAACATTCAAGTGCTGAAACTTTGTCAATTGAACTACCGTCAAAATGCTTGACATTTTTATTTTGTTGTGTGACAACACATTCACTTGTATGGATACGTACATCATCGTTTGGTCCTCGGCTTCATGTTGCTTTCTGTTTAAATGAAACGTCAGAGTGATTAAAATCTGCATTTAGGGTTTAGATTGAAGGTATTGGTTGATTCTTTTCATTCATAACAGCATTGCAAGCTTAATTGACAGTCCTAAAAGCATGGAAAGCTCTCTGTCCTCCAGCAGCTTCACCGAGCACAAGTTCATCCATTCCAGCACTAGCGAGGAAGGAAGTGGAAGAATTATGTGTGCTGGCATTATATCAGCCCATTTTATGGCAGGATGCAATCAGAGCTTCCCAAAATGACACTCACTTGTGCCGTGCAAAGAAGCATGTGAATGACCCTTGTAGCTTCGCATTGTAGTAGTGATGCTGTCAAATCTAAACAAACCGTCACTGAGACTACAAGGTCGAAATTGTGCTGCAAAGCCATAATATATCACACCCCCTGAGATCAGTTCAAGAGCTATTCATAAAGTAAGTTGACCCGGAGTTTCCTGGCCTTATCCAGTACTTTCAACATTTTCATATTGAGTTAGCTCATTGTTTCAGGCCCCAGTGTTTGTGTAACATTAGAGTCAAACAATCAGTCTACTATTGGAATATTTCATAGTGAGTGACGATTGGTTCAAACCACATGATGACATATACTTTAAAGAGGTGGAATTATTTCTTGCTCCTTGGAAATGCTTTGTGCAACAGGCTAAATTGATTCAAGAAGACGTCTTTGACAACACAAATGGCCAGCTAAGACCTTTATCAGACATTTGGCTCTCTGTGGAGGCGGCTGTAACAAAGCTTTAACACTAGGAATGTAAGAAAAAAAGGAGTTCAATATTCAAATTTCAAAGTTGCAAATGCAACAAATTGAACTAAATCCTTTTGCTTCAAAATACATGGGTGATATCTGTTGAACTGGTAAAATACAACATTGGCAAGTAGTTTCAAATGCATGTAAGATGACAACAAAAGTAATTGTATTGTCCCCAAGGTGAGCCGTACCAGAATGAATTGAATCCCTACAGAATTAAACCGAATCAAATCTGTCTACTCTCAAATTGGACTGTCCTTAAATACCTCACAAAACGATGCATCAAATCGTCTTTTGTGAGGAACACCTTCAGCCACGAGCAGGCCCGGCGGGAACATGGCGTGGTTCTTCCTATCAGCGGTGGCTGTCAATCTTCATTAACCTTGAAACATTTGGCCAACATCAGAGCAAATGATTTATTGTTGATCAACATCATCAATAAATAACAAATAAAAGATGACCTGGAACATTAACACAGCGTTATCTTAAACATTTTAACCTGAAGACAAAATTATTTTGACTATTTTTTTCTAAATCACATTTCTAATATGATTTAGGGAAAAAATGTTGCTGACAGCAGGACTTTGTCATCGAGAACGCCACTGAATCACCTGGTGCAGTGAATGTATAATTACACTCCCCACCGCAAAGCAAAGCCCGTTTCTCCACGCACCGCCCCCAACGCCCGTCCCCCCTCCCTGTTGTCCCATCTCGGCCGCACAATTTGAGAAGGACTGGCCAGAGCGCGGTGTGACGCGGGCTCCCTCTAGCGCAGCGGTTTTCAAACTCACCACATCATAGTTATGGTTTTCCAGAGGGTTTATGATTTCAAATTTATATTAATCATGTCAATTGATTATTACATGTGTTTTAAAAAATGTGCGTGTGTGCGCGGTAATAAGCTTTGGCCTCCCAATTGAACCTCCCGTCACTATTAACGCCACTCCGGGTAAAACTGTCCGGAGATACCACTGTCTTTGAACGACAATTCAAAAGGTGATTCTTTGGAGAATTTAAGTCACATTTGTATTTAGTTATAATAGCCGGCTAAGACATCAAGTTTTAGACATACACACGTTTAAACGTCATAGACTTGTTTGTAAGGGGTCCCTTTTTTACTCTTCCATCATTAGGCATTTTCTTTACACGGAAAGTACATTATTTTACAACTACCGCCACTTCTAAACACACAGCAGTAGACTCAAGTTTGCCTTTTTACAATGTTTTGCAGTTCTTGTCAAATTTTTTGTTTAACAGCGGTTCGATATTTTTATTGAGTTGTAGAGCAACGGTTGTTCTTTCATTGAAAAACAAATATAGGCTCCTTTTGAGCCAAATCAATATGGCTCGTAACCTCCAAAACCGGCGATCTTTCAAATAGTGGTTTGTGGCGCCCTCTAGAGGATGAAATACCCCTGTAGCCGAGTAATACGACACTTAACACCATAAATCTTCAGTTGATAATAAAAGCGCTCGCTACTTGTGGAAATCACTCATGGCCTTCCGGTCACACAATACAAAAGACAAGAAATTGCCAAATCAGCGTCTTTATTTTACAAACGCATTTTTCTCTTGACAGTTTTTTCCTTGATAAAAAAGCAATTTACAAGCTTAAGAACCAAAACGAAGCTGCACAGAATGATTATGAGTAAAATATATCATTTGAATAAATATACTTTTATTTCATGCTATAAAATAAAACTCAAATAAATGGCAATAGATACGTCAGCTTGAGCTAGCTTCATTTACTTCATAGTTGTACAAAACAGTAGAGTTCTGAGGTTCACAGTTGGGTTGTGAGGTTGTGTGGAGAGTGGACAAAATAGGGAGTGCGGGCACGTGTGCTGTCATGACTCTTTTTGTGGCCCTTCATTGGACCTTGAGCTTCAGCTCTGTGGAACATATATGGACTCATTGAGACCTTGAGGCAGAATGTATGGAAACCGCTGACTTGAGGACTTGTTCCCCCACCTGAAGAGAAGTGCACAATTATGGACAAAGGATACTGCCCAATGAGACCATTTTCAAAACACTATACACCCTGAGTTGAAAGTTCTAATTTTTTTTTGTTTGTTTAGTTTTTTTTTTGCCTTGTTCCCAAACACATGAGCAAGAGACATTATAGTGCGTCGAGGGAGCTGATGATGAGCTTATTAACTCCCCTCTCATCTTGAATTGCAACCAAGTCTGAAACCGAGGGGCCAGAAGTGTCCACCAAATCAGAACATGACAACACACAGCCCACTCCCAAAACGTGGCTATGCAGCCCAAAAATCCCTTTCGTTATTTTGACACAGCTGGAGGTGCGACTCTGCCCAGTGCAGAGTAGATGACTGAGCCACATGCTCAGTTCTTCTGTTGCAGTTCACTGACTACCACTGGAATTTGATCATCATCAACACTTTTTCTTTGTTACATTATACAATATAGTTAGTGACTAAGTTTTTTTTTTTTTTCTAAAGAGGAAGCTAACTTGTCCAAAGTTTTGCAGCGAATATATATTTAGAAAAAAACCAAAACAAAAAACTATCTATCAAATTATCCTGGTTCTATTTTAATTTAACGGCTCCCTGACATTCAGTTGACTCGATGATAGGCCAATATTTCAATAGGCTTGATGATCCAAATACACGACTTTTTATAAAAGGTTATTGCTTTCTTTTAATAAAACACAGTGGACAGAAACTTAAAAGAGTCAGAAAAAAAAGCTATGGAAGACTTAAGATTTCTTTCTAAGCCAGTCTCAGTGTTTGTAAACTACCTGAAGTGAGTTTAAGAAGAGGATGAGCTGCAATTTCAAAAAGTAGTCAGACAGCCTTCCCTGTAAACACTTCTTTTTGATTACTTGTGGCCCATAATGCATCTCCTGCATTGAGTGTGGAACTTAGGACTGACAAAAAAAGTCAACTAGAGTATGTGTCAAGGTCAGTTGGTTTTGTGTGTGTGTACTATGACTTAAGTAAATACAGCTACATAAAAAGCATTTAAACAATACCCCCGCCATCTACCTATACATGGACTTATATACTTATTTTGATAAGAAAACAAAACCGTGCTAGTATAAACAAACAAAGAACAAAAATGTTTTTTATCTAAATGGGAAAGGACCTTGCTAAAGCAAATGAGGCCATTATAGCTGGATAAATACAATTTCCAGATGGGCTCTTACGTACTGTTAATGAGAACTGTTAAGTGCACAATCAATGGCAAAAATTCAAAGAGTACTCAAGTTTTAAAAGTATCCATTGGCAATTGTATACAATTTTGTGGTTGCGAAACGTGCAATTCAACTACAGTATCGGGTATGCATTTTTTTTTCCTCTTCATTTTATTTCAAATGCACACATACTTTACTAAATTTTCAAGCAGCTGCTCTCCCGCCAGTGTTGGAGCAGGAGAGGGAAGTAGATTTACGGGTTCCATGCATCTCCTTCCTTCATTCATTCAGTGAAAGACGGAAAAGGTACGGCACATAGATGGGATTGTCCTCACTGGCTAGAGTGGAGGGAGAACCAAATCTCTCTGAGTGCAAGGCAAAAGCCTTGTTTGATTGTTATCACTTGCAACCTCAGACAGTCATTTGTCCCACAACGATGTAATAAAATCTGAAGACCTAGAGGGGAAAAAAGAAAAAAAAAAGTCTTTCATTTGATAAAAAGGGAACAAGGGGGTAGGACGCGAGCTGAAAAAAGTACAAAATGGATGACACATCGGCGATCTCATTTCTTCTTGGTACTACTTTACAATACGCGTGGCTACGTTTCACCAAAATCTCTCGATTCAATCCATTTCAAAAGAAATGAGGCACATTATTCTAAGTGCCAAACTCTAAAATGTAAAGCTTGCGGGAAGGCACTAGGTTTAAATGCCACTTGTTGTGAAGTACTCTCTCTCTGGTTTACATTGGCTTTACACAATGACATTACCTATTGCACATAATTTACTATTCAAACTATTTTATGGCTTAAATAAATGTTAGCAATTATGATTTCGCTTTCATCGCAAATTGTTCAGAGTCGATACAAATGATTGTTTTAAGTGGGGGAGCGTACATTCCTTTCAAATAGCGATTAACTCGGCCAACATTTCGCGAATAACACGGTCCTCCTAATAAGCATTTGTTTTCGAAATACAGTCAAAAATTGTACACCTCAAAATAATGCGCTAGTCTTTGGTGTGAACTCATGGCACAAAAAAAAAAAAGATGCAGTTTACACCTTTGCTTGCAAATCCTTCTTGGGCAATCATTGGCAAAATCAAATTACAGCTGAACCGCCGTGGACATAAATAAACACCATGGAAAAAATTGCAGTAAACATTCATTTAAAGAGTACTGCTGATATAGCTTTAAAAACAAACAAACAAACAAACAAACAAAAAAAGCCCAACGACAACTCCAGGTTGACCACCGGATTGTCGTAAAATTCTAATCAATTTGATTCCCCGTTTTAATTGCCCAGTAAGGATATTGACTGCGCATGAGAACATTATAACAGGGTCATTCCTCTTAATCCAACTTGGCAAAACACCATGTCATATTGCCGTATAGCAAAATTGCACAACAAGAAAGGCATTTCCTCATTTGGATGGATAATAAAACAGCAATGTCGTTTCAAAGAGAGACCACATGAGCTGCGCGTCAAATGACCAAACAGCTATGAAAGGATAATCAGGCCTTACAAGTGCCTTTCAATAATCAACAATGAAATCACAATGAATATAAAACAGTCTTTACATACTAATTTCTACCCAAACGCCCAATCCCCACGGTTCATTAAAACAGGAAAAACACAACAAAGTCATTTGCATGATTTGTAGCCGCTCTAAGTAATAATGGGGTTTGCAGAGTCTCATCATGGTGTAGTCACTGCCGTGAGGGTAGCACCGCAGCATCAGATTTCAAAAGGGATCGGCAAACTATCACTGGGCCACCAATCCCTCCCACTAACTATGCAAAGTGCATCAATACTTTGTATCACATACGTTCACCACCTTCAACATTTACGCATCTCTTGCTTTAGCCACACATGTCAAACAAAAAGTGGTATTGTCTGCAGAGAACAACCTTGGTCTTTACATTAATATTTGACCCGCACCAATGCAGGGAATAAAGATGGCAGGTAGGATAGAATGAACATGAAACAAGAGGGGAGGAAAAACAAAACAAACAAACAAACAAACAAACAAAAAAAACAGTCCTCGATAATAACGGAAGAAGAACCATGTCAAAATGGCTGAGATTCCTTTGCTGCTTTTTGCATATTATCGATATCAGCACGTTAGCTGTACTGCGCGCGAACAGATCCAGAGTACTGTAGTTGAACGAATGTGTTGTAGCTCACCTTACATTACCTTACCTAGCTCGGGTCAAAACAAGTTATTCATTCGGATGTACAACCATCAAAACCCAGTGGTATGGAATATACTGGACTTCAAGAGATCCCCTTTTCAACAGTTCACAGTGCGTAGAACTGTGATTATACAACAGCATGCCACCAGTATTAGCGATGAGGTAAAAAATCCTGTGTGTCGTTGGGAAAAACGTTTTGGACAGCAAACGTATGTTTTCGTGTACTGGGCCATCTATTCCCGGTCTCATTGGCGTACTCAAAATATATCACCTCCTTAGTCCAAACCATACAATCAACAAGGAATATTTTCCCTGTCTATGAAGGCTTTACATGGAGAATCATTTTTAAATGGTTTGGCAAAACACTGTACATACACTCTAAAATGATTTTCGAACAGTGAACTTGTCTGTGCCCGGTAGGTTACTGGCTATGAGGTAGAACCAAGTAAGTTCCATTGAAGTGAGAATACTGCGTATGATGAGTGTGTAGTTGGTTGTATCATGAGGTATTGAACGGATATGTCACAAAAAGCTTTGCAATTGGAAAAAAAAAAGAAAAAAAAAGACAAATAGATCATTCCTAGTGAGTGAGTGAGTGACCTCCTGTGGCCATATGTGCAAAAACAGGTCAGGTAAAAAGGTGATATGACAAGCATCTTACCAGAGCTTTCACATTTTCAATTATTGCAACATGCCTATATAACTCTGTAAATATGTTTCTAAAAACATGGAAAGATATAAAGAGAAATCATTGGGGGGGGGGGGGGGGGGGGGGGGGTGTAGATAAATGGGACCTCAGCAAAATAGTAAGATGCAGCTCCCGAAGTTAATTCGCTTTACTCTGCGTTTGACACCTAGCGTTCACAAAATTGGTAGCACCCCTTAAAAGTAGGAAACGTCCATAGCAGAGGGAGCTGAAAAATCCTCAAGTTGATTTGAAAGAAACATTTCTTAAAGCTTCTTTACACCTGAAGCAGAAACTAATAATCGCATCTGGACGCCTGAGCCTCTTCCGGACTGCATTTGGAACTCTCCTCCATTTCGTCGGCCGGCGCCTCTTCTGCATATTGCGCCTCGTAGGCCATCCCCTCGGCGGTGTCATCCTGGTCTTTCTGACCCGAGCTTCCATCCGTCCTCTCCGGAGAGTCCGTATGATTGCTGCCCTCGGACGCTCCCATGTGCTTCTTCCTCAGGTGCTGGTTCAGGGTGCCCTGAAACGGGAAGCATTTTCCACAGATCTGGCAGTGGAACGGCTTGTTGTCCGTGTGGCCACGGATGTGGTACTCCAGCTGGTCTTTCCTCGTGTACTTCTTGCCACAGAATTTACAAACAAACGGGGTGATGCCCATATGCAGGCGCATGTGACGGTCGAGGCTCCCTTTCTGATTGAAGGTCTTGCCGCAGTAGACGCAAATGAGTCTTTCGTTGTATGGGTACCACTGACTCCTCAGACTACGCTCCCGCACGTCGTTCTCCAACAGCGTGGGTCCCGCGGCGGGCTCGCCGTCATCCGCGCCTGGCTTGATGTGGCTCAGCACCGCCGCCGGGATGGCCAGGGGCCGCTTTGCTCTGGCTCGGCCGCCTCTGAAGCCGCTGAGTATGGAACGGGAGGGACTGGAGCTGCTGAGGTTAACGAAGCACGGGGAAGACAGCCCTGAGTAGGAATAGGCGGCGGACTGGATCACGGGACCGTACGACCCCACGCTAACGGCCAGAACTTGCTCTCCGTCCACCAACTCCGTATGGTAGCCGTCGTCGCCGGCCGAGGAACTGTCCGAGTAGGTCGGCCTCTCGGTTTTCTCCACTTTCACGTGCACATCTGTCACTTGCCCATCTTTGCCAATGAGTTCCACTTGCTCCATTTCTCCTTCCATGGGCGCGTCGTGCTCCGACACGCTATCCGTGCTGCCGCGATCCGACTGGCCTTCCTCTTGCTGCAGTCGCCCGCGGCCCAGGGCTTTTCCCGCAAGTTCCACGCGCGCCTCGTGCCCCGCGTGACTCGGACGGGGGTAGTAAGGGGGGGAGATCTGCGTGGGGTTCACGAAGAGGTTGCTGTCGTTGACCCCGTTGCGACTGGTCTGCGAGTCCTCCTTCTCTGGACTGCTTGTACTGACTGGGAGGCTTATTTTGGAGTGGATGCTCTCAAGGATCTGCGTGCACTTATCAATAATGACCTGCATCTGCAGAAAGCTGGCGGCGGTGAGGAAACTGATGATGTCTTTGAGCTGCAGGGACATATGGCCCGTGTAGCAGAACGCGAGAAGCTGTTCAAACACCTCGGGGCTTTTGATGACGGAGATCGAAAGGCCACTCATGGTGCTGAGAGCGGAGTGGTCTCGAAAGTAGGGCGAGCTCGCTGCCAGAACGGCCTTGTGGGCGCGAAACGGCTGACCCTGAATGTGAACAATGATGTCGCATAACTTGCCCTGCAATCGTAACTCATTGAGTTGGGTCAGGACAGTGTTGCTGAACTCCGGCACATCAAACTCGATGTAGCTGCCGTCGTCCATTTCTTGAATATGCTTCTCCAGTTTGTCAACCACCTGAGCAGGAAACACAAAAACAGGGACCGTCAGCGGGGGGAACCAAAACGATATCTCATCTAAATGTGATTTTTATCATTACCAGATTTCACACTGTAAATTGTGCTCGGAATATTGATTATTTTTTTTAATCAATAAATGGGCAATGCACCTTGTTTATGAATGTTGAATTGAATTCAGATTGACGTTTAATTCATTTCCTACTGTAGTTCGTTTCACTTAATGCCCACTAATGCAACTTTTAACCCTGTGCAACTACTAATCCAGTGTGCCTATGTATGGAATAAAAGTATTCCCAAAATGATTCTGTTCATTGAGAGCGCGCCTTATGATTTGCTGCACTTTTAGCTTGGCATACAAAAGCACACTGGCGCTCATTAGCAAACGGCGCTCGGTATTTTGCCATCGCCGCCACTTGTGCTCAAGGCATTTTTGGAGCGTGGATGGTGCCGTGGACCAAATTGGTTAGTCACTTTGTGTGAAAGGGATGGGAGCCAATGACGCGGGGCTATTGTCCAGGTCGCACACGCTGTTTATACCCCAAAAACGTACTGTCATGTGAATACGTTTCTGATGCTCTATGAGTATAACTTAGTTAATATTTGGCAAGATTACACTTGTTTTTTCAGGCGCCCTAAAAAGAACAAGCATAAATGGTACAAGGCAACGGACAAGATCGCTGATAGTTTTTCTCTCAACTCAGAATAAACATCTAGGAATTTTGTGCACTGTTTTATTTTTAAAATCATTATTTTTTTCCCTAGTACCAGAATCGAGTATATGTCAAGTGTTCAGCAATCAAAAGGTGTAAAATAATTTCGTATCTTTTTGAAGTATGTGAAGCAATATGACTTATGACAAGGGTATTTCGGAATTATTGAAAAGGTGTGAGATTAAATAAATTCTACTTCTTCCCACTCCTTTTCAAGGATCAATCAATAGGATTTATGGTTTCCTTTTTTTCCCCCATTTAGGTATTGTCTGCTTTTCAACCCTTCTTTTTTGTCTTTTCCTCTGTACAATCAATTTTTTTGTCATGTTTGCAATAAATCAAACTTTACCAAACAAGGACACCACGAGCATCCTTGCTCTCTCTACCATGCGCGCGTCAATTAAAAGAGCTAATTATGAACAAATATTCATACAGAAAGCAAATGGTCAGCAAGCAACATAACACAAAACCTTAGCATGTTCACAAAACAAAATGAAATAAAATACAAAACAATGTATGCAAACTGCAAATTAATGCACAAACACATATTACTCACATACATGTAAATGAATGAAAATAATGTCTATACTGTACTAAATAATATGTTACAATTGCGACCAATAATGCCCAATATATGCTCAGAGATGAACAAACTGCCACACGTTTCATGCTCTGCCTTTACACTCAATTTAGCAGCTTACTTGAAAGAAATATTTTAACAACTTTTACTGTAAATGGACTGAGAAATAATATTATTTTTCATATGTGCAACAGTTTTTCACATCATATTTTGGTACTGCAACTTGTGAAATGACAATATACCTTACGTTGTAACTTTTTTTTTGTTTCATCTTATTTTATAGTATAAAAGCTTCAATGGATAGCTAGCCTTAAAGAGTACCAGTTGTCCAAATGTTTTTTGTTTTTTTTTTTTTGGAAAAAAGCATGCTCCTCACAAATCAAATTTAATAAATGTAAAAATAAATAAACAACACATTTTCCCTTTTCTATTCTGTCTTGCAAATCAGACTGAAGTAGAACCCATTTTTGATTGAATTGAAACATTTTGAATTGAGAGTGAGAATTAGTGAAATGAGGCTAAAAACAACAAACCATTTGAACTATTTTAATATAATTTATTTTGCGACAGACCACGCGATATTGCCTGCCATTTTGACTGGCCATAACTTCTGTTGCAAAGACATTCAGTGGTGATTTGCTATTTGAATCACAGCCGGAGCTCAGTGTACAACTAACTGGCTTTAATGCACAACGGGTCTGACAACATTGTTTAAGTTGGCAAGGGAACAATGAGGTCAACTCCAGATGTATAGATATAGGCTGAGATAAGTTATATCTATGTCTTATGTCTCTCAGTGAATAGTACATGTATGTGAATGTATGTAGTATTTAACACATATAAATTAGATCTGAGTGGGAAATCCAGGATAAAACCTATGACAATCACCCTATGTAAATGACTTACTATAGTGTCTACCCCTGGTATGACAAGTTGTGAGTCACAACAAAAAGGCACTGTAGGTACTTGTGTGTGTGTGTGTGTGTGTGTGTGTGTGTGGGGGGGGGGTAAAGTGAGATTTTAAAGTGGTTTCTGCAAATCTAATTTTATGCCTTATGATGCCGTGATAGGAACAGTACTTTTTTTTTTTAAATTAAAGCCAAATTAATTGGTACATGAATCGACTTGTTGCTTAATTACTGATATAGTGACTTTATGCCTTTATTTCGTTAAGTTTTACTGTGGTTGCACATTGTGATGCAATTTTCTAACATATGAGCCAGAAAAAACACAAACAAACAAACAAGATCTAGGTTCTTGTGTTGCGGAACAAAACACGCATGGAGATACCGCTACAAACTACAAAGTTTAATAAATTAGACCAATATAATTATTATAGTTAATTATAGCCCACATCCAGCACAACTCAAACAAAAGCGGTACTCTGGCCACGATGGTCCAGTTTACAAATTCAATCAAGATAAATACATTTCTAATCAGTACGAATGGAAAGAGACACAACTCTCACGAGACAAGTTGTCTCACGAGATTGAGTCTGCGAAAACGAGACAAAATACTTGAGAAGAATCAGGCTCATTTTTCAGCTGCAGCTGAGATTAATTCCAATACTGGATTGTTAAACAAAATGCATACAGCTCCTGCAAGCTGTTTACAATTTTTGTCTTATCTTCCTATATTTTAACCATACATTTCTTTAAATTGGGAAACCAAGTGAAACCATACATACCCAGAGGTGATTTTTACAGGAATTGGAGCATCCTATATATACACCCACCCACATACTGTATATACTGTATAGCAGTGGTGGACCGTCAGGCCCAGCAAGGCTTTCCCTGCTGGCCTTACATTACCTAACATAACATAACTGTAATTAAGTATATTCATTATTATAACTATAACAAAAGTCAATTTCACTTTAAATGTATTTTTACTAAACATATATATTTTTATATTTAAAAAAGTATTTGTCATATTCTGTTCTTTTTGTGTCATTTGGCTATGCTCCTTCTAGTGTTGTAGTTTTAAGTTTGGAGTTTTTGCCAATTAGAATTTAGCTAACTTGTGTCGCCAGGCAGTATGTAATCTGCCTGTTCCCAGGGGTGCTAGGGCATTCGCTTCAACAGTTGCGGGCTCCTGCGCTAGCGTGGATAGATATGTGATCGGCCCATATACTTAATAGACAGCTGTAATAGCCAATGGAGTCATAATATTGCCATCTAGAGGCCTCATGTTGAACGTGTTGTGAGTGGATGCTCACTGCACTTAGGTGGTGCTATGCTCAGTAACCAAGGTACACAGTGTTAGCCTGACTGGTCTGCGGTAAAGGCGTTAGCTTTTAGCTAACCTATCCCGGGCAGGGGAAAATGTTTTGTGAGCCACTTCCAATCAACGAACTATGAGCGGCCATTTTACAGGCTCGACTAGGGGCGAGAGCTCGCCTTTGCCGTTTTTCTGGCTGGCTGGACTACCAGGGGCAATATCAATGGAAAATAGTTCTGCAAGAATGCTTTTTGTTTACAAATGATCTATTTGGTGTTTGGAGCTACACTGGATTTGCACACTTCAATTGTTTAACCAAGGCCAACCTAACCAACCTACGGCGCTTTTAAAAACTTGGAGGGAGACCCGTGTGGATATACAGTATTGTACATCTCAGGTCAAAGGTAAAGAGAGCTCCACAATGCGCTACGGTGCTTTTAAAAACTTTTGGGGACACTCGAGTGGATACACTGCACTGTACATCTCAGTGCCAAGAGAAAGAGAGCATGAAGAAAGAGGTCAAGAAAAATCGGGAGATATTGAAAAGGCTGATCGATTGTGACCGCCGTTTGTTGTGATTGTTGTGCCTATCTATCTCTCTCTCTCTCTTTATATATATATATATATATATATATATATATATATATATATATATATATATATATATATATATATATATATATATATATATATATGTATATGATAGCAGTTCAGGGATTTCTGACCTTTTTGACAAATGAGTCAAATGACCATTTTTTTTGCTATCCATCCTTTCTGCATGCCTCGAGGGAGCCACTGGTCATTGTACGTAAGATGAAAAGTTATGCAGTCTGTGGGCAAATTTAATTTCATTATTTATTTACTTATGCAATTTCAATCGTTTAATTTAAAGCTATTCCTAGATGCTATATTATTGTATACTAAACTTATAAATTGCGCTGTGATATTCAGCTGGTATAGTTACAAAAGCTCTTGAAAGAAAAGTACCTGTACTGGAGACCCTGTATACAGTATGTAAAATAAATAAAAGAATGGATTAAATATTTAAGTTTTGTGAAATTAAGTTGTTATCTTCTTTCATTAAAGTATTTCACCCATTTAATACAAGAAAGGAACCCATGAGAAAACCGATAGAAATAAATGTAAAAGATCAATACTAGCTCTTTGATAGACAGGATACCGATACACACTTTATTCTATTGATACTTGGATTGATATGCATATTTCTAGTCCAAGGTCATGGGTGTGCTAGAGCCTATCCTAGCTATTTTTGGGAAAAATTGTCGCACCAAAGCAAAAACGAAAGGGAGCATACAGACAAACAGTGCTTGTCACCACTTAAGTAATTTAGCCTTGAGTAAAGCTACATTGTATGCCCCCCCCCCCCGGAAAGGAAACAGAGAAAAATCACACACACAGGGAAAATGTGAAAATGTCAGCCAATATGGCGAAGACAAAAAAATCATCCCTTTTAACCCTTGGAATGAAAATGCATACTTTTTGGAGTGTTTTATCAAAGCTAGAAATTCCAGTACTGGCAACAGTTGGACGTTATGCAGTGAAGTTGATCTGCTATGACTGCACAAACAAGTTTTTGTCTGGAACCTGAAGTTATTTAAGGCTAAGGCTCCCTGAAGCGATTAAATGGGCGTGTTTTGGAATTTCAAAGACAAAAATTGTTAGCAGTAATGGACATGCTTACACATTAATTAACAAACCTCCGAGCTGTAAGTGTAAACACAGCAAAATGAGCCAATAAAAACGCAAATACAAAAAAAGCTTTCCTTGTCCTTTAGAGGAACAGAATGGGAGAGGACGGAGAGAAACAATATATTTTTAATATAATTATTATTGCTGTATTGTCTCATTTGATAGAAATATCTTGTTAGTTTTTGTACTTTAATGATTTAAGTCCATCTTCTCCCACCCAAGTTGATGTAACGCAATCTCATTTGCTATTTCCAGGTGAAAACAACGAGATATCGAATTGAAGACCAAGCAGTCAGTCAATGTACTTTTTACTAGCTCTGATTCGCTAATTTTGTGGTACATTTGTAACATGTGTGCTGAACTGAGCGTGCAGCGGGGACATAACTCTAGCAAGCGAGCGCTAGATGTTGATTGAGGGAGGGAGGGCTCTCGTGAGCGAGCAAAACTTTTTTCCGTCCTCAATATCCATCGTTGCTCACTCAAACTCTTATCATTGTGCGCTCAACATTTTTTTCTGTGCTCAAAATCTTTCATTGCTCGCTCGCGATTGCGGCACATATATAATTCCATATTGGGGCACGATGGAGAGCGGCTGCGGAAGCGGCTGCGTTGCACATGGTTAAGATCAAGCAACCCATACGGTGTAAAAGGCCGGACCGGAACTGTCACATGCAGCTGGATCATGCCTCAAACCAGAGGCAGTGAGCAGGCTGCTCTTCCTGGCCAAAAATGTATTAAGGAAAATAAGAAAAACACGGGCACCAAGTACACTAATGTCAAGTTGCAATATTTATCTTTCACAAAGTTAAAAAAAAAAAAAAAAAAAAAAAGAGACAAACTTATATATATATAGACAATCTTATACATTGTTCTGTCATGCTACAGTTTACAGAAGTGATTCCACTCAAGGCAGGTGTTTTGCACTTTAATACAAAGGGAATTAATTGTCTGTTAAACTTGTTTTGAATTTTCTTCTTTTTTTTTTTTTTTTTTTTTACTTATTTTCATTAAAAAAAAGAGGGGGTAAATAAATATGTTAAGAGCCTGGAATCAAACTTGAGGAAGAAAAAATAACGGGAGATTTTATATTTAAGCAAAAATCGCCCAGCCCTAATTAATTGTATTTTAACCTCACATATTAATCACATACTTCACATCTTTTGTCATACTACATTTTAAGTAGTTAGTTGAGCACGGTGTTCGGATAATCAATTTACAGTTTGTTCATCCTACATTACAACATTATCATTGAGGTTTGGGTAACTTTGGCCTTAATACAACACTTTTCTGGCAAGAAGCTTCCCTGTTCTTTTGGCAGTATTTGCAAACAGGATGAGGATGTTTTCCAGCAAGCAAAACAGGACAGAGTCAAGGACTGTCCAGGTCCACAATCATGCCAGACTGATGCCTACAATTGTGTCCACAAAACATGCTACAAATAAGAGTAAAGTAATGCATTACAATGCATTTTTAGCCGGAAACACCATGAGATCGTTGGAGAAAGTCCGGAGAAAATTTTTTACTTGTTGTTAGTATATACTGCAGCAGCTGATGATAGCTTGAATATAATCAGAACGAACACAAGATGGACATACGCCCATTACTTTCAGTTTGTCAGAGATAAAGACATGAAGAATGTATTTGTTAGGTGCACTTTATGCGCAACACCAAATAGGGCAAATAGGACTGGTAATTTGCCAAACAATGTAGAACAGTGCCACAGTAATGTGAATATAACAAAAAGAAAACAGGGGGGAATTGCGCTCTCTCACTCAGGAATGACACTTCCACTTCAAGAAGTTAGAGGAGACTCGTGGCGAATTATGTCATAAATCGAAGATATGCTGCCGCTTCCCAAGGTGTAGTATTTTAGTTTATTGTTATTTGTAAGTATCAAGCCTTGAAGCTTTGTTTGTATACTGCTTGTTTGAAAAAGGAAATCGCAGTAGCAAAATATTATCTGAAAAACTTTTGTCCAAGTGAAAAATATTGATATTTCTGAATACATTTATGACAAGATATGAAAATGAACTTTTTCAAGTGAGCAGCTAAATTGAGTGTAAGGGCAAAGCATGAAACATTATTGCATTGCATTGAAGCATTATTGGTCACAATTCTAACATATTATCTAATACCGTATAGACAGTATTCTTATTCATTTACATGTATGTGAGTAATATGTGTTTGTAAATCAATATGGAGTTTGCACACATTATTTTGTTTTATATCTGCTTTGGGCTTATTTTGTTTTGTGGACATGCTGAGGTTTTGTGTTGTGTTGATGACGGACGAGATGCTCCCTGTTCTACATGAATATTTTTTTGTGGTTTGCTCATTTATCTCACGTGCGGACACGAGAGCGAGATTTTTCGGGTGTGAGGTGAAGCAGAAGACATGACAGAACGCTATTCCTGTCGTCGTTGATCTATTTAGTATGAAGACGGCAGAAATACTTGTCATGGCTACAACGTAAGTTCAACCTGCGATAGGTGAAAGACACTTTTAACACTTACACAATCACCAGATCAGTGACGGTGACACGCCATTCCTTGACAGCGATGTGAAAATGTATTGTCCTCACTGAGACGAGTAAGAGCTTAGTCCGAGTTAGACGGCGAGTTAAACTGAAGTGATGACGCAAGACGTCCTCATAGTAGTTTGTAGCTTTTAATGCACATCTTGGCATCCACATCAGCAGAGTGAAACTAAAAATGAAGACGGTAACTTAAATCAGCCATGTTCTTCGATAGCACGCATTCACAGCAAGTGTAAAAGAGAAACTGAATTTAGCTGACAATTCGACAGCAATTACCCTGAACAAAAATCATCAAATATCAACAACAACATTATACAAACAGGCGTTGTCCCATAGGAGTTTAACACACGTCTTGTTGCGCGTGGATTTGAAGCACGTCGCAAGCTCACCACACTTACTGTTTACACAGATTGTGGCAAAATAAAAGCATACCTTCAAAACAAGTCAAGAAAAAAATTACTGAAACTTGCCTAAAAGGCAGAACAGAACATTTTAAACTCACGGCCGAGTGAAAGCGAAAACTGCTTTCAAGCAGTGCACGCATCACAATCCCAAACGAGCTGCCAGGTGTCGTCGTGGCACAGCGTGGAATACGAAAGCAGACAGGACGCCTATTTATTTCTGTTTTATTTTTAATATTGATTTAATGACCTTTAATATCGATTTAAATCATAGTAAAATGACAATTGAGATTCTGATGAAAATCAATTTTTGACACACCCCTACTATGTACATGTCTACCTAGGTATTTAAAATATGTACACTTTCACATTGCATATTTATATATGACAAGTAGTAGAGTAGCTCTTGCCTTACTTGAAAAATTCTAAAACACATTAAAAAAGACTGCCTTGCTCCCAAGACGTCTTCATTTATTTCACCTGTGACATTCATTACTGTTTGCTACGATGCTAGTTTTTTTGTCCGTGTTGTTATGTCATGGTGGTGGGCTTTACAACGACATCATGGAGAGAGTACAACAGCCGCACAGTGAGAAGTACGTATCAGACAACAAACCATTTAACTTCTCTGTTAGACATCAAGCCACCAAAAAAACTGATCTTTCATAAAAATTGAACTTCCAATGTGGCAAATGTTAAGATTCAATCATTTA
The DNA here is from genome assembly GCF_059441005.1 of Hippichthys cyanospilos. NCBI lineage: Eukaryota > Metazoa > Chordata > Actinopteri > Syngnathiformes > Syngnathidae > Hippichthys > Hippichthys cyanospilos. The sequence continues at coordinate 28,459,843 of NC_142369.1, read as the reverse complement.
TGCATATATTTATTTGTACAAAGATTAAAATTCCATGATATAGGCCCACTCATTTTAATAAATGTCATTTGTTTACACTGCCACAGTTCCCCGGAAGGCCTGCTGTAAATGATCCTCGAGGAAACGCTGAGCGAAACAGGGATAGTTCCGGGTTGGAAATTTATCCACCCAAATAACTCAAATTTCCTAAGAAACTGAACTGCCATTCTGCCGAAGATAGCGCATATTCATATATGCAGATACCTATAGTTAAACGTTTAAAGTTTAAAATAGCATGCTAACAAACTTAATACATTTTGCACAAAAAAATATACTGGCAGGTGGAACAGTATTAACAATGAGTTTTAGAGCAATTGGGAAAAAGCCGTTAAGTGCCTTGGCAATGCCACTTTTATATAATCAGAATCAATACGCTTCCATGTCTTGTGTTACAGCAACAGAACTGGAGACCAACTTTTCTGCTTAGAATGTACATATGCTGTCATAAACACAAAATTTTAATTTTGATTTTCCCATGTATGATGCCATTCAATACTAAAGTACAGCCCCCCCCCCCTCTCCACACACACACACACATATCCTGTCCAGTGGCCTTTTTTTTTTTTTTAATTAATATTATTAAAATTAGGCAGCACAATGGTGGTTACAGAGTGGTTAGCACGTCCACCTCACAACTCTGGTCCCTGGTTCGCTTCCGGCTCCGGCCTCCCTTTGTCAAGTTTGCATGTTGTCTGCATGGCTTTTCGCCGGGTACTCCTGGTTTACTTCCACAATCCTAAACACCTGCATGGTAGGTATATCGGAGAATCCAAATTGCCCTCAGGTATGTTTGTGAGTGTGAATGGCTGTTCATTGCTGCGATTGGCTATCAACCAATTTAGGGTATACCTGCCCCACCGCTCAAAGACAGCTGGGATAGGCAGCAATGAGCTTGAAAGCCTTGTGAGGACAAGCTGTTAAGAAAATGGTTGGATGGATGAATTACGCATATGAATAAAATAATAATAATATTTAAAAAAACTAGTAAAATACTAGACAGTGATAAGCACACAATTATAGGACAAACAACACATAGGTCTGCCAAGGTTGAAGTATATTAGAGCAACACTAAGTAATACACATCATTAATTAACATTTTAACCTTCATAAAATATTTTCACAAATATTCTGATGAAAAATCAAATTACAACTACTTGAAATGTGCTTTGCAATAGTGTAGATTGAATAGAATTGTCACATGTATAGCACGAAACCACACAGTGAAATTCTTACTGTTCACCTCAGCGAACAGAAGTGAGGGGTCTGTATCACATTTACTGGCAACTTTGAGGAGGGTGACATCAACATTAACATACAAAAAACTACAACCGTGGTAACTGCTATACGGCATGTCATATCTTCCTTTCTTTATCCCCCCCAAAAAACAGAAGAAAGAGGGAGGCTACCCAGGCATTCGAGGATCAACGCAGGGTTTCATTCGTAGCGTGAGGTGAAAAATAAGGAGGGGTTTCTGATCAACGGTGCCCTTTTGTTCCTGGTGGACCATCAAAGAGCTTTTGATTCTTCAAGAAAGTCTGATAATCCACCATCCATTTTCTATAGTCCCTTATCATCACAAGGGTAGCAGGCTTGCTGGTGACTATCCTAGCTGACTTCGGGCAGTAGGCAGGGGACACCCTGAACTGGTTGCCGGCGAATTGCAAAGCACGCAGAGATAAACAATCATTCACGCACCTAAGGACAATTTAGAGTGTCCAATACATCTGCCATGCAAGTTGTTAGAGTGTGGGATGAAGCTGGAATGCCCGGAGAGAACCCACGGGGCCTGGGGAGAACATGCAAATAAGACACACGAAGGCTGGAGACAGATGGAATTGAACTTGGGTCTCTTAACTGTGAGGCAGACATGCTAACCGCTCACCCGTCGAGCCGCCCCCCGCATCTGATAATACTAATATTATATGTCAGAAAGTTGTGCAGTGGCAATAAATAGCAGTCAGCTTGATAGTTCACAGTTCTACACAGCCAGCTACATAACAAACTCAAGAGTATGATGTTTAGACACAATTAGATTCATGAACTAATTGCTATTCATCCTTCACACAGCCAATGGAAACAGAAATCCAGTGAGTCAGTCTCAATGCAGGCCACCAATGCTCAGGCTTTCCTAACACTATACACTAGTCCGCATGGGAAATATAGTCTGAAATTACTCAAAAAACAGCCGCTTTTATCCATATGGTGCCGCCATAATCAATCAAGCCTGAAAGTTCTTAAGTGTTACTTTTAAATGATTATAATGTTGAAGGAAGTGCAATTTTCACATTAATTTTTAAATCCATTGTCTGGTGTTGATTTCTCTTTCGTCAGGTCAAGTGCTGCTCATGGCCTATTAGCGCCAATGACCTGCAGTTGACACAGACCTTGTAAAAAACAAAGTAAAATAATAGAATAAAAGATCTAACCACAACAGTCACACCACCCTGCCATTATTTACTTCCTCTTCACATTTCCCACAATAATAATGTCACTACCTTCAAACGAATCACTGCTTAGTGCTTAACGATGAGACACAGCACACTGCATGCAAGATTTTTTTGCGGTCCGCTCATAAAAAATAAAACATGAAAGAAACAGCAACAGTTATATTAGGCATCGTTTTATATTTACAAAGTTTGAGAAAATCTCATCTCGTTCTAATTGACTAAATTTTGTAAGCCAACTTGTGCGTCGTCACAAGAAACAAGCTTAAACTATAACTCAGCAGAGCCAGTTACATGATGTTTGCGCTTTTGTAGTGATATGGTGATGAATAATTAGGTTATACTATCAATGAAATGTGGGGTTGTTGTTGTTTTTTCTGCTTGTTTATTGCTATCACACAAACATTCTCAAAATTATATATATATATATATATATATATATATATATATATATATATATATATATATATATATGTATGTATTTATTTATTTTTTTTGAAAGATTTGATATGTTATATTCTCAAACTGAGGTGCCATGATGGTTGTTTGCCTATGTATACCATGCAATTGGCTGGCATCCAGTTAAGGGTGAGCCCGCAAACAGCCCAAAGTCAGCTGTGAACCAGCAAGCCTGCGACGTTTGTGAGGGTGAAAGTGGCTCTAGAAAATGGATAAGTGGATACCATTCTGACCAGACAAATTTGGAACCCTTTTCATTTTTCAGGAACTATTTTCACATTGATTTGATATGGAATAAATAAAAATTGTGTGCGAGGCTTCATAAGCAAAAATCAAACCAAATAAAAATGTGGCTAGTCAAAAAATCTGACGCTTAATGGGGAATATTTGCTGAAATAGTAGTTACAAGGTAATAGTTAAGTGTCCTTGGTGAACTCAACTGTACTGAATAACCTGGTTTTGCTGCACTTTGGTCTTTCTTGCCAGCACAAGTATGTGGATATGAGAACATAATTGCTGGTACCGTAAAGGTGGTTTTGCTGGTAAAAGGGTGTCAAGATAACCTATAACAGCAACGTAAAGTATGACAGGCTGATGACTCAAGAGGGCTGCTGCCCCAGCCAGTTTTGAATTACAGTAGCACATGTTATGGTTACATTTCTGTATTGATCGTCATGTGTCGACAATCATTTAAACATACTAAATCGTGGGACGCCATCTGTCTAACCAAAATGGGGCAAATTTGGGCCGTGCCAAACTTATTTTTTTCTGTATTGCAATCCCAAGTGTAGGCAACAAAAGGAATGGCAAGTCTTCCCGATATCGGAGCCAACGCAAGCTAAAAGTCGAAGCCAACTTAATAATGTCGGCCGCCTCGTCCACTGGTATACTGAAGTGATTTACCAAATTGTATATGCATCGCTTCACAGGGCCGTGCAGCATTCGAACATTTGCTAACTCCATTAGCTTGCTTAACATTTAGCCAGCATTCTTGGCAAAAACACCGGACCTTCGCGCACGCCTCACTGTGCTCCGCCCGGGTGAAAAAGCCTGACAGTCGGCTAACGTTGTGCTTAATGCACACAAGACCGAAAATATTTTGATACATTTACATTAATGTGGTCGCATAGAGGCGCTATGTCGGCTGTCACATAAGGTAGCTACACTGCTAGCGAGCTAGCTCACCAGGCGATTTAGCTACCAAGCCGTTAGCCAACAGCGGTGGCTAAAGCTAGCATGCGCTAGCCTGCAATCGCTGGCTCCACATTCCACCATTACCGAAGTAAGAGAGAACACACGTTGACATGACGAACGGCGGCGCGCCGCCACCAGCCCACGCCACAATTAAAACAAGCGGACTCACCGTGATGCAGATTGACACTAAACGTTGCCCATTCCCCTTCAAGTTCGCTAACAGCCACGGCCAGGCCTCCCCCCCTCTCCAGTCCAGATGTGTCAGACAGTTGCTGCTGCAATTTTTGCATCAACAGGAAGTGTTCTTTTGGCTCTTTGCATTCATTCTACCGGCGAGTTTTGCAGCAGCCCCTCCCTTGCTTATGCCAGTGCAATGTATAGAGACGTATTCCCCAAATCCCCATACACTGTGCAAGTCCTACATACCATAATAAATGAAGATGAGACAAGGCGAGATCCAGTTTGTTCTCAACCCATAAACTGTCCACGCGAATGTTCTTGTCTCATTCACGGCACCCGTGCCGTGGAACACATGATACGTGTATGCGCACCGCTTTCATTCCACAATCATTAGATGGGTTGTGTAAAATTCTGTAATGGTTCGTACCACCCCTGCGCACACATACGTTATTTTATTGGCAGAGCTGTAACGACCGGTGTGTATTTCTACAGGCGGATTAAACATGCACCGAAGTCGTTCTCACATTGAAATGTCTGCCATATGATTGATTTAACGAAAATACAAACACGTTGCAAGATGGCAATTACCAGTGTGGATATCGTTGTATTTGTAATCGTCCTGTTCACCATTTTAATATCTCACCACCCAAAAGTTTCACAATTTGTGACATTTAATGAGACATTAATTAATAACGTTCAACTTTTTTGACAACATTTTAAACATCGCTACCCCATTGGGAGCGTCTCGTTGTGTCAACGTGCAGTCATCTTTGAAAACCTTCGATATGTTGTGGTGGACTGTACTTTGCAGATATCTAGCACTGTTATTGTTCCCAGGAATGCTTTAAAATCTGAAGTATACGCGACACGAAAATGACACTTTAAATACTCCCCCCCAGAAATGCCACACAGTGGCGCCAGAGACTAAACTATAACACACCAATCGAACGAGCCATCCAATGGCTCCTGAACCCATTGCCAAGTGTGTTTCTCCTAAACCCAATCATATAATATAGTGATATTAAACGTAAAAAAAAATAAAAATAAAGAAAGATATCTAATGAAAGCAAAATTAATATATTTCAAAATGTTGCGCCTTTGTAAACTAATAGAACACTTAATTTCGTGTTGTCTTACTGAACGCTGAGGTACAGAATTCCAAAACCCAACATTTTTATTTGTTTGAGTTTTTGGTGACTATGACAGAAGACAGCATGGCGATTTGATCACTTCAGTTGTATGGTACCAGATACACTGGATACATGAGTATATTGTATTGCTTTAGGGGTTGATGAAATTCAATTTTTTCTATTTGACCACTTGGTTGAGGAATTACGCAGAATTCACTTCCATAATTATTGGAAGAAGTACATTTTAGCCATTTGTATTGATAATGCATTAACCCTTTGTGTCTACCTTTTAAGGAATTCATGCCCATAATTGTCTGTTTGTGATATTTAAGAATGAAGGCGTTGTAGTGAACCACTTATTAGTCTATCCGACTAATCTGTTTTGAGGTTGCATTTTCAAAGTATTACACTTGTGTCTTGCATGAGGCGGATGTTTTAACAAGTTGTCCAGTTTACCAGCCTCTTTAGTGTTACTTTGCTTGTAGACACTGGCTACATTCTGTGATTCTCATTTTTTTGAGTAGTGGGAATGTGATCATGGTGCATTTGGAAAACTCACTCATCCAACAGCAACCACTCACTGCATATCATATATAGTATAATCTTTACATTGATTAAAAAAAGGCTACACAAACAAGCATCCATTGTTTCAGGGCCAGCAAGGCCTTCTCTGCTGGCGTAATATAACCTGACATCAATATAAGTATTTATTATTAATTTGTAAATTATTCTCCATATTCTGTCCTTTTCGTGTCATATCTTATCCATTTTGCTACGCTTCGTCTAGTGTTCTAGTTTTAATTTGGAGTTTTTTCCAATTAGAAGTCAGCTAACTTGTGTCACCAGGCTGTATGTAATCTGCCGGCTCCCGGAAGTGCTAGAGAGCTCCTCAATGCACTACAGTGCTTTTAAAAAAATAAAATAAAAAAATGGGAAGACCCGAGTAGATTTCAGACAAAGAACAGACATCACCTCCCTGCAAAATTTGTTTAAAGGTTGTTGCTACCAAAGGTAGCAGTACTACCAATTTACAGCAACACCTTAAACAGAGGTATGCTACAGAGTAGGAGAAGTGCGTCACTTTACGACATGAACAAGACCACGGCAGCCCAAGTAACGTTAACGCCACCAAAAAACAACCTGCCGTCTTGGAAACATTTACAAACTGTATCCCATATGATAAAAAAGGGGTCCGGTGGAAAGCTGTTACAGATGCAGTCACAATGTATATTGCAAAAGATATGGTGCCCATATACACCGTGGAAAAGCCGGGGTTTATTCACTTGCTGAAAGTTTTGGACCCCAGGTACGTGGTAACTGGATACTGAATGGCAAGCTTTTGTAAATGTTTTATCAAAAAAGGTCACATACACTTTATTTCATGTTGTGTTTGTGTCACTGTCAGTTAGAAAAGCTTACTGAAAAGTTACATTTTCACAGTTGTTTCAATGGAAGACTACTATTGACTGTAGATGTTTCATTTTGTTATGCAGATATTCAATTTAATTTAATTTATTCAGGGAATCAAAATAGTGACCAAATACCTTTTTGCATACCATACAAGCACCTCTTTATTTTGCAAAATTTGTTCAGGTAACTGAACATATGGTTTTGTTTGCACTTTATTTTATCAACCTCAAACAAGGGTCTTATGATTTTATTTATGTTGAATTTCTTTTAAGATAATTTGAGAGTGCGTTGTGTCAGTTTGGAGCTTGATAAAGCTCACTGAAAAGTTAAATTGTCACTGTTTACAAAGGCAGGCCTGGGTTGCCATCTCTTTTTTTGTGTGGTTTGTTTATATCACTTTAACCTCAGAAGGGAATATGTAAACAAAATAAAATTCAAATGTGTTTTCAACAATTTCTTTGTCATCTGCAAATTGATTTTAGGTAGGGGGGAGAAAATCGGTTTAAATCTTGAATCGGTTTTTTGATTTTATTTTTTTTTAGGCCATATTGCCCAGCCCTAATATATATATATATATATATATATATATATATATATATATATATATATATATATATATATATATATATATATATATATATATATATATATTTATATATATATATATATATATTTATTTATTTCTATACATATAAATATCTATAATTATATATAAATTATAAATTATACACAAAGTTTTCACGCCATTTCAATAAAACAATAAATTTAACCAGTTTTATGTATTTTTTTATGTAGTTTTTAAACTTGTCAAAATGCATTTAGTGTGAACAATTACTTGCTAACAAGGTGGTGAAGACAGCAAAGGTCTCTCTAGCACTCCACCATGCTGTTGTAACACAAGGTGTCAGCTTGATTGAGCCCCTCAAATTCTCATTTACAACCTGAAAATTATAGAATAAACAAATTGCATTAAAATACTATTTTACTATCATTATTATTATTATTATTATTATTATTATTATTATTATTATTATTATTATTATTATTATTATTAAGTGTGAAGTCAAATACATTCATTCACCTGTCTTTGCGCAACCAAAGCGAGTTTGAGCGACTTGGTTATTGGCTGCACTATTTGGACTTCACATTCTCACAAACATCAGCTCATCTCAGAGGAGTTCGTGGCATTTGTAAACGTTGTTGATATATGGCTTTCGCTTCACATGCTAGAGTTTTACCCTTACTTTACCTACCCAATTTTGACAACTAACCTGTGTTGTGTTAACATGTTCATCAACGGTATGTTACAAAGTGTTGCTGTCCCCCTCTTCATTTCCCAGTTTATTCGAATGTATAGCAAGCATCAAATTAAAATTGAGTGTATACTTGTACAAATAAATAAATAATGATTACTGCTACGTATCTTGTACATTGAGTATGTCATGGTATTCTGTTTACATTAGCGTTTCAAGCAATGAACCACCTTAAATGCAAATGATGATTTGCATCATGAAGCTGTCACTTTACTCAGGCAGCTGACAGTTTGTCTATAAGTATTTTTCCAATCACTGCAATTTTCTAACATAGTACTTTTTTTTTTAAATAACTTTTTTTCTCCATTGTACTCCTCATTAAGTAAGCAGGCAAAGTCTGGTCTGCTGCCCACGAGAGAAAAAAATCAACGTGTATGTTTAAAAATGGATGACATGCTGGCAGCACAAGTGAATTTCTGAACTAATCATGTGCAGGTGGATGATCAACCAAAGAAAGAATGGGTTTGTCATTGCACATGCTTCTTTGAAACAAGTCCCTCCTCTATGCTCAGCTCAGATTTTTGCCTCATCTTGAAGCACAGGTGACACCACAGCCAAAGGTTCATCATTAGAGATTGTTTGTATGATCAAGAGGAATGATGATAGTGTTGATAACATCTCAAACAAATTCTTTATCAAAGGCTTTCCTGTTGCACTTGTAATCTTTTCTCAAATGCAGCCTTGTTAGCGGTATGTTGTTTGCTGGAGCAGGATTTATATGCCATAATGTCAACGGGGTGGTGGAGCTACAGGTATCATGGGGGGCTCCAGGTGGTGTTGCACCAGGGATCTGATGTTCCGATCCTTTTTAATCCCAGATGACATTGCAAAATCCCCAAACTCACTGCCCCCATTTTTGAGTGTATGGTAGTTGGATTGGAAAGAACACATATCATGTATCAAACTCAAGAAATAGGGAGTGCCACTGTTTAATGCTAAGTGTGAATCTTATAGCATGTATATTTTATGGATTTTTAGATTTTTTAATACTGATGTTTCAATGAGTAAATTCAAGATTTTTTCTCAATTAATTAAACTATTTATTAAGTATTCTAACTATTTTTTTCTTGTTGTGTATGAGTCGTGTCAAAAGTCACATTTTAGCTAGAACTCAATGAAAATGTAATAAACTAATGCAATTATTTTTTCCTTGCTAAATTGAATAAGTAGTACTGTATCATATTTACAAGGATTAAATAAAGAAAACATTTATTAATATATTTGCCATGAGTGCCTTAGCTACCTTGGCTGTGATTGCAGTGGGGAACAATAGTCTCCCAGTGTTCCTTGCAAGAAATAGTCCAAAGCTCATGATGGAGAACATATTTCCCAGTAGCAGGTGTTTAAATCCATCAGTGCCTGATCCTCACCGTGACTGTAAATGAAAGAGCTGCCTCGCCCAGGTGCAGCAGCGCCTCCCTGGTCCTCTCAGGTTTCTATTTGGCAGTAAAACTATATATATATATATATATATATATATATATATATATATATATATATATATATATATATATATATATATATATATATATATATATATATATATATATATATATATGGCATGTCTCATCCATCAAATTTTAAATAATCTACTTACAAAATACTAAAACATGCGGTGTCTGAGTAAATTTACTTGTCTTGAGACCAAATCTTAAAAAACTAAGAGAAACAAATTGATGAAAATAGTTTTAAATATACTAAATAACTCTGGCGTATCCCCTGAAATCTCCAGCACACTTTAATGACGAAATTGAATCTCAATTGAAACACTTCAAATGGAATTTCATCTTCTTTTTTTTTTTTGTTGGGGGGGTTAATTTGTATCTGTTTTTCCCTTGCCCAGACTCAGGTCCCTGCCCCCCTGTATTATAGTTTAAAATTTATTGATTTATTTATTTTTTTAAATTGAACCTCAGCAAGCTATTGCTACAGTGATGAACCTAAATTATACCATCACTCTCAGTCGGATTACAATAGGCATACGTTTCGCTACATCGATTTTTGAACGAGTAAATGTTCATCAAACGTATCGTCCCGTGGGTTTCCACACCAACACAAGGTGAACATAAATGGCAGTGTTAGTTTTATGTTCATGTTTTCACAAATAATAATTAAAAACGATTAAAGCGAGCGTAGCACAATACTATTACATATCTGGCTCCAACTGTTGCAGAAGGAACAAAACCCTGAAGCCGATGAGACTTTTAACAGTTTGAAGCACTCACATTATAAATATAATGAGTTCTCGGATGTGTCATATATTTGCCAGCGAAATCAAGCCAATTTGTGGAAATGGTGGCCCGGGGTTGCGAGAATACAGAGTGGCTTGTAAAGATGAGTGATATCTGGCACAGCATGAAGAGAATGAGAGGTGTGCTGCTTGGTGCTTAGCTCAAATGAAAGCTCTGATTAGTGGAGCAAAGATCAAAATGACAGAGCTGCGGAGGCTTCAGCTGGCCCTTTGTTATTGATAAGTCTGTCATCTCTCCTGATATTGGAGCAGTAATGGCAGCTGATGATTAGGCCACTCCTGAGCTATTAACTGCATTTCTTATCATTTTACTGGGGCCCAAGAGGGCCGCTTGGAGAGACAAAGACCTCCATTATGAAGCTGCCTTCTTAAACGGCATCCACCCGATCTAAAAGGCACAACTGTTACGAGGTTCGGCCGTGGCCAAGGAAGTCTGGGATGAGTCAGAGGTCGCAGTGCACGCCTTTTTGAAATGAAGGGGTTCTGAGTGACTAAGTTGCTGAAAGAGGCCTGCACGAAAATGACTGAAAATTGCCTGTTTTGTCAACATTTCATCAGAAGATTTACAGAAAGCTGAACCTCGGCCTTTCTCTCCCCCTCTTTCACAGGGCTAAATATATTGAGTGGCAAACAAATCTCCTCTTTACTCCTTTCTCGCTTTCTCCTTCCTGCTCTTGACATGACATGCAATATGCTCCCCGTTCAATGATCCTATTGGCCAAAGTTACAGTACATATCAACACATCTTGGCGACGCTATTGCTTTTTTTTAGCATACCCTGGGAACATTGACCGTCATGAACAAAGTGAGGTGGTTTTATTGTATAAGCCATGTGTTTTCCAAAAAAGTGAGACTATCATAAAAACATTTAACTTTGTTCATACATGTCCTATAAACTGTATAGTTTGACTAAAATCAGGAGATGAGGGTGTCAAAGTAGTTATTTGTGCATGGACTCCCTTATACGACTGCAGTCAGTGTTCAAAATACAGTATTATATTTGACTTTTACTTCATAAGATGCTACTAGATGTGATCCAAGCTTGTTTTAAAGCAAAGCCTCTCCAACCTCATCTCAATGTCTCTGGCATCAGCTCAGTCTTTGGCTTTACCCAACAAAGGCCAACAGGAATCCAAGACTTGTTGATTTAGCCCCCAGTGGCTGCAGGCAAAGCATCTTTCATTAACGTCTAAAACCTCAAGAATGAGATGCTGTCCTTCCGATAAGATCTGGTAATGCAGTAACATGGAATTATGGAAGAAGAAAATTGCCATTTTGTTTATAAACACCTGTGATCTCCCATGAAAGCCCCCTGTTCCCCAGGTTGGGTGATTCCCTGGAGAGGAGAGCGCCTTGGAACTCAATCCAGCCTGCAGATATTTTCATGCTGAAGGCCTGAGTTGACGGAGGGTCTGCTACGGAAGGTCAGCTCTGAGAACCACTCAGTAATCCTCTGTGCCTGAAAGGACTCATCTATCCACAAGAGAAATATTTTCACTTTGTTACAAAACCTTTATGAAACACTCCATGTTGTTCACGGAATTTGATCAGTTTACCTAGTGATAGGGATAATTAGAGAACTGCTTTAAGGGTATACAATTTGTTCCTGCATTAATTTCCCTCCACTATCTTTTGAGAGGTGATTGTCTATGGATAAACATGTCAGAAACAATAGAAATATACTGCAGTTTGATGGGGAAGAATTTGTATACTGTTTCACTGATAAACTGAGGTCAAATTCTGAATACTCCACAGAGTGGAAAGAATGCAGGTGTTCAGCTTTCAGCAATGGCCTTACGTGGGAAAAAAAAGTCACTCCCTTAAACTGTATGCCTTCTCCCTTTGGTAGTACTATGCATATGTGGTGCTGTTAGAACTGCTGTTTTGAGCCATCTTGCTTTGAAATAATGACATGTAAAAATTAATGATCATTCTTTCAATACAGGACAAGTTAAGACAAGGCTTTCTTCACTTACAGTGTAAACGAGCAACGATGGGATATTATTATTATTATTATTATTACTATTATTTATTTATTTATTTACTTATTTGTTTGTTTATTTTTTTAAACCTAGCATTTCTACTTTCTTTTGAAAAGTATGGGACTAGTGGGGCCAGTTCTTTTTTTGTTTGTTTTGGACAATTTGGTCAAGAAATGGAAGTTTTAGTTTCAACAAGAGATGTACAACTATCCATAACAAAAGGCAATGCTGTTGCTTGTCTTGCGCATGGTTTCTTCTGGTACAGGTACACAAACATTATTTTTCTGCAAATTTAAAGGAAAGAAGAAGATTGAAGCTGGATTTCTCTTATTTGATCCAAAAAATCATGCATGGTAGGTGTATTGGACACTCCAAATTGCCCTTAGGTGTGATTGTGAGTGTGAATGGTTGTTTGTCCCCGTGTGCCCTGGGATTGGCTGGCAACCAGCCCAGGATGTCCCCCCTCCAACTGCCAGAAGACGACTGGTATAGGCACCAGCAAGCCAGCGACCCTTGTGAGGATAAATGGCTATATGACTCCTCGAGTCCTATCATATTTGTATTAAAAAAAAAATCGTCTTGGTAAGTCACTAAAAATATTATCTCAAAAAGCCAAGGCTCAAAAAGTAAGTTCATTTGACCTTCTTCCTACATGGCATCTTTACAGTAATTACAGTAATTAACTAGTGTATCTGACTGACAAAATGTTACCCTGTGAGGAGATTGGTCTGTGTTATTTAAAAATTGATTGTTTTTGTTTAAGTCATTTAAAAAAACATGCACTTTTTTTGTTTGTATTTGGTAAAATGGATTGTTTTTGCTTTAGTCATTTAAAAAAACATGCACCGTTTTTTTTTTTTTTGTATTTGGTAAATAATGTGACATGGTTTACATATACAAGAATGGAAAAGAGAAAACAGTCATGGCCATGATGCAATAGCCTAAATTGAAAAAATCTGCATACTTTGTATAAAGTGCTAATAGTTACAGTACTTTACACCATTTGCACTATCACCTATGGTTTCTGGTAAAAACATAAAAACAAAAAAGTTCAACACTATATTTTGGAGGCTGGGAGAAGGTAATTCAATTAGACAGGAATCCTCGCTCTTTCTTTAGGTCAAAGTTATCCATGTTAATCAGTAGAGACCGGAGACATATAAGCTGCTGGTTTCCTGCTGGGCCTCTTCTGTCTGTGTGCATAGTTACCAGGGTTTGCTTTTATTATGAAAAGCTGTGTCAATGCAAACATAGTGTAATACATTTTCAACATGAAGGAATGATTATTGACCATTCCATGTCAACTTTTTTTTGAACAAATTCATAAGTAATTAACATTTGGAATTCAACCATACCAAGTCATATGTATTGTAGTCAAATGAGGTTTAATGTTCAATCATACCAATTAATTGATAGGTTCAATCATTGGTATCTGTAGCTTCTTAGGAACACCAGCATTTTTTGACGCTCAACAAAACAATTATGAAGCCTAAGTCAAACAACATGATTTATTTTAGCACTACTCTGTGTGCCGATGAAAAATGTACATTTGAACGGAATACATTGTCAAAGATCATTCTGCATTGCATGCTGCCATATTTTCAGGTTGTGCAAAGACACAATATATACTGTATATAATTTGTATTTATGTTAATACTTCAGTATGTCCCTAGATGGCATAGTGGAAGACTGGTTCACACTTTTGGCTCAGTGCTAAAGCTTATTCTGTTTCATTCTGGGAAGTTTGCATATTCTGCTCACGCTTGCTAATGTTTGCACCACTGGCTGTTTACCACCAGACCCCAAAAAAAGTCACCAAGGGTCTGACACAAGATTTGAATTCAGTCCCTGGGTGCGTAACACGTGCAAGTTTCTGCTCCTCAGAGATTTGCTGAACATTTAAAAAAAAAATAAAGTACTTTAAAATTACTTTGTGATTTGTGAAAGATATATTAATATGGCCAGCTACATAATTGAATACAATATCTACAAAACATTGAGGGGCAATGGTTAATAACTAATTAGATTTCAGCAAGGGAGGGGTATTTCTCATATTTATATTTTTTAAACCATTTAAGACCAAATGGTACAGAAACATACTAACCTCAGCACCTTCCGTCTGTTGTTCAACTTAACCTATTACCTAGCAAATAGACAAACAAACCCAAATACAAAATTCTATGGATTCTATTCACCGTAATACATGGTTCATTCTTGGTAAAGGCCTTCACTCGACTTAGTGACATGCTACATATGATGATTTAAACATTGCTAAAACAACAAACCTAAGACTTTTAAACAAAGGGAAAAAAATAACTAAATAGGAAATGCTAGTGACACAAACTCTTGTGAAATTCTCAAGCAAACATTATCAGAAATATTGCGGGTTTGACTATTGACCATCGCTCTGAACTGTTCTGAGGAGCATTTTTGGTGATTATGGCAATGTCTATACCATGGTTGATTGTGTTGCATTGTTAGCAATATTTCTGAAATGATTGAAACCATTAAATACACTTTTAAGATGACAGAGTTCCTGCGGGATGAACTTTTGGCTCACAGTGTCTCTCTGATCTGAATAGTATTAAACTCAGGCAGTGTGTATTTGTAACAGGTGTGGGCGTGTGTGATTAAGTAGAGAAACCGAATGACTTGTTTTTCCAGATTTAATCGACCTCCTCGGCAACACTGAGGAAGACAATGCAGGACAGTTTGTCTTCATGTATCCACGCATCTGCTTCCCTCAAGGAGGAACACTGCAACTGAGAGCATGTCAAACAGTCACGGAAGTACACCAAGCATAGCGGAAGCAGAATACGCAGATCTCACAAAAAATAATCAAACATGGCTAAAAATAAGAAGACTCACTACTGATGAGTCAGACCTTTACACCTCCAGGATAGTCTATTTTCAGGTGAATCACCTGTGTTCCACTGCCAATTAGTGTGCCTATTTTGAATGCATAGATTTATCTGTAGTAAACAGACAGAAACTCAGAAACAGCATAAAGCTGCACTTTTGGAGAGAGGAGGAAACCAATTACTTTATTTCTGTGCTGCGTGACATGAAATAATGTGTTATAATGACAGTATAAAGTAAAACGCAGAAATCATGTCTTTTCGCATCATGGCATTATCTGTACGTCAATTAGGATATTCTGAATGTTTCAGAAACATGAATTTTGTCATTCACCTGACTTTAGCCAGAATATTGTAGTATTAACTGTAGTTATACTATGGTAAAAGTAGTCTAACATTTTTAACACTTTGTATTGGTCAATCCATCCATCCATTCATTTTTTACTGATTATCTGGGGTCGGGTTATGGAGGCAGCTGCCTTAGCGGGGAAACCCAGACTTCCGTCTCCCCAGCCACTTCGTCCAGCACTTCCAGGGAGACCCCCGAGCATTCTCAGGCCAGCTGAGAGACATGGTCTCTCTAGCGTGTTCTGGGTCATCCCCAGGGCCTTCTCCAGGTGGAACCTGCGCAGAACATCTCACATGGGAGTCTCCCAAGAGTCATACTAACAAGATGCCCGAGCCACATTAGCTGGCTCCTCTTGACGTGGAGGAGAAACTACTCTACTTTGGATGTAAATCGGTAAATCGAGAGCTGCACGTTCGGGCTTTTGGCAAAGGCAGATTGGTCAAATTTGTAAAAATCACAACCAAGTGTGGACTGAGCAATATCATGGATTTTTGAAAACATTAAATTCACCAAATTGTGACTTATGATTTTTTTCTTTTTTTAGCGCAATGCCATGCTGCATGTACATAAAATACTGCCTTTACAACTACAGTGTTGGTGCAGGATATGTGTGTGTGTGCACATGTGTCTAGTCTTAAGGCTGTGCAGGAATGTCCTGGTCAATGTATTTTTCCCATCACGTCAAGCTGCAGTGGTCCTGCGGCACCAGTCATGTGTCCACAGACACGCTGACTGAGTAAGGCCGGGCTCGGGTATCTCCACTAACCTCCCCTTTGTCCTGCCATAAAATAGCCCCTTTTGTCTGCTGTTTTCTGCAGGTCATTGTGAGGAGCGCCTCTTAGTGTCAGCTTTAATTCACATTGTAACCCAAGCTGCGATAGCTTCCAATGATCCACGCCGCCTGCCAGGCTCTCAGTGGCTCCTTGGAGAGCTGAAGCTGCATTACACCCAAGCATGACTGCACCCATGGGATGACTTTACAAGTTTGTTGCTTAAATATTTAAATAGCCCTCTAATTGACATCCGCCAGACCTTATGTAGAGCACTGTTTAAATGCTGTTTTGTAAACGTAAGGGAAAATTCTGATGTTAGTAAATTTTTTATGAACTGAGTTAAAATATGTATGCCAAAGGCGGCAAAAACTAACTCAGCCCTGGCATTTTTGGCTTGAACTGACCCCTCATAATTAGCTGAGCCTATGTATCTTTTCTCTCACCTCAAACAACAACAAGCTGTCTTGACAAAACACAGAGAGGGAGATGGTATGATAGTTCACTTAGTCATGAATTGAAACAATTCAATACCGGAAAGTAAAAAAAAAAAAATCTTTTAACTCTGTTTGAAATAATAACCTGCCTCAAATATGTGACATTTTAGATTAACAGTAATTGTGACTTTAGAAGTCTATCAAAAATATCTGTGTTTGGTGTCAAATAACTCTTACATTTATTACGCAATTCAATTGTTTGTTTATTGCTTAAATTGAATTATTCTCTATTTGACAGTTTGAATGAGGACATAGCTTTCGCCAGTAACTAAAACATATAAGACTACTTGGATAATTTTATACTAAATAGTTGAGTTAAAATCACACAACTTTTAATTCTCATTTATTTCTCTTGGTTGAGTGTTTTTTAAACATGTTTATTTCCATCTTAGAGAGTTGCTTCTGCTGCAAATTGCTACTTAGCCTTTGAATTCAGCTTTAACTTAAATACTGTATATTTCGAACTATGAGGTATAACTTTCTTCTCATGATTTGAGCCCTGTGGCTTATA
The DNA here is from genome assembly GCF_059441005.1 of Hippichthys cyanospilos. Classification (NCBI taxonomy): domain Eukaryota; kingdom Metazoa; phylum Chordata; class Actinopteri; order Syngnathiformes; family Syngnathidae; genus Hippichthys; species Hippichthys cyanospilos. The sequence continues at coordinate 28,442,456 of NC_142369.1, read as the reverse complement.
ATTCGTTACTGCTTATCTGCTGTTCTTTATGAGCCACCAGGGGGCAATCCACCAATAAAGCAAATTTGTGTCAATTAATGGAACAACTATAACATAGAAGCGAAAAAATGTGAATCATTCGTTTTAAAAAATATAGTATTAAAAATATAAAAGTTATGTTCGTTGAATAATATCAAAGGTTTATGTCACATGTGTAAATTTAGATAGATAGATAGATAGATAGATATATGAATGAATATATATGTTTGTGATAGTACATATGAATTATGTGTTTACTGTATATGTTTTTGTGTATACTTTATAAATTTATGTGTTCCTACGTTCAGTAAAATAATCAATCAATTAATCAAACAAAGGGAGAGAGAAGAAGCTGGCAGAATATTGATTTTAAATTTGAACTGCTATTTTACTCTGCAGTTTTCTGTCGGCGTTATGTTGAAAAAAAGTGTGAGTGCTAAACATGCAGGCATGTTCAGTATGTTGAAGATAGGATGTTCCTGTATGCAGGAAGTTAAAAAAAATGATACAAATAAAAAGCTGTAAAAAACTTCCATATACTATCTTTTTTTTAAATATCTGATGTTACAAAAATTGTTTTGCTGCCTAAAATTTACAATAAATACACTTGCTCCTCATCCAACATGCTTAAACATTACGCATTTCCGTTTCCACCGTTATATCAAGGAGGATAATTTGATTCCTGTGACATTGATGTTATTTCTACATGGATGCAGTAGATTTTCTGATACTCTGTCACCAGCTATAACAACTGCATATTTGAAAAAATACATGTACAATTATTCAGAATGCTAATTTTACCTAAATGTGAATGAAAAATAAAAATGAACAGAGACCAACTCAGAGGTTTTAATGTTATTGTGCTATTTCTATGTGATTTGAATGAGAGGGCCATCAATTGCAGTGGGCATAAGAGGGTCTGCAAATGGTGACTATTGATCACTCTGATTAACTATTAGCTAGAAAATCAGTTGTTGAGAATCAGACTGAGAAGATATACAAATAAAACTCAATGACAAATAAAATGTCACTATCAAAAATTGAGTCCTTCAAAATGTTGCTTTTTATTTAGACTTGACTCTGCTGGTATAATAATTGTTTTGAGCTTTATGAGATCCATGCCTTTATTTCTTGATTACAGACACCATGTGCACGCTTATGACTACCTCTTATGAGATGAGGAAGTCACTGGTGACCTCACTGAAATTTTTCTGGCTACACCCCTTTTGGGAACGATAAAATGTGAGAATATCATGAACATGCAGTTGATTCATAACAATATTAATTAGTCATGCTAATTGCTTGCCACTGCTCAGGACATGTTATGCTAGTGCACTACTTTTGTCACTTTTAGACAATGTGGGGCGTGGGTGCGGACCCAGAGGCAGGGAAGCAAACTGGCGGGGTATGCTTGGGAATATTGAATAACTATACAGATGAAAAATATAAACTTCAAAAAGCGAAAAGCCAAAATTTCAAGAAATAAACAAAGGTTGACAAAGGACTGACAACACTTCGACAGTATAACACATAGACAATGACCCAGCAAGAACTGAAAGAAAATCAGAGCGACAACCCTCAGAAAAATGACCAGCCCACATCTGTTCTCTACTGTGATTGGTTCAATTCCAGGTTGAGTGGTTTCTGAAAAAAAATCTAAAAATAAATAAATGAATAAATAGATAAACTTCTGGAGCAAGAAACATATTTTCTTCCTCCAAACAACTCCAAACATCTACACGATAATATCGTTTGAAGCATTTCACAATAATTATTTATTTAATAACAAGGCAAAATACAATAAAACTTCAAATAAAATGTATCATACTCACCAAAAATACTGATTATTTTTTGTACATAAAGTCCACCTCTTTTCTTTGCTTGGTCCCATAAACCAACAGCTGTTATGTGCTGCTCTGAAAGTTCAGCTCGTATATGTACGTATATGACGTTACAGCAGCCAAAAAAGTAAAACTCCAAATTATGGCAGTTTTCCTCAAGGTTCACTTGTCTTTGTGAATAGTTCACCTTTGATCCAGTCACATGAATGCGAGGCATATCAAGATGCACACTATAGAGCCTGATTGTTGCACAGGTGCGCCTTGGACTGGTTACAATAAAAGTCCTCTTTTCAGTCTGAGGTTCAGTCATACCACACATGCCAGAGGTTTTGGAGTGTGCAACTCACATTCTCACAGCAGGAATGCCCACCTGAGCTCACTAACCAGTCCATTTCATCATCCTAAGCCTTCGACATTGTTACTGAGAATTTGGCAGAACATCTAACAGGCCTCGCATATGCAAAATATCAGCGATGGAATCAACCCCGACACATGTAAGTCACAAGTAGGTTGCAAGCCAAAACCTTCAAGTCACAAGCAAGTCAGATGTTTTGTTTTTAGTGAGTTAAGTCACAGTTTATCTCAAGGCAAGTCCTGTGATATTGAAATTAAAGTCCACAGTTGCAAAAAAAGCCATATAAACAATTATGTTAAGATATCATTATATATATATATATATATATATATATATATATATATATATATATATATATATATATATATATATATATATATATATATATATATATATATATATATATAACTTGACAAGAACAACTTGACAAATTGACAAGAGATTAAATTTGTTTTAATTTATAGTTCCTGTTGAGAAGTTATTGAACTGTTTATTGGATTTTCAGGAAAATGTTAACGTCCTGGTTTTTGAGTCTTATAATCAGGTCACCTTAAATCATAATGATCTTCATTTTTTAACTGACACGTGGACGGATTCATTTATTTACTTATTTATCCACAAAAAGTTGATGTTTTAATGAACTTTATGAATACAAATTTAATCTAATTGCGAGAATGAGATGTTGATATTGAAAATCTATTTAAAGTTCATTACCAATTAATGGAAAACAACAGCGACAGTACTGTATGACAGCTGAGTTTTGATGATTAATATCTATTAACCAAGTATCTACACTTTTCTTAGCATTTTGAGTACTTTTGTGTAGACTTTGGTGTTGTCACTGATTTTTTTGTGCCCTTCTTTCGTTAAATGAATGTTTATTTTGATTTTGTTTGACTTGTTTTGAAATTTTGCAAGTCTGTGTCATCAAGGTTTACCAATAAGCACTTACATTGCTATTTTTTCATCTACTATTAGATTAAAAAAGGTAAAGTAAGTGGACAATCTCTGTACAACAAGTCATGTGGTGGATACCGTCAATTGGATACTGTGACATTTCATCATAAAAGACAACAATCAAGTTATTTCCCCCCCTATCTGCGTTCAGTCCAAGATCTCAAGATCTTTCTGGAGAGATCATAGCACCCTCTGCTCTGGCTGTCTCTCTACCGCATAATGAAGAAAAGAAACAACAGGAAAAAAAGAAAAAAAGAGGCCCATGCTAAAACAACAAACACTTTAACCTGATATCGTACTCTGTGGGATCCGCTGTACATCTCCTCTCATTGCCTCACTCTCCCGGGACATTGTATCAACAGTATATGAACTTCCTCAAATTGTGTCCGGGCTAAAAATAAATCATACTCAGTATTTTATCTCATGAAATTTCATAAATATACCTCAAACAGCAAGTAGGGAAAAAATAAGCGCATGGAATACTGGAACATCATGTTAAGGATTATCCCAAAACCTGTTAGATGGGAATAAAATACCTGTCAATCTATCCCTTGCAAAGCATCCAGTTAGCTTGGTAGTATTCTGAGTTGCATACTGAATCAGATAAGAAAATGCACTCGGATCATTCAAAGAGAATGATCAAGTTGGTGCTTCAATTGTCTTTTTCTCTTTTTGGGGGAAATCATCCTTTTTGGGGAAATCATCCGTAATTTCCCTACAATGTTATCTTGAGTGTGTTGCGTGCCACGATAAATATATAAATGTGGTCATACACTGTAGCTTGTGAGCACATTTATATATTTTTGCTCTTACTGGTATTAATCAAAAAAGACCTGACATTATACAGAAATGAAGGATGCAGTCTTTCGCCATGTCGTTTACTGTATTTAATTACTGTATGCTCAATGGTGCAATGGACTATTCTATATTAGGTCCCAAGTGTAAACACCCAGCCTTTGTACATTGTGAAGCTGACGGATGGAAAAAAATACAGAGGTAATCAGATAATATTAAATGCAATGTTGTCCGCAAAAACAACACGCCAGAAGACACATCAGTTGTGACAAGGGATTCATCACACATGAAATCAAAACCTTTGACAAGTTTTGCTCCTCCTCGATGGGCTTGCCGTCTTGTGGAATGGAGTGGAAGTTTGAGCTCGTCTCGGACCACTTCCCTTCCTCAGCTCACATTCAGCGAGTGAACCCTTGTCCCGGGGCCAGTTGGGCAGCACCGTCTCATGTCTCAAGTCCTCACAGTTCACTGGGCCCTTTAAAGTGAGCGCACCCACCAGGGGCCCTTCAGACTACAAATACTACAAACACTGTGTTTCTGTCCGGGACACACAGTTGCATGCCCGCACATACGGGCACGCGCACACCAAATGTTAACAGCCCATTTATCTTGGATACAATGGAAAGACAATTCCAAGAACAAAGATATCATATGCATCAGTTGTTCGAGAGCAAGGGTCTTTTAAGTTTGAATTTGACAGTCCTATTGAGTTCTGAGGTTAATCTTCTTTACAGTGTCACTTCTCTCGTATGTGTGTGTGTTTTTTGTTTCAAGAAAAGTGATATATATCCTCAAATAGTTATGGGAGGGAACTGTCAGAGAGCAGATCGGTTTTCAGACATGGCACACTCCGGTGAACATACTCACAAGATCAAAGCAGCCTCTTCGCCTACCGCAGTGCATCCCCAACAGATCTGACAAAGTGTCCCCATTGTGTGACCCTGACCCATCACTGATAATGGATTGCCTTCAGAAACAACACCCGGTGCCGCCAGCGGCCCAGCGAGTTCTGCTTCCAAAGCAGTGCATCGGCATGTTGCGGCCTACCTTCATGCAACTTGGCAGGCTCAAATAGTAGGACAACATTTTTACATCGGTGTACCCTCCCAAATTACTGAAACAGGAGTAATTCCAGGAGAACTACATTTTTCATTTTCCATCCATTGTCACCAAAGGTGACACTTGGGCGTTAGTCAAAGGATGATTTTACTGGCATTAGGGTGTGGTCTTTTCAAATTTTCAGTGTGCAGACTGACACCAGACTGTACATAGAAACATTTGCATATGCCACACGTACACATACAAGCGCTTCCATACTGCCGCGTCAGTTGCCTCAGGCATGTTCTCAGCTCCTCCCTTCATATAATTACTTTAGTGATCAAGGTTGGAGCAGTAGTAAAGCGCTCTAACCTTTCAACCTCATGCGAACTCTCCTATTAGTGCACAGTGGAAGCTGATTCTTGGTGTCAAACGCTGTCTCCCAGGACTAACCCTTGTGTTAGTCTAGGCATGAAACTAAGAGACAGGTCTGAGTGGCTGCACAGGCCTCCATGTGACTCAGACACTGCAGAGACAGGGAGCGTGAGGGGGTCAAAAATGTGGTGTTAGCAAAGCGCTCTCCGTCACGACAGACTCCCACAACGCACCCTGCCATTTTGCCAGCCCCAAGGGCTCCTCCAGACAGCTCAGGAATTCAGGAGTGGGATCGGACTGGGTCTACAGCTGGGAGGAGAATTTCTACCATCCTCCATTTCACGCTCTTATTGTCTGGGCCTTCCACCCCAGTACTCCCTGTCTAGATCCCTCGTCTTCCCAGCTCAATGTTTTGATATTGTTTTTGCTCAAGGGCAAGGTTCACATGGGTTGTGACATCTGAGTTTGACGGGAAATGAATTGCAAACAATGATCATAATAGAGGTGAGAATTTGGGCCACGGCTGACTCAGGCAGGCAAATATTGAGCTAAATATTGCCTTTTGTTATGAGCAACATTGCTAATCATACTGCTCTCCCCCCACAGTGATGAGCAATAATCATTACATTGAATAAGTACGTGATTAGTTTTCTGGCTGTAAATGTTACTAAGCAACACCACCAAAGAGTTTTTCAAACATTTTCTGGTGTTACTGTTGCCAGAATGAGCCCTCAGTGGAGGCATTGGCCTGCTAAATGATTGGTCCAGGGGAATGTTGCCTTTTCCACTCTGATGCTGTTTGTGGACTGCAGTACTAAAATTATTTTCGAGGGGGCAGTGTTGAACTGAAAGAAGCAGACCAGTCTGGCCAGAGACGCCTCTGTCTTCGCCTCTCAAAAGGCAAAAGACCATATGCTTTCGTATTGATTTTTGTATGACACGATGATAAATTGATTAAAATTACTTTTTCCTGCAAAATAAAACAGGTAAAAAATGAATAACCAGGACTTGCTTTTATAATGTAAACTCATTGATGAGGAAGGCCTGTCAGATTAAACGAAATATAGGCGAAACATATTTAATAGTTACCAAACCTTTATGTTGCGTCATTACTTACTAAAGCCGGGCAATACATTGAATTCATTCGATTAATTTGTTATTTTAAGCAACGGCGATTTGACGATTAGCGAAATAAATGTCAAATCATTTTTTACTAAACGTGTTTGCAGCAGTTGAGAACTACGTAATGCATTCAAGCAACACGTACACGAGCTTTGAATATTAAGTTTGAATTAATATAGATTCACAATCAGCATACATTATTGTTGCGTGAATATCTTGCACAGGATGTGTTTTCGAATAACTCAAATCTCAAATGTTAGTTGCTTTTATCAAACCAGATATAATCGAATTGTAAACGTCCCAAATGACTGAAAAAAAAAAAAAGAATTGTTTTTGGATCGTATTTCCAGCCCTACAAAATGTACTCATCTTTTTTGAAAACCAGGACGAAATCTCATTTATTAAAATATTATATATAAAATATAAAATATATATATAAAATAAATACTAAAACATTCAATTTTCAAAATTCTCGTGGTTATAAACATACAAACGCACGTAAAATATCTTTTAGAAAAACCGGCGTTCACGATTGTGATTTGAAATGTGTTCTGGGTAGGACAAAAACAAAGATTGAATACAATTCAATGTCGTGGCTTTATCTAAGAAATCAGTGTGACAAGGGCCCAGGCAAAGTGAAAGGAGTGTTCGCAGCTGGGGCCGCGGTGTAACCATCACGTAGACTTTAGGCGACATGATGGACAGATGAGACGGACAGATATTAGCAGTGGGAGTAAAAGGGGACTGGGATGCAGATGAGCGTTGTCGGAGCTGGTGCAAGTGGATCAGGGGACTTGGGGGGGTAGGTGTGTGTGTGTGTGTGTGTGTGTGTGTGTGTGTGATGTTAAGAGTGTGTGGACACGGGCAGGGGCGGCGGCGTTGGGGTGTTCATATCCAAGGAGACTGGGCGAGCAGCAGTATGCAGGTGGTGGCTGACTGGTGTTCCTCAGCTGGGCCCGCCGCCAGCTTGGCCCCTGGGTTCCTTGCATTGAATTCAGCCCTTTGTGCTACCCCCAGGGAGGTCAGACAAATTCACGTCTCATCATACACTGAGATAGCAATGATACAGGGTGATGACTCAGCTGCAATTTTAGTGTTGTCCCTCGAGCTACTCTGAAAAACAGCTCATATCATTTGGCTCAATCAGCAAATACACACGTTTGTAGATATTGTCATAAACACGATTAGATTATTCCACGTGACTATATATTATTACCGCAATAATTTAGCAACGCATTGACAATCATGATTTTTGGTAATGGGATTTGATTTCGTTATCTCTTCGGGAATTAAATTAATTTGACTTTGAGTCTAGATGGGAAGCGCACCCTGTTTCATTTCAGTTTTACTCCGTTTTTTTTTCTGTAACGCTATAGCTAATATTGCTCAGAGGGGAATTGCTTGGTCTCATAAAGAGCTCTTTTCAAAGTGTAAAGTGTCATTAAATTATTTTTGTTTGAATGGAACCCTGCACAAATAGTATTGAAGTACTTCGGACTTAAATAACATTAACATTTTAATTTGTTGTCCATCCATTCATTCCATGTTTAATTATTTACCAGAACATCTTGCCTGCAATATGGTGAATGTGTGAAGTATGTTTTCTAGGCTTTTGTGGTATCACAAGACACAAACTAAAAATGGTAATAAAATACATAAATCTTCTTCATTCATTTTTTTGTGCTCAAATAAAAACGTTACAATATTACTACTACCTCTACAAATAATACTACTACTACTACTACTACTACTACTACTACTACTACTACTACTAATAATAATAATAATAATAATAATAATAATACAGAGAAAAGGAGTATAATGATTATCATCACCAACCCTCTTAATCATTACCTATTTGGAATGGAAACTCGGTGAGGCATGGGTGCCAACCTACTTAGACTTAGTTGCACGAATGGACAAGCTCTAATGAGAAGCAGCAGCAGTGAGGTGGGCTTTAGGGAAGGGTCACATGGGTTAACTATCAAAGATGAGTGCAAACCTATCCCTGTGGAAAAGACTCAGAAGAAAACATCACCTAGCACATGCTAAGCTCCCCAAACTGGGAGTTCTTTAGGGTAATGAATCCAAGACATATACTCCGGCCCTAACAAATTTTTTGGGTGCTTCACTCCGCAAGGGAGGGCCAACACACTCTGTGTAACCATTTATCTATTTTATAAATGTATCATTATTAGTTCATATTACATTGCCATGTAAATGACATGATACTGTGCTTTTATCTAAATAGAAATACTTGATATTATTTGACATTACAGTCTTATTAATATTTGAAATTACAGAGTTTGAAATACTTACACCCAAAAATAGTTGGGGTTAACTGTAAATAAAAAAAAAAAATAATAATAAGAGCACATACACTGTATAATTGACTTGTGTGTGTGCGTTTGTGCGTGCGTGCATGTCCCTGCAAAACAAACGTTACCGTTTCATATTGTCAGGATTTCCGTTTCTCAACAGCAAACAATAGGTGAATTTTATAGTCCTTCATTAATCTGGATCTCTCTCTCTCTCTCTCTCTCTCTCTCTCTCTCACTCTCTCTCTCTCTCTCTCTCTCTTTTTCTCGCTCTCGCTCACTCTCCGTCTTGCTCGCTCTCCACTTGTATATTTAAAACTTTGTAAAATAACGATCAACTATTTTGCGTAATTTATGACGCTTGCACCAAAACAGTAAGTGAATTAAAATTAAATAATTTCAGTTTGAAATAATGTCATATTTGAAATAAAGGCATGGGTATTAAAACTTAAAAAAAAAATCCATCTTAAACAACGAAATAAACAACAGATTAATGAGCAATTGTCAAAATAATCTTTAGTTGCGGCCCTATCGTTGGCAATTATGTTTTTAGACATTTATTTGCAACTTGTATTTTCGCAAGATATTGATACAAAACTCTACCTTTTTACAATTGAATAGAATCCTGTATCTACCATAAGATTACTATTTTTAAATAAGTTACTTTCTTAACATGTCAATTATTCTGCTTTCCAAACTTTAAAATGCAACTTGATGAATCTGATAAGATTTCATTGTGTATAACAACTATGTCATCCTCTTTTCCCCATGCCTGTTTTCTTCACAGAGACAACAAACAACTCCCCCAGGCAAAGTTTGGAGTTGTGAGACAGTCATTAGCCTTGCAAATGTTTTTGCAGATATGGAATGTGAGCAAATGGAATGGGCAACATAATCGAAGGGGTCTTTAGGATTACATGCCAGCCAATAACTTTCTATTGTTGAGGATGAGCGCGGTGCAGGCACTGCATTCGCTGTCTTAAACTTGCAATTGAACCTAATCCCCTTTCACCTTTCAGAAAGAGTCTGAACGACAAGCACTCTTCATAGCAACACATGAGTTTCCCTCCACTTGTTGAGACAAATCTTTAAGTGCTAATAGCCTTATAGCCCACAGCTCCTTTGGCATAGGTAACAATATGGAGGCTGGAGTACTCATGTTTGGACTCACAATTTGTGTACATGGACAGCAGGTTCCCCATCAGCAAATTTCACATAGATATGCAAAATTTTATGCAAGTTAAGTAAAATTCCATGCAAGAAATATGAATGAATGTGAACTATAGAGTCAGAGGCAGGTCAACACTCAAGACTGTCAGATTTCACTTTCTGGAAAGTGCTGATATTCTGTGTCACTTACCTCCAAGGAAACAAATCAGTCTGTTCAGACATGTGCAATGCTTTTTTTTTTTTTTTTTGCTCTTTCTTTCATCATGACGGAATATCTCAGAACACACAAGATGTTAATTCACCCATTTGCTTTGTATGATGGAACGCATTGCAGAGGTGTTTGTGTAAAGTGTAAGACTGTGCAAAATGCTTCTAAGCAGTTGATTTGGGACTTATCACTAAACTCCTGAGGTATGTTTTTTTAGACACCCGCTGAGATTATTAATGCTTTAAAGTACTGTGCTGTAACTCAAAAACAAGGCCTTTTATTAATATAATCGCAAGCACTAAAGATGGCTGGCACCTGTCCCTGCAGGTGTACTAGATAGCTGTGGCGTCCTGGTGTACTTTGCATATTTATAACTTAATTTTATTGCAACCCACATGGTTTATTAATAATGCTGTGCCAATCCAGCCCGTTTCTCATTTAGGAATGTACTGTACTGCAGTTTGAGTTGCATTCTGGGCTTTTCACCCTCCATACCTCAATCCCATTTACAACACTAAACGATATGTCCAAGATTAAAAAACAAATATATAAAATAAAAAGAAAAATTATAATCATGTTTTAGGTGTTCAATTGTCACCAAGGAATTACTAGACATCACTCTGCTTGGACTACAAACAAGAAAAATGTCTGGAAAATAAAATCTTTCTCATGTGACTCAGCATGTTCAAAAGACAAGCGCATTCTCTTCAAACTCATCATATTAAGCCGGTATGTGCGACACTGTCTGACATTTTTTTTTTCTATTTTAGGTTATTTTACTATACTTGGATCCCATTCCAGTTGCATCGTCTGAATGATCTAATGCTTCCAAGGCAACTTGGCAAATAATCTCAAGAGGAGACATGTACCTTTAAAGGGCAAACCACAGGCAATGGGCTCTGGCTAGCCTTAACGGCAGTTGTCTGTCAGGGCTTGCTTTTTGAAGTTCTACTCAAAAATACTTGAAAAGAAAATCAGGTCATGAATCATCATTGGGCCTGTTACCTAATAACATTGGGAAAATGACGTAGCTTGAATGTCCTCTACATTTGAATTTTCATAATAAAGTATTAAAATTAATAGCATAAATATTGGCTTCCCATTTGTATCTTAAATTGCTGCATCTCACTTTAAGCCACACAAGATGGAATTCACGCTGATGTGAAAAACAGAGACGTGAGAAGAACAGATTAGTTTTGATTAATTAATTACAGTAATATGTAATGCATGATTTGTTTTAATCACTTGAATCTCGTTTCCAATCTCTAACTTTATTCACTTTGTATGATGATTACATCCATATTAATTTGTTTTACCTGTTTCTTGTGCTTGAATTGTTGGGGGATTGGAAAACAAGCAATCACCACATGAAATGAACTGATTGGCTGTTATTGTAGGGCATGTTCAGAAGCAGAATGAAGAGGTTAAAACAAAGGCGTATGTTAGATTTGTCTGTTTGACGAATGCTAAATTTGATCTAAAAAATGCCTTGATGTCACAAAAGAGGTAATGCGGGTTTGTCAAACTAATATTTTAGCTCAGGGGCCACATGGAGGAAAATCTATTCACAAGAGGCCTATCTATCTATCTATCTATCTATCTATCTATCTATCTATCTATCTATCTATCTATCTATCTATCTATCTATCTATCTATCTATCTATCTATCTATCTATCTATCTATCTATCTATCTATCCGTCCGTCCGTCCGTCCGTCCGTCCGTCCGTCCATCCATCCATCCATCCATCCATCCATCTATCCATCTATCTGTCTATCAATCTACTGTATATATAAAACGATACAGTCAAAAAAGGCTGGGCAATTTCCCAAATACATCATTAGGGAAATGTCTCCCAAACACAGCATTAGGGAAATGGTTACAATCACATCTGTTAAAGAAAATAAATGCCACTTTTTTGTTCTTGTCTATGAATCCTTCGGTCAAGAACAATTACATACTGTACCTCATGTATATAAAAACAACAGTTTAAGTGCTGTTTTCGAAAATTCTTAGGTCAGATTAAACTATAATTACTAGATCAATTAATAATGGATCTTAATTATTCCCATTTATAAAATCTCTTGACAGCATTACTAATACTATTAAAATGTTGTGTCCTTTGCTGCTATTCATAATGGAAATTGCTGTCGTCTTTAGTTAAGTCTTTTACTGATTGTTTTTAGTCACATTTTTTCTTTAGGTTATTAATTTATTTTACTACAAAGAAGATTGCTCAAATTTCATTTTTTTCCCCCCAAAACAAATAAATATGTAATGTTGGCAGTTAGTAGTGACAATATTTTTTCATGTTCATTATTGCCAGTCTGCTGGCATTTGCCATCATCATTGGTCAGTTATTTGAGAAGCTGTCTAATCGAATAAAATTAATAATGTTGGGCGAAAAAAAAAAAGTCAAAGCAATCTCTGTCAAAATAAGCTAATTTAATAACGAAAAGAAATGTTCCCCCCATATCATGAATTAGCCTGTGCTGTGTTGTATAACAGAGTTTCACTTATTCAACTGCAAGGTCCCACTCAGAGGTACAGTGCTCAACGCCATGCAGCGTCATCATGTCTGGCTTGTCAGCAGAGGAAGTCTACAGAGAACCTTCACTGAGGGAGGCGCAGCAAGCCTGATGACAAATACGAAGGCAGGGGTGATGAACGTGTGAACTCAGATACCGCCATACCATCCTGGGAGTCAGCCAGAGGAGAAAGCCAGGGGGAGTACCTTGCTTTTAAGATTCAGGAGCCATATTCAGACGTACTGGTGTGAAGGCCTGACTTCACCACGCAGGAGCTCACGGTAACTCGAGCCTGGCGCAGAGCCACACATGCTGATTTGCACAGCAGAAAGAAACGCATAAAATGGGATGAAGGAAGAGCTGAGGTGGGGATTAGGCAAGATATTACTCCTTTCAAAAACATCACAGTGCATGCCTGTTTTTTTCAGTGGTGGCTCAACCTTAGTGACTGGCTGTAGTGTAATCAATATTTACTCATAACGGTCACTCTGGGAGGTCATGACCTTCTGTGTTTGTGACTGGTTTATAATGTTAAATTAGAGCTCTGACATTCCCCGATAATGCCACAGCAGTCATTCAAAACAAATTGCCGATCCAATATTGCTGAACCACAGAGCAAAAATAAATAAATAAACAAATAAAAATCTAGTTGCAGCATATTATCAATTTAAACCAACATGTTTTCCAAAGGTAGGATTTTAAAGGTCATGCTGTCTTTACAGCAGCAACCATTTTATCTTTAAATACATCTTCATTAAATACAAAAGAGGGAAAATGGCCTTCCTTGCACTGTCAACGCTTTAACCTCACCAGGAGCTGCAATATTGTAAAAGAGCAAATCTCTTGCCAAATTGCCCCACAGTTAATAATTAAGCCATGACATTTAGGCCAGACACCAAAAATCCATATGGTGAAATTTACTAACCTTTTGGAGAGCTCACCAGTGGAGGCCGTTCATGCTCAGTTTATTTGGGGCCGCTTTAGTCTTCGTAATAAAACTGTCAAAAACACACTAAAAGGCCAGGCTGCGCACAAAGAATGATTGTCTGCCGTTAACTGGAGAGGAGCACGAGCCTAATCAATGGGCTTCAAACCAAGCGTATTTTGGTGGTTTTCTCTCTTGGGGAATTGGACGGAAAGTCACGGCTGATAAATGAAATTCATATGTAACATTATGGATTATTAATTGTCCTGATGAACTGATGATGAGGTCGGTGCACGCCACAATCAAAAAGGTCAGTCAGGGCAGATCGGCACTGACCCCTGTCTTCAAAAAATATCATTATCATTTTAGGACGGGTCATCTCGAGGGTCAGATGTGACGCAAAGGTCGTTAAATGATCTCAGAGCAATTGGTCCGTTCTAAGTACAGCATCAATATCTGATGTGGCACTTAGATTTACAGCTTTATAAGGGCTTGTATGGGATTCTCTCGAATATCAAGTGGTATATAAGCAAATGAACATAAATGACATGACTGGTAACACACTCTCCGAAGGGAAAAAGGTCAAGCTTTATTTCCCGACCCAAGAATTAATATGTTTAATAAATCAGCGAGGTTCAAAAGAAAACTGCACCTCTCATCACGCTCACCAAGGGTACATTGTAAACAAGGAAAACATGACAGGAAGTGGTCCAAAAACAGAAGTCCTAATCGTTTGACTGAGCTGTTGACTTTCGGTTTTACTGTCCACGCTCAACTTACCGTGTACACTGACGGTGATTTATCTGGCTCACAGGTGACTTCTGTCAAAACCTGCGGGGCTTGAATATACAGCTGAGGGCTCACCTTGTCCTTTTCAGTCCAGAGTTAATGTTTGCAAGACTTGCTGTGGACAGCAACTTTACTCTCAAGTCATTCCTGAGAGAAGGCACTGTTTCTTCTCTTCTTCATCCAGACAAGAAATGGGGAGTAGTAGGTTTCCAACAACTGGATTGTGTTATTTAAAAAAAAAGACTTCAAAAGTTGCTCTTTTGATATGTAAACACGTTTTAGTAAAAGGAGTATCGCATAAAAGTGGATTCTTATTGACGTGATCAATTGTAAATTGTCGGAGTAACCTGAACTGCACTCTGAACTTTCTTCCAACTTTTGTGGACAGGATGGCTGGCTTTATCTTGCTCACTGACAGCTTTAATACTTGTGTCCTTGGACCGAGGCACCTCCACGCATCGCGCGGAAAGACAAAAAGTAGAACGGCAAAAGGTAACTGGAGCCGAGGTACAATTATATGGGTTAGCTGCGTGTTAAGTTGTTGATTCAAATCTGCAGCTTTCCATAATGTAATGATGTTATTTACCCTGCGGATATTTGAGAACCTCGTCTCGTATTACATTAGACATTCTGAGAACAATACTGCTCTGTAAGCATCATTGACTTATTTTTCTCCCCATGTATTTCATTTGATTGATAAGATTATGGTACTTTCAGCAGACGGAAGGTTTAGTTCGGTTTTCAAACCAGCAAACTTGGAGACATATAATACTCCAGAGTACTTGGGAAAGTCAAGGGATTCTAAGATAGGTGAAGGGGCGGGACTTGGATTCCAACATCAAGAAAGGCTCCTAGAGGTTAGAAGTGCTGGCTTGCGTTAGACCCTGAGGTCATCATTCCTTCGACTCATGCCCCTGGCATCACCTTCTTCCATCACTTCAAACACCCTGGCTACATTCCTGGACCATGTACCAATAAGCACTAATAATGCAGAAAAATGAAAACCAAAACAGATGGGCTCAAATGGTGAAGGGGATTACTGAGCCACTATCCAGGGCTCTATCTGCACTCTGGGCACTGAGAGATGAATCCTACACCATCTTTTCTCAGGACAGGGAAAGAAGTGAGAGGTTAGTTCAAATGGTCCTCAAAATGCAGGGATAAATAACGGAATGCTCCTTCCTTATCTTCATTTAGCACAAGAAAAGACTATATATATATATATATATATATATATATATATATATATATATATATATATATATATATATATATATATATATATATATATATATATATATATATTTTTTTTTTTTTTTTTTTTACAAGTCAAAACGGGTTCATGTTCTGGGTGAACCTGTGTTTCCTTATGTGTATTATATCATACAAAAAGTGCCTCATCCACAGGCAGGAGTGTTTTGGACTGCAGGCTATTGCAATACAGTAACAGACTGCAGCAAAGACATGCATGGACACTTGGCCGAAAGTCCTGTTTCTGGTGAAATCAAACTATAGCCTGTCATGCCATTGAACACAAGCCCTCAAGGCACAAATAATATGTGTCAGCCTCTGGTTAAATGTCTCCCTTTAACAATTAACCACACACCATGGAAAATGCCCAATGAAAACACCACAAAGCTCCCCCTTGCTCCCACTGGGGAGGGGGGGGGACTCACTGTGAACTCCTGTGAACTCGCTGAAATCACGAGACCTTTAGACTGTATCGAGTCTGAAAAATATATTTCTGGCCAGTGCTCTTTGCAGTAATTGTAAAGCTGAAAAGCCCTTCTTGTAAAGACAAAACGTTTCCCTCCCACCCCCTCTTTCATCGCACCGACTATAAATAAGATTATCTATAAAAGTTGTTTAAGTATGCCAAAACTGTATCCTTTTTAACTTTGAAAAAATAAAAAAGCAATATTAATCAACTTTAAACAACAGTTGACTACTTTTTTACAGCGTTTATACAGGTTATAGGTTGGTCTAAAACAGAAAAAAAAGTACTTCAAAGTGCTTGAAAAAACAAACAAAAAAATCGATCCTTATTTTACTGCAATTACGCTTCACATAGCGAAAACAAAGCCTTTTCCCAGGGGTCAACCCCTTATATTACATTAAGGGAACATGTGCTATAATTTTTCGCATCAAGCCTACAGGTAAGGTTGAACATATTTGAACACATTTGCAAGTATGTTTGAACGTACTTGTAAATACATACATGCAGGTATGTTTGAACGAGTTTGCCTCTCAAAAATGTTGACTCCACATTGGCAGCGACTGACATGGAATTACCAAGTCAATCATCACAAAGTTTTCCATTGATCTGGTAAGATAATCCCACAATGGGTACACACGGACTAAAGACCGCAAATTGTGTTTCAGCTAGAAAATTTCAGGATTTTGACTATCTAGTAAAAATATTGTTACTAGACTAATTTCCTATGTGGTTCCAGGATAGCAGAAGAGTAAACGTGTGAAGAGTTTACTGAAGGGTGGCTCTTGACTCTCCACGAATTTGTGTGCGTTTGCGTCTGAGGCTCCAGCTCAAGTTTCAGCTCCTCTGTTTTTATATTGAGACCACACTTACCTCAACCTCTGAGAGGCTCCTTTGGCTGATTCACACCCATGAACAGGCCATGACGTTGATTATAGTCAGTCATTGGCTCTACTGTTTGCCAGAATGGAAGCTTGGGGAACAGGAGGTGCAGAAAACACATCCTAGAGGGTCTGCATAAAAGAGCAATTCAGTACAAAAATCACTTTAAAAAAAAAGATTTTACGTTATTTTAAATGGAATGAACTAAGATTATATATAATCTGTGTGGGGTTGAATTAAAATCAACAATGAAAATCTTTTAGAGCAATGAATCACCAAACTCATCATTTTGTTGTCTCTCACTCACCTTAAATAAATGTTAATCAAATAATAATAATAAAAATAATGCCTCTCCCAGCTGTCCTCCTGCAGTAGATGGACATAAGTGAACAGTATAAGAATTTCATTGTGTAGTATTACAATGCATATGACAATAAAATCTCTTGAATCTTGAACAATAATAGTTATGATTATTTTAGGCCAATATTTTTCAAAGTACACCTGGACACCTGTTAATCGTCTGTAGCATCTGACTTTTACATAGACATTTAGTTGGTGAGTAAAAAAAAAAAAAAAAAAAAAAAAAATAACAATTGTTTAGATTTAGAGGAACAAAATATATAACACATATTCATAAACCAGGGCCTATGCTGTAGACTCTACAGTGTAGAGATTAGTTTTGAAATGCAAATTTTGACAAAGATGTCCATTTTGGGATTTCTACAAAAACATTCTCCTTATGTTCTCAGCTAAGCCAAAAGGTTCAAAGTGAAATCGAAGTTTATGAAAATAAGGGATTAGTAGACAATGCACACTATTGAAAGATGTATGTGAAAAGCTTCAGATGCATATTTCTCAAAACTGGGGATTTCAGCTTGACAACATTCAAATTGCTGTAACTTCTTCCATTTTTGGGCTACCTGCTTTAATTAGATGTCATTTTAAAGTGAATTCAATGTATTGGTATGAATGTATGAATTAATACAGTAATTCAATTTTCTCTTTCTGAGACATAAGCTTGATTTTGTGAAAATGCATTCAACATTGCATTCTGACCAAAATATCA
Organism: Hippichthys cyanospilos; assembly: GCF_059441005.1. Taxonomy (NCBI): domain Eukaryota; kingdom Metazoa; phylum Chordata; class Actinopteri; order Syngnathiformes; family Syngnathidae; genus Hippichthys; species Hippichthys cyanospilos. Next base: position 28,424,356 of record NC_142369.1, on the reverse strand, counting down.
CATTTCATTATCCTGCCCCCTGTTTGTAGTTGGCCATTCTCTCTGAACCAGGAAGGACTTCTGTAGCTAACAATGAGCCCTTGATTTAGTTAACTGTTGGGCCACTTTCTTTTATAATACCCTGCCACCTATGCTAAAGTTTATCCAACAGAGCACAAGAAGGGAGCGATGCATTTGATTGTACAGTGCATGTAACGCAAACATGGTGTCTTCGGTACAGCTTCATCCACGTTTACTGGCCTTTATTACACGATTACTCAGTGTATTGCATCTTACATGCTGCTATTAACATAGATGACACAAAAACTTGCCCATCGTTATTAAGTATTGCCAGATTATTATGTTGGTGAATTATCAATATTAACATCGTATCAATATTAACATCAAATCAACCAATCCTGGATGAACGTTCAGAAGCACCTATTGGACGTATTTGACTGATAAAGGCAGGGTTTTTGCCACCATGGGGATTTGATTGCACATGAAGCCCCACATGCTGAAAACTTTTGCTGGAATGCTTCAAGTCTTCAGAAATCTTCATCCATTACCAGTACTTGGAATGATCAAAAATATAAAAACACAAGTCGAAAATGACAGGCTTCAATGTAGATAAAGAAACACAAGGAAAATACTTCATTTGCGTTGTGTTGATTGATACAACAGAGACTGGTAGCACAAACACCAACATCAACAACAAACCGATAAACAAAGAAAGACACTAAGAATCTTAAAAACATGCAACTGACAAGACAAGAAACACTTGGACAAGACACAAGGGTTGGGTTGAGCTGATTGATTGAAGCAATAGACCAGTTGACAAGCACAGGTGGACAATTTTAACTTAACTAGATATACATTGACGAAAAGGACACAAGGAAGGCATGACAACTAAAACTGAATCAAAACCAAAATCAACAAAACATATCATGACAATGACTGGGATATATCTGCTTCTCTGTATCTGCAACGGGTGTTGTAAGTGCTCCTTTCTTCACATACATTTCTACATGGCTGCTGTCCCTGTTTTTTTTTTCTCCAAAAGACATCACCCTAAGATCTCCATTAATATCTCATTGTAATGTTATGTTTGCATCTGTGGAGATCAAAAATATTTAAGGCAGTCATTATGACAAAGTAAGGCATAGAAAGTATGCTTTCTATTTGAGGCAGTCAAAGTAAAAAGTTGTCATAAAACTTAAGGTAAAATGCACTTAAGTACAATACAACGAAATTGTACTTTAATATTTCCCACCACTGACAAACCTTGGGCTCATCCTGTCACGGCACACTGCCCCAAGGGATCCTCACCTTGAGCTGAAGACATTTTCTCACCTGGCTGTCAGCTTGTTTGTGTGAATTTAGTGCTGGAATGCACTGATAAAATGATGTTCTCCTTTTGCTCATGGTCACCCTTTCACAATAAGAACATACCGTACTGCAAAACAAGTGAAATTGAACGTGATTTTGGAGTCTGTGTGGTCATGTGCCTAAAGACGGTGGATAGAAGTTGATGAGTGCAATGACAAGCTGTCAAGAAGATGCAAGAGCACGCCCAGGTGCCTCTTGTAAGCAGCCGCCAGACGAAGCCTGAGGACCTGGGCGAGGTTGAAGCACCAATGTTAGCATGCTTGCAGCCACTCCTCTTGCAACCTTACTGAAGTAGGATTTTCTTTTTGTTTGTTGTGAAATGATTGAAGAATTGCTAACGTAAGTGTTTGTGATTTGTCAAGTGGCTATGTGACTGTCAACACTGATATGTGTGTATGTTATGTGTATATATATATACATATACATATATATATATATATATATATATATATATATATATATATATATATATATATATATATATATATATATATATATATATATATATATATATGTGTGTGTGTGTGTGTGTGTGTGTGTGTGTGTGTGGGTGTGGGTGTGCGTAGGTGTGTGCGTGTGTGTGTGTGTGGTACCTTGGGATATGCGTCCCAGTTTACAAAAAACTCAATTAACAAAAGAACATCTGAAAAAGTTTTTGACCTGTAATACGAAAAAACAATTGCCGCACCTCCAACTGTAGACCCATTTCTGCTGTCTTGCTATCGTCTTGGTAGGCTCCTGCCCTGATGCTAGACATTTACTGTAGCTTCGTGTTGTATGGAACATGTAATATGTCATTATCCACACGGATGTGCGGTTAATGACACATTTTTTAGTGGGTGGGTCAACCTGTGTTTTGGTCCAGCTGTTAAGAAATATTATCTGCTAGAGAACTGATTCTGTCTGATGTCTGCTGGTTCTGGATAACGTTCCTGCTAAACCTCTTGGCCTTAACGATGATATCCTTGAAGAATTTTCATTTATCATGCTACAATTCCTTATAGCCAACACCATCCCTCACATCAAGCGCAAACAAGAAGCTGTAAATAGTAAAGATTTTTTTGCCATTCACTTTATAGTTTTCTTAGTTCATACTGTCTTGCTTCATGCCATTAGCGCTCCTCCTCCACTGATAATATATTAAAATGTTGACACCCTACAAGTAAGGCTCCACATTTTACTACTTCTTTTTTGCTTGTCATGAATGAGATAATGTACATATGAAACTGGACTCAAGATACGAGAAAATCACTGTATGAAAAACATCATATAAATACCAATAACACATATGACTTGCCTGTGGCCAAATATCTAGTTTATGCAGTTGGCATAATTCCCTGGCAAGCCACTGATGTCAAGACAAGGTAGCTGCTCACAATGCATGGAGTGCTCCACCCCAAGTTCAGCACTCTGAGCTCGGAGGAGGGGCACCATGGACTAGTCAGCATCCAGGGCATTATCCAGAAAGAAATAACAGGCCTCTAACAATATATCAAGATGATGGCCCCCACGGACGGCTTGCTTAGTGAATGCCTTAGAAAACAGAAGTTGTGTGAGGAGAAGGAGCCAGATGGACTGTCATGGACAGACAAGCCCATGCATAGCATGTACTGCTGTTAAATTGAAGGAGTGGCTGACATTGAGAGAACATACCAGTGGCTGGACAAGGCTGGACTGAAGGACAGCACGGAGGCCCTAGTCATTCAGCACAAATGGCCAGCATCTACCATATCACAAAGGATCCCAGGTGTAGGCCATGAACTGCCTGAGAGACGGTACAGGACATCACAGCAGGGTGTGACAGACAAGGAAAAGCTAGAATCCTGATTCTGCACAGAAGCCCCAAGTTTCCAGGCCTCTGGTAGTTGGCTCAAACTTGAAGGTTGGATGTTCATGCTCCTGAGTGGGCATCATTGCGTAAGACTGTCTAATGCCAAGGGAACACACAGTAGGCATTGCGGAGTGTGATCAGTTTTGTCTTATGCTCATTTACTTAAAGAGGACGATTGTGAAAGTGAAATCTGTTTTCATATTTTGCTTCTTAACCCTATCCCAAAATGTACAGACTACTGTTTGATAATGTTTTTTTTTATTTTTTTTATTTTTTATTTTTTTAAAGAGGTATTTTTTTCAGTAGGAGGACTGAGGTTTAATGTTGTTTTTTTTGGAGTGGGGGAGGCTGGGGTGATGATGGCGGAAATGAGCGGCAGACCGATGATTGGCTGAATGAGCGACAGAGTGACGATTGCAGGTCTCGACTTTCATTTCCTAGCAGCCAAAAGCATCAAATTGAGATTGAAGTGTAAGAATGTAAGGGATTAGTAAATGATGCACCCTATTGTTTTTATTCGACGAACAAGCTATAGCGCGTCCAAGTAAAGCTGTCAGCAAATAAACCCCAAATCCTCTAATGTCATTCAAAAATAAGTTATGTGAATGGACAAAGTGATCATTACAAATCTAAAACACAATATGATATAACACATTAATTAGAAGCCAGATGACCAACAAATCTGTACATTTATGCAATATACTGTACATGTTTTACCTTATCTGACAGTAAATCATCACGTCAATCAGGCTTAGGCTAATAATTACAATATAATTCACCATCAGTTCTTGGTTCTCATTCTTTAACAAGTTTTTTTTTCTTTTATGTTTTCATTCAAGCATTAAAGTATTCACTGTGTTGTATGTCGTCGATGCGTTTGATGTTGTTCACTCAGAGCTTTCCGCTCCCACCTGTGGAGAGAATAGAGTCCAAGAAAGATGAAAAAAACGTTTTGAATCGCCTTTGGAGTAATAATGTACTTTAATGATGTAATATGAATCATCTAACGTTTTGATTTCTCCTCATTGTGGACATTTATGCAAAAATTACCAACACACACAGAGGTTGCAACAGTAACACAAGCACATTTTGGCAGATGATGTCTCAGGCAATGAACTGTTCTCTTAGTAGCTAAGCTTTTTTTGGGCTTGATTGTCCCATTTTTGCCCAATTTCATTTGTGGACATGTCCAACTTCCTCAGATTTTAAACTGTTAAATTCTCAGATGATGTCCTTACCTGCAATTGGAATGTACATTCAATGGTCACTCAAACATCCTGAAAGTTTGGGTCTATATCTCTTTCCTAATGTTTTGGTTACTATGGACATTTGAAAGATGAACGTGCCAAAACATCAAGGGTGCTTTTCTTTAAACTAGGGCTTTCAATTTTGCACCATTCAAACTGCATCTTTGTCTGCAAACTTTGTCAACATCAATATAAAGGGAATTTAGATGAATTCCTCAATTTTCATTTTCAGATACATGAGCTGAATTTTGTGGGCATAAATCACCAAATAAAATAAAACTAAAATAAAATAACAAAACTTTATATCACCGTCTGCATGTCACTCGAAACTTGCACTAGGCAAGCGGAGCCCTGAAAGTTTTACCTTTTAAACTTTAATCATACATATTTGCCACTAAATATATGGCAGGTATGTTCATTGATGGTGTAGTGGTTCTTGCTCAGATATGATTTGAATTACTGTATGTCTGTCTCAATAAACACCCTGTGATTTACTGGTGACCAGACCAGGGATTAGAGTGCCTTTTAGACACATTGAACTGTGATGGACTCTAGATACCTGCCAATTTGTTTTTAACAAATGGAACGAAGGACAGCAGTTATGCATGTTACAATAGTGTATATTATGTGTGTTACAATACGAAAAAAAAAAAATCACCCAAACATCCATGCAAAAAGCAAATACCAACATCCATGAGGTCAAAAACAACGAATGTATTTTCATCATAAGCCCTCTCTTTCCTTCTACTTCCTGAAAATTAGCAGCAATTATTCCCTTGTCCCACTTGGGCTGTTTCTGTTTACAGTGTCCACACTGGCACAAAGAGTAAGGTTTATCGTAAATAAGGACTGATGGTATTGTATGCAGCACTGAGCTAACTGCCTCAGTAACCCAAATGAATGAACCTACAGTACTTGCGCAATAATGAATCTGAAAAAAAGTGACAATAAATGTTAGTCATGTTATATTATTGATATTCACTATGTTATCATTATTTTAATTGATATCATTAATACATGTTATTTCATGTGGTTTTATATTCGGTACGCTGAATTAGGCCATGTATTCACCGTTGTCAGGAGAAAGACATTGTTTATTCATCAAACCAGTCAACTTTGGTCAATTAGCAACTTTAACATTTTGAGAATGCACATATGACAATGACAACAAAGAGTTTATGGTTCGTACGAAATAAATAGCACATTGCTCATTTACAGCTTGGCTGGAAAAAAGGGTTAATCTTCATATTAAAATGGCACAGAGAGAAGTTGTGAAACTTGTGAACTCACTAATTGCTCCAAAAAATGTTCTCCTTTTAAATAAAGCTTTTCATTTTTAATATGTACCTTCAAGAGCCTGTTATAGTTAAATAAATAGAATGCTTTCCATTTTTAACATGCACATCCAATTTGCCTCGGAGAAGTATTTACATTTCACTGATGTGACTCGTCCACCACATTGTCCACATTTTTTCAGTCCTCTAAATGCGTCTTTCTCAGCGCACAAACTCTCAAACACGCACAAATGTACAGTCACACTTGCAGACATGCTGCATCTATTTTCTATTAGCACAATATCTAGTACCTATCCATAGTCATCAAAACGGTAGCATTAAACCACGCAGTCTTAAGAGGAAACAGTCCAAACACCACATCTTAATCGAGGGGGGGATGAATTAGAAATGTAGTGTTCACAATTGATCATGCACTGTATAAATTCACGCTATTATTTGGTTTGAGAGTCTGTCAGCGGCTTTAATATCTACTTGGGAACAAAGAAAAAGTAATACAGAATCTCCTGTTATGGATAAGCCATCCTACTGAACGGTTTCTACGAATTAACAAGTCTTTTTATCCCAGGAAGCTTCGCTGTCGTGTGGTTTTACAATCTTGGGAGTCGGCGGCCACACAAAACCAGGAGCGAGCCAACGCAGGTGCTTTCTTCTGTCGTATCCGTGCTTGTGTACAAACCCCCGAGCGCCAGGCTTTAGGTAGAGATGCGCAGTTTGTTCTGTGCTGTTTTTCTTGTCTTGCGTTTGGCGTTTCACGATGCAAAATATGAGTTTTGCATGGAGTACAGGCGGTCGATTGGGTTTCCCACACGGGCCTGCATGGAGTTGACTTCCGAGGAGGCCATGAAGCAGTCACTTAGGCTGGTTAAAGATGTGTCACTGTCTATGTCGTGGAATGCGGAATCGTTACCTGTGCGAAATAAAATGTAGAGAAACTGTCACCGCTTAGAAGCGGGAGCGGAGGGACAAAGAAAAAATGCACAAATCAATGTAATCTTACGACTGATGGTAGCGTTGGGAAATTATAATTACCGGTACTAATCGTCACTATGAAGAATTGTGTTTTTGTGTCATCACACTTGTGAAAACTGTTTTCTCAGATATCATCAAAGCTCACTTTTTGCTGCCCTCGCTGGGACAATTGTGCTCTGCAAGGGCGCATGTAAACAAGGGGCAACCTCCTAAAAGATCTGGCTAATAGCAACTGTTTACGCCTTTCATAAAACCTCAACATGTTATTTCTCTAAAGGGAATAGTTAACTTTATTACACTCTGGATCTTAATGATAGTGCACAAAATGGGGACAGTGTTTTGAGACATATCTTTTAATGCCTTGCCAATATTGTTCTTTTCCCCAAACCGAAGGAGAGTGATGAGACCGGGGATTTGGGTTCTTACTATCAAGAACTAAATGGAGGCAAATTATAAGGAAGTTATGAACTCGAGGAAATGGTCCCTCTGGGGTTTGTTGAGGACATCACTCCGAAAAGTGTTATTCCAGTAACATCCTGTGGATTAAAAGTTGATTGACTGATATTTTCCCCCTTCTCTCGTTTGCAATTTAATGTCTTTGCAAAATCTGTGAGCAGTTGCGCGCGCTTCCTGATGTGCTGGCAGATACGACCCCAAGTCTTCGTTTGCGTTGCTTTCCGTCTCCTCAAAGTCCTCCACGCTGACTGACCACATGTTTTTAACCAACAACATCATCAGCGAGGGGATGCCTCAAAACTTGGCGGCGGTGATCTTGAAACCGCGTGATCCCCAAAACTCAAACGCGTATCTCATGTGGAAGGAGGAGCTGCTGGCACTTCAATCACGTATCTGCGGCTCGAAATTATGTTCCACGCTGGGGAGCTACCAGATTGATCAAGGGGGGAACAGACAAGTGAGCGGGGGTTAGCGTGTTGCAGGATGCTCACCATATGGATTCATGTGGTCCCCGGGCATCTGAGGGGGAGTGAGCCCCTGTTGAAATGGGTCTGTGCTGTAGCCATTTTGATCCATGGCGACCAGCTGCTGCTGTGGCGGGGGCAGAGGTGTGAAGGAGCTCATCATCCCCTCCATTCGATTTGACATTACTTCTGCAAGAAAGTGAGCGCCCATGAAATTTGTACAATGGATATGGGCTCCAGGAGGAATTTTTGTTGGATTGTAATCAAGATTTATCTCCTTCTAGACATCTGTGAATGAAATAGTTCCAGGATCATTTTTTAAAGTACCTTGTTGGATTTTTCGCCATCATTGAGATCTATCACTGTTATTTATTGTACTAAATGTTATGTTTAATTTTCTAGTATAGTCAAATTCGAATTATCTCAAACTAATAGGAGGTCAAGAAAATCAAGCTATAAACTCTTAAAATTCTCAGCCGTGAACTGAGAGTCATTCTAGGTCGGGGTCCCGAAATATTTTCCCGTGAGGGCAAAATAACCTTTCCATCTTTTGATGGGGGGGTTGGGGTCAGTTTGTAACAAAAAGTGTAATGATCACAGAGGTGACTAAATGTTTTATTGTTTTTATTGTTTTTCAGAGGAAAAAGTGTGATTCTTTTGTCATCTGGTGCAGCTTGGCATATACATTAGCCTTTATTTCTTCAATGGCTCTCATGATTGTAGTCGCCAACGGACTCATCGCATTAAAGACATTTTTCTTCTCGATACAAGCCTCCTCCACGACAGAGGACAAAGCATTCAGCAAATTCTCTGTCTGTGAGAAGTTTACCGCTGCTTGCTACCATTTGAGAAACTCAAAAGCTGGCCCAAAGGGATGGCTGCTTTAGGTGATTTTGGCGGACAAATGTATTCTGCCGAGCTAACTGTCCTATTATTAGCTTTGAGAATTTGTCTGTGCACGTTTAGCCTTGCAAGCTATCATACATGTCCCTCTGGAAGAGTTTCGGCATGTCGCCTCAGATTGTAGACTTGGAAAACAGCCATCGCTTCTTGACAGAAGAGATAAACAGCCTTTTCTTTGCGTTTAAGGAAAAAAAAAAAACAATGTCCACTGCAATTTAAATACCCTACAGTCTGAATCAATCTTTGTTTTACCTAATCTTTTTGCCATTACTCTGTTTTGTTTGACAGGGGTGTGTCCATGACTTTTATTTATTTATTTATTGATTTATTTATTTTGAGGAAGGGGTTTTGCATAAGGCACAGACTACAGAATGGTGGAATAGAATGTTGCGCTCTAAGCATGTTTAAGTCTCAATCACGTAGCTGGATTGGAAAAAAAAAAGAAAAAAGCCTTTCTGGTATTTTTGAGGGGGCAGGTCAAAACATTAAGGGCCATAGTTTGGGGACCACTGCTCTACATCACAAAGCATCATCCACATCAAAAATCTGACTGAGAAAATAACAAGATGTGTAAAACTCTTATCTGGGCAAAAGAATTCTTACTTTGAAAAATATAAATTATGAAACTCAGTTTCTTCTAAAAAAAATGTTAATCAAATAAATAATTAATATAATAATATTTTATAATATTGATAATTTAGATTGTATCCAACATTTTTTAATAATGGAAAAAAAAAGAATTAGAGGGTTTTTACAAACTTTTGACTGGTACTGTACACACATTGGGATTTTACCAACAAAAAATGTATTGCTCCCTTTTCTCTTTTTTACATTGATCTTGACAACTTCTACTCTGTAGTTGGATGTCATGAAAGGTGTATGATTGTGTTTTGATTTATCTAGCCACTGTGCCACATTAGTGACACTAACAAAATGAAAAAAAAAAATGCAGTTCTTGTAAGGTAGCGACAACCTCCAAATACCTAAGTGGCAAGCATGCCTTGGTTTGTATTACCTTGGAAACAAATCCTTGTGAAACACTCTTGGCTCTTGTTCTATAGCCTGCTCCCTTTCCAAACACTGGTCTTAGCAAAGTTACTGATGAATACACATCTCTGGGGGCTTCTTCTTACTCAGGCCCAATCCCTTGCATTTATTAACACTTTGACATAAACCTTTGATGGTGAAATTACGACTATGTATATCAACTTTAAATTACTTTTGGAGTCATTTTGGTCTCACTTATTTATGATTTTTTTTTTTTTTGTATTTAAAAATTGACCACTAATTTTTCATGAGTGAATTAAAACTAATTGTGGATGGTAAAGAAACACGGGGGAAGATCATTTTATATTCAGGAGTTCAATGACATTTTATTGTTTCTCTTTTATATGCTCATCATAGCTTGGTGGTCACATAAAACACATCCTGCGTGTAATATCTCTGTCATAAAGAGATGATTAACATGTAAATTTGAAAGTGATGTAAATATTTATCTATTTTTTGGAAAGATTGTCACTTACAGTGTAGTGTCTCTTGGAAATGTCAGTGTTGCTTTTCTAATGTTAAATATTACAATGACAGTGATAGATCATAATAACACACTATCAGAGCCAGGCGCACACTTTCGTGTGCTGCAGATTATGTAGCACTGAAGAAAATAAGATAAGATTCTATTCTTTGAAAAGAAAACAAAGGGGATGTTTTCATGTTGACTCAAAATACAGAATGAGATGAAACATAGTAGATATGCAGCACTTGGGAGTGAAAGCTCCTTGGGTATACTCAGTCCCTACCTTGCCCAAGTCTCTGGGAATTCTGTTGCTCTTGTTGTTGCTGCTGTCTCCTGGCCAACTTCTTCATCTAAACGAAAGAGTCAAAGTTGTAAGGAACTCCCAAAGCTAACATGCGCTCTTTAATTTTGAAAGGATGCTTCACGCTCTTCACCCTGGCGTGAACTGCATGAAATCTGTATCGGAGTGCATTTCATTGTCAAGTATCAAAGGATTCCACGAGATAGTCATCAGCCCGAGGGAGGGCGTAGACATTTAGTGCATCAGTGTGCTAGATTTGCAACTGCAAGTGATATTTCTTTTCTTTTCGCAGTCGTGAAAGGAATGCAGTGATAACTTTAACGCACATAGTTTTGGTGATTTATTCTCTAGGCTCTCTCTGTGTATTCGAGATGGAAAAGGGCTGTTAAGTGCATGCGTCAATCGCCTTCATTCTCCCACCTTAGCTCTTTGGTTCTGGAACCACACCTGGACCACCCGAACACTTAGTCCAGTCTCTGCAGCCAACGTCTCCCTCACCTGAAAACAGTGAATATTATTTTTCCTTCAGCATCATGAACAACTTACACAGATAACCACTCATGCAGCATGTGCTTTGTTTTTAGAGAACCTTGAATGACATGCGTTTCTTCTTTACATTTACTGCGTCAGATTCAAAACTCGATTGGATAAAACGAGAGCTGAAATATACAACAATTTTTGATCAGGCTAGAGGTGATCAAAATGAATGAATTTAATAATAATAATGTCAACATGATCCAAATACATCATTATTAATTGCAGCCTGACGCATACGTACCTTCCTGCAAGGTTTTGAGGACACCTCAAAAGAGGCCTTGAAGGCTCGTCTCTGCTGAGTGGTCAAAATGGTCCGTGGTCTTTTGGGCCTTCTGGGATCCTTGCTGTCATCCCCTTTCCCCTGACCTCCTATGCCTCCTTTCTCGGGCTTGATGTCCAGTTCTTCATCATCGCTTTTTTCTGGGGAAAAAAAAAATGGTTTGCATCATCAGTGTGTGTTTGACTGAGCTCCCCCCTTTTTCAAATGACAAATACAGTTTCGTTCTCCAGGAGATTCACACACCCCAAATGCATACTCAAAGAACACACATGTGTTTCGAATAGGGTTATCAATTAGTTTCAAAAGAAAACTGCCACATGTGTGATTGCACTCAAAGAAGTCCTGAGTGCACGGTGAAGTATGCTCATTTGTCACTGACCTGGACACTGTGTCACTTCTAACATATTGCTCTCAGCTTTAGCTGATTTGCACAAAATTAATCTCAGATAAGAATACTGTGTTAAGGGGAAAAGGCAATTCTCAAACATCTGGGGAATGCATCTTCTATCATCAACGAAAAAAGAACCGTGGACCTGAAATTATTGCTTTACCTTTACTGTCAAAAGCGAGATCATTGACAATGTGAAAATAACCAAGAACTCTAATATTGGGCTATTTTGTTCTCTTATTAAATCTTTCAAAAACCTTATTTAAAATCAAATAAATTCAGAAGAGGCACACAGGATGGCTCAAATGTCTGTTTCGGATATGTACAGTAACTACATTTGTCCATTGCAAATATATATATTCTGTCTACCACAATACTGGGGTTAACCTCTGTTCATGTCAACATTTTCTCCATCTTGAAATTTGGATATATGCACAAAAGCTTGTGTGATACGCTGGGACTCAAGCGAACAAGGATGAGGCAGAGCAAATATTCCCACAAGTTGACAAAAGTTGACATAGGCACAGATGTATTTGACAAATTCCCCGCTTTTGTGCATGTTTAAATGTGAGCCAGATGGTAGTGAACAGTGAGACCTGGCGACATGCCTCATTGTATGAGCAGGCTATAGGCGAGTAACACTTGAGCTGATAAGAGCGGAGATGCAGGCGTTCTGCAGAATGGCCCCAAATCCCTCTGTCACTCGCCATGATACAGTGATTTAATTCTTTCCAGCACCCCGGCCTGCCCACGCACAGAGAGCCATTATAACGAGGGGCTTGGCTGAGTCCAGGATCCATTTCCTACTGTATCATAAACTTGTGCTCCCTGCTCGAATTAAGAAAGCTACCAAAACAGCAGACCGTGTCATGTTGGAAGATTTTCCCGCCGATGGTGTTTGCGGAATATAACGTTGTTTCTTTCTGTCTTTCCTATATGCTTGTGGATCACATCCTTTGGCAAATCTGTGCAACAAAGAAACATGTTGAAATGAGGGTATGTAATTTATTTTTTACCTTATTATCTTGGTAATTATTACTTTGGTTTAATGGTTTAGTGGTTAAATGTTTTTATATATATATATATATATATATATATATATATATATATATATATATATATATATATATATAAATAGTATCTTGTGTTAACAATAACCAGGAAATGCAATTTTTTTTCATGATAATTTCTTGGATTAAGAATTTTAATGTGTTATCTTGCAGAAATAATATTGGAAATCCCTTTCAGCAGTGTGCTTCAAGAGCACTTCAAATAATAGCCATACCAATCAAAAGTATCGCTAAATGATATAACTACTGAATAAATATCGAGGCTCAATGTAAAATGAATACACTTAAATTCACTAAAAGTAATCATGTTAAACCACGTTGTATTGCACTTGATGATAGTAGATGTGTGAGTGTACGTAATATTGTGGCTAGTGTGTGTACTGTTTGAACTCCACTTGAATCCAGTTAGGACCTCTGAGCTGGCTGTCACTACATTGGCACAGCACGCACAAAACCCATCGCCTGGGTGTCATGTGATGATCACACCACGGTGCCGTTCTCACTCTGCTGTGAGAGGCCAAGCAGGGCTCACCTGAGTCTGAGTCATCAGGGCTGACCGAGCTGAGTAAGTCCTTCTCCCTCTCGTAGTCAACTTTGCACAGCAGCTGACCCTCCTTCAGGACAAACTCGTCGCCTTTTCTCAGTTGACGGTCGCACACGCAGCAGCAGAAGCAGTTCAGGTGGTAGACACACTCCAGAGCTCGCATCACAAACTCTGTAGGGGCAATCTTCTCCATGCATCCACTACACTTGGTTGCAAACAACCTACAGAGGAAAAAAAAAAAAGGAGGCGTGGGGGTCTCCATTAAATGTTGATATATTTTTCACTTTATTTGCTACAAAATGTTTGATTTTATAGTTATTAAATGTATTAATAAGTCCATATCATGTGAATTCAACTTTCTGGAGCTTTTATCCATCTGAGACTGATACTTCCTCATCAAAACAACCCCCAAAGTGGTGTTATGTTCCTTTCATGTATCTCTAGGCATTTCTTCCCATTGCTGTGCTCTTAGTAGCTGATCAAATTAATTGACAGGTCTTTATTTTGTTACTCCTATAACTCCTATAACTCCCATGCAGAGTAAACACACGCACATTCTCGTTGCAGTCAAGTGGCCCACTGGAACAACATTATGAAAGGGGCGTGGCAGCTGCACAGTGGGGTTACTTGCAGATTAGAAATAACAACAACCCATATTTCAGCAGAAATGATATATATATATATATATATATATATATATATATATATATATATATATATATATATATATATATATATATATATATATATATATATATATATATATATATATATATATATATATATAATGATGTAATTACCTGTAGCAAACTGTGAAATGTTTAAAATATCACAACAAAGTCATTTTAAAGAAACACACAGCTTGAGGCAGAGTTGGAAGCCCTTGTAATAATAATCAGCACCCCCAAATAGGACGATGTGGCTGTCCATCAGAAAACAGTGAGGAGGATGAGATCTGGCCCCAAGGAGAGGAGCTCAAAAACCGGAGTAAAAATGTTCAGTTGTTTTCCTAACTGCCTTGCACTGTGGATTTTGAGCAGATTGGGTTAACTGTTAACTTACACAAGACTGGGTTTTTTTGGACCTGGCATATTGACTCGAAAATTGGATTTGGGTTGGCTGAACAGCTGAAGCTATAGTCATTTTGGGCAGGTTTGTTCAGCAGTGAAATTGAAATAATATTAATGTATATGATCAAAAGAAGGTGTTGGTGGCTAGATGGCTCGGTGAGCAACCCCACTGAGTTTGGTCTCAAGTTTTAGGTTGAAATATTGGACAGGGTGCGTGGCCTTGTGCATGCAAAAATGATGGTTGGCCTCTATGTCAAGGGTATCATAAAAGTGACTTGTTGCATTAACACCTGAATTGAGAAATTTGCTACTTCTTATTCTTTTAAAAAATAAGTCGGTCATTAATTTGGTACTATTTTCAAACACGCTGAAACAAATCCTCAATCCAATGCCATGGGTTCAAATAGCCCAGTCTGATTATGATCTTTTTGGTTGGTAATTTCATCCAAATTTTGACCCATTGGTTTTAAGAGTGAAGTATCTTTGGGTGTTGTTCAGGGGTGAGAGTAAAATGAAATGAGAGAATGCCAGACAATTGAAGCGGCGTTTGTGGTGATCCAAATTCTGTATTGATTTATTGTGATGAAGAAGAAGCTAAGCTGAAAGGAGAAACTCCTGAATTACCGGCTGATCGAGGTTCCCATTCCTAATCTATGGTCTCAAGCTTTGGGTGTGACCAAAACTCTTATCATAAATGTAGGCTGCCAAAATGGAGGAGCACCTCTGGATTCTCACAGCAGAGCTGCATAAAGGTGCTAAACCCTATACCCAAGCTCAAGTAAGCAGAAGAAGATAGTTAGGGGCTTAGGTTAATTTATGTTCCTACATCCGAGTTTGTGATTCATTACTGACTGCGAGGGGTGTCATATCTTATCTCACGGTCTGACATCACGCCACTGTGCTGCAACGCCACCTCAGTCGTCCAATGCCTCCATCTTCTTTTGTGGTCATTCGGTAAAATGTTTGCATTGTTTTATTGGTGACTGCGAGTCATTTAATTTGTGCTCGCTTGCTCAGATGAAACCACATCAAATGAAGCGAGGAGGCAGTGAGCGACGTTGATGCTGTCCAGCCGTGAAGCTGGTTTATTAGTGGCGTCTTTGTTTGTCCTGGTCAGGAAGACAGGTGGCAGCCGCATATCTATTTGTGGTGAGCATCTATTTCATTGTGCGTTTCAGAGAGGCAAAGAGAGGACTGTTTAACACCATCGACTGTTTCGGGCAGGGATGAGCGATGGTGATGAATATAATGTGTAAATATGAGAAGAGGCTTTTGTTATGGTAATTCTGTTCCCAGTGCTGATTGAGTGCTGATAGGTAGTGTGTGTTTGTCTGCGTTAACACGTGTGCAAGCAGCACCGAGCAGCTGTATGCATGCTTGAAAGAAGTGTGGTTTCTATTGTTGTCTATATACAGCTCCTTTCAGAATGATTGCATCATCATCGCTCACACAAATAGCTTTTTATGTCGCGTCGATTATGTATGCATAATTGATTGATCATTTTACAAGATAGACCGACGTTATAATTGCGTTCATCTGTATTAGGCACAGCAAAAATGCAATGCATATAACTTTTCAGCCTTCCCGCAGCAGCAGCAACCTAAACCTAGCAAGGGTCATAAAATCCTATAATCTTTCATTTATTACAATACGTTAAGAAGATTATTTTTCAACTATGGAAAAAGATCAAGTATAATCTCATGAAAAAAAAAAACAAAGAAAACATCCACACGTTTTAAAACAAGCGTGTGTTTCGATTAAATGACTCGCCAACGTGGATAGATCTTGGAAACAAACCACCATGGTTGTCCACCAGATAAAAGGAAAAAAATCAAATTTTGAATTTGGGGAAAAAAGTACCGAGTACATTGAAACAAAGTGTAATCGCAATGCAATAAAACTGAATATTCAGGGACTAGTTTCACATTTTTAGAAGGATTAGTGCGTTACATGCTGGGATCAGTGGAAAGAAGTGATGAATCTCTCAAGACAAGTTCCCAGCTCTAATGTTTAGCTAATGATTGACGGCTTAGGCTAAGAAAGAGAGCGAAAAGTTGAGGAAATGACTTGTTAGCACGGTTTTGATACGTCCAGGATTCGGCATTCACCTACAGCCGCTCTCTCAAATCTTCTCATCTAGATGAAAACATTCTCATTCAGCCCCCTTTCCTTTCTTCTCTTCCGCGCACCGAGGCTAATCTTGTAAGCCATTATTTTTCTATTTCCCCTCTCTGTCACTTTGCATTATTTTTGCTGCTGTAATTCCTATTCGTCCTTTCTGGAATCTTCCTGTCCTGCTTTGTCCTCCACTCTAATCCGGACTTTCTGCCTGTTTTCAGCCCCTGGTCTCCATTCTCTGCGGGGTTCAGATGGAATAGCCATGCATGACGCCCCTTCTATGGCAACCACACCTCCACAGGAAGGCAACGGCGACTTTTCGGATGGGCAGAGAGGGCCTTTGAGAATCTGGCAGCAGAAGTAAATCCTTCTCTAAGGAACAAGGAGAATTAGCAGGGAGCAGTGGACTAGGGATTTAACCCTACCCCTCTCCTTTGAAAGGCACAGTCAGGCCCACTCCCGCGGCTCGCCACAATCAAACAGAAGAGGAGTGGGGAGGTGGCGGTGGGGAGAGGAGAACACAAACTCCCTGAATGACACAAGCAGTGGATTGTGGAGGAGCCTAATCCCACTTTAATACCTTTCCAAGTTCAGCTGCTAAAGAATGCTCTTTAAAACAACACCGCAGTGTGAGCAGTGAAGGTTGACCAGGGGGAGGCATGCCATTCAACCTCCCCAACATTACCTGATTAGTGGTTTGAGGTCTGGGGCCACTGGGCCAACGCGCCGGCGGGAGGCGGGCGAGAGGACATAAAAATGATTTCATGTCGACAAGAAGCAGAACTGTGGTAACGTTATGAGTGTCAAAATCTATCCTGGGATGTCCCGCTTCAAAAAAGAAGATATTAGCCCAAATCAGTTTTTCCAAATGGATGCCCATGACACATTTTATTAGTTGGCTTATTTTTGTAATACAGTACTGTAATATATTATGTTAGACTAATAAGTGGAGATTTCCAAATACTCACGAGTATTTGTTTGGCTCTTGTTGACACTTTATCTTCATTTTGTGTAAGTAGTCGTAATAAGTCATAATAATGATGTTGTCCACCCTGATGTAAATCAGCAATTCAGAGAATGATGGATGCATGGATGGATGGACGAATGATGACAGTGTGGCTGGTCAGGATATCTTGATGTTAAAGCATTTCATGATTTTTAATACATTATTTTCGTCAGTGCAAATTTTTGTCAAGTGAATTGCGAATTTATGTAAAAAAATGGCGTTTCAAATGGAAATAATGCCAATGTGTGATGTTGAATATGCAATTTAAATAACCGGTAAACAACCATAGAGAAACTCGATCTGAGTGGGAAAGAGTAGGGAACTTTTTGGTGAAAGACGTTAATTTTTGTGAAAGCCCCGCAAGTTCGAGATTAGTAAAATACTGGGCTCTGTGATGTAAATTTTGGGGAATATGTTGAAATTTAAATGTGAATCAGGTGATTTATGTGAAAGGAGATGCACAGCAAATTAGGGTGGAAAAATTACAGTATATAAAACTTGATACACACCTAAAGATAACAAAATGGGCCTTTTACAGTTTTGATCGGGTTGCTTTGTCGGATGCTCAGATAGTTTCAGTACAGCTTCCAAAACACAAAGACTATCTTCCGCCTCTGGTAAAACAAAATCTACTCTCTCGAGTGATCATACGTGATCTCAAAGACACAATGGTGACCAGGTTCTTCTAGTTGCCGAGTGTTTCCAAAAAGGACTGGACGTGGATGTAGTAGTCGGCGGCAATGTGGGTGAGGAGATGCATGCTTTGGTAAATACTTCCTGTCATCTGGAAAACCCACATTCATGCAACCCGGCCTCAGAGAAGGCCTTCAGGATCACACTAATAACACATGGCACATCCTCTTGCCGCTGAAACGCCAATGTAACTGCTGTATCTTTTTCTGATTGAAAAAGATCTGTGCATGTTTATTTCCAAGCTGTTAAATATCAAGAAAGCTAATCAGTAGTGAATAGCACCAAAAGTGGCTTTCTTTTTCTGACGTTGTGTCATATCCCACCCTCACGTGGACCACTTAGCTGACCGTGTTGGAAGAGCAGCTGTCTGTGTAACATGACTCCAAGTGTTGTAGCTTGAAGCACCAGCATCAACTGTTCCCATCCTGCCTTTCGCGTTCCTCCTTCCACACCTGAGCGCACGAATCGAGGGATGAGCGCCTACTCTGTGGATCAATGGCCGCATCTCAAGCAGAGAGCTGTCAATATTTACCTAGGCCTTCCCGAAGGGCTCATAAATAAAAGAAAAAGGGCCAATCTCAGCACATAGCTTACTCCCAGAGGACTCATCACGTCCTTCTTTTTAATCCTGTGTCCGCATACCTGCAATCCCTTGTCTGTTCGTTCTCAATTTATCTGTGATTGGGTTCATCGGCTTTGACGGATTATCACACTGGTGGTAGGGTGGTGTTTTTAGTAAATATAAAAAGACACAGCCAAGAGTAAAAAAGTATTATATAGAAGAGAAGGCCTACGGGGAGCGGCACTTATTTTGTCTGATGAACACTTCAGGCTGTCCAAGTGCAGCTGAGAGACTTCAGCATCTTCTTCTTCCCCCTTTTTACAGGCACTCTGGAGAACTATGGACTCTCCCTTTGAACAGATTATAGGCAACTTAAAGTGTGACAACATCTTAAGCTCTCACCACATGCTGTCAATGATTTCCCTTCCACAGACATTACATTTAATGCTTCTGCTGCAGTGATAAGCATTAGGAGGACCGGGCAGGATGAAAGAAAGTGGGCGGGGGGTTGCTGAGTGTATCGTGCAACATTTGGCGACACGTGTGACGCACGCCGATTTTGCTGACCGGTACTTTGAGAAATAACAACAGTTTCGGGAACAATACACCTCGGCCTGTTATGTCAGCGACTCTCATCCAAGCCTGAGGGGATAAGGATTATCCCGGCAGCAGCTGTAAACTATTACTTTTAAGATTGTTTTGGCTAGGCAACTTGTGGACATGCTAGGGTGTGACATGATGACTGTGTGACGGCTGAGAACAAGGTCTGGAGATCAGAATGGTGACACGGCATCAGTAGGCTTGCATTTCTCATCATTTTGCTCAGGCTAAATTTGGGGATTTTTAGACAAGAAAACGTATTTGAATGTTTGGAAAATTGCTTTTTGGTCTAGCATATGTAGGTGTTTAGTCTGAACATGCAAACCATGAAATACACATGATGATTTCAGTCAGATTAGGGACATCTGTATGTAGTTTTTACAATCTTACCATGCAAAACATGCAACGCAATGTTGCAGTTTTATTTATGAATGTGGAAAGTGCTTCTCTGCAGTAAAACGATTGCCACTTGAATCAGAAAGATTTGTTTCCCAGGCGTTTAGCTCGATGATGAAAAAAGAGATAACTTTTCAAATGTAATCCTTTACAACAGTATAATCAACCCTGCTATCTCTAAATAGCGACACAAAGGTAACACAATGGTATACATCTTTGCAGATTATGGTAAAAAGTTGCTTTCAAAAGAATGTTGCACTTGAGTGAAAAAGTGTTGACATTTATAATTCATGAATATTTATTTGAAAGAAAGAAAGAGGGAAAGAAGGAAAGAAGAAAGAAAGAAAGAACGGAAGAAGGAAAGAAAGAAAGAAAGAAAGAAAGAAAGAAAGAAAGAAAGAAAGAAAGAAAGAAAGAAAGAAAAGTGGGCGTTGCGAAATTCTGTCCTTATTAATGCAATAGCCACCAAAAAATGATAATGTTGTCTGAGTGTAAAATATCTCAGCGTCTGACCTTGTTTCATATTATCAGGATTTCTCTTTGGACTATACATTCATGGAGAGTAATGAAGCCAAATAAAAAGTCCCATCCTTCTGCTCCCAAGGGCTAGCTCCAGTCAGCTCTAAAAGCTGCTTAATCACCATCCCATGCTTACAACATTAGCATAATAATGGCCTTTAAATTGAGGCTCTTTGTTTTTTAATTAAACTCCCAGCAGGTAAAAGTAAAACACATTAAGCAGAGATGTGTACACCGCTAATGGCCCAATGGTGCCTTCTTCATCACACGGCTCTGGCCACGGGGTTCTGCTCGCTCGCCTCCCCGGAGCGCAGCACCGGCTGCCTCCAAAGCTCACCGGGGAGGAATGAGACGACTTGATTGCTCTTGGCACGGCGAAGATAATAGCGGAGATGCGTTAGAAGTGTCGGTGCACGCGTCTGCACCTGCCTTACATCCGAGAGGGAGAACACTTGTGGAAAAAGCTGCTCAACGAATCTTAACCGAATCTGTAAAAACACAGGACTAACAGTTAGTTTGGAGCTAAGTGTTTTCCAGGATCATCTATCCCACAAGTCTGGTAGTGTGAAAATAAATATGGCCGCTTTAATTCTATGGCAGCATGAGCTCTCGAATTGAGGAATGCGCAGCTCCTGAGACGAGTCTCCGGCCAAACAGACATCTCGGTCTGATATCTGTGCATGGATACGGCACAGCTGCACAAAGAAATCCTAAACCCCAATTCATTATTCAAATGATGTCACTTTGGCGAGTGCACATTTCAAATTGCGCAGAGTCCTAAAACATACAAATAGCTGGCATGTAGCAGGGTTAAATGCGTCAAGCGTCTTACGCCTTGCAAGTTGAGCATGCATATGATAATGTTGCACACGGGGCTCCCAAGGAGGTGCGCTGAGAATTGTCTCGCAGCATCAAGTGAGCGGCTCCTTCTCATTCACATGTATCTGCTAATGAGTCTGAGGGGAAAACGGGATCTCTCTCTTCCCTTTCTCCCGCTCCCTCTCTGAGGGTGGATATAATCCTCCTCCCAGCCACACAGGTAGAACAAAGCTGACGGAATGAAAGGGACAGTGTACTGGGCAGCAGAGGAGGCTAAGTACACATCTAAATACAAGAGTAAGCAGACAGGCACATAGGATGATGTTTGGACAGCTGGTGTTCCTGAGTATCCGAAATGTGTGTAACATCACATTTAAGCTCATTTTTTTTCATCGCCTTGGAAGAAACAGCATCGCGGCAAAGGAATCGTCATGAGGAAATTATGTCTGTAAAGTATAAAGATTATGAAATACTTTAACTTAACCAGTATATTACTGTAGTAATAATAATCACCATTGAGAACAAAAACAACAACAAAAAGACAAATATTGAATATGAATAACTACAGGTAACAAAAATATTATATTTCTCAGTCCATGTGCATGTATTTCGAAATCTTTTTTTGTTTGTTTGTTTGTTTGTCCTCCTCTTCAAACAAATATGCATCAGCTAACAATTGAGGGCTTGGCCTGCTTGACGAGCCACTGGGAGCAATTGCGGCTTCTGAAAGAGCTGGGAGAGCACAGAGAGTGATGGCTACAATAAGGCTAATGGCTATCACATGTTATAGAGCTCGAACTGACTATAACTGCACACAGAAACATGGTTCCCCCTTGTACAACTTTCTGCAAAATCTGCCTTTACAACACAGCAGAGGCATTGATTTAACAGCAACTTTGTTCTGATATTGTAGCTCGCAGTGCTATTGAAATGGACTGCCGTATATGAAAGGTGTTTAATATTTTGGCCACACCAGGACCTTTAAATACATGTTCTGCGGTGCAAAAGCAGCTGCAGAAGGCCGGGACATAAAGAAGAATTATTACTGTATCTATCAGGCTTCAAGCTGCTGAACGAAACTTGAGAGAGAGCGACATGCGTGGAGCTTGTTTTAGTGGCCTAAACTAAATGCAACATTTTAAATGTACTTACTTGTTGTATCTCAGTGAAATGACAAGTCACAATGCGTGCAATTCGTACTTAATAGTTTTGTGATCAAACAAATAGAATTTCATGTTTAATAAAGTCCAACTTTGTTCACATTGTTTCTTATTTTGAAGGAGAAAAACATTCTATATCGTTTATGAAAATAAACTTCCCGATTCAGTGCCGGAACGGTTAAAAAACAACATTTGGATTGGAGGGTTTTAAAATTACTATTGACCTGAAGGTTCTGCGCATGAGAAATAAAACAAACAGTAATATGAGGTGTTCTAAAGCACAAGTCTGCAAATATGCAAAGACAGGGTCTGGTGGAGAGCATCACCCGTTAGCCTCTTTTCTTCGCTCCTAATCTGGGGGTCTACACAATATTAAGACGGCTTTGGAGCCACTTGTGACCCAGCTGTGCACTAATGAAAAATTCCACAGTGCTGCGTAGAGGCCAATAGAGCTTGACCTCTTTCCACCATGAACCAAGCAATGTCCATCTTGTGGAGTTTACCGTTGCTGGAAGATACTGGATTAAATAGGTATCAAAGAAGAATGGGAGACAATCTGGGAAAGGCTGCGAAACGCCCCTGTGCGTTCCCCCTCTTTTCTTTCTCTGTATTCGTGTGTTCATCTGGCGTATTGGTGGAGAGTAAAGTGTTTGACCAGGTTTTAATGGGCTGAAATGATCTGGAGATCATTGTGATGGACATGGATTGGATGAGGGGGGCTCTGTTTACTTAACAGGGATTCAGTCTAAGACCAAAATTAGTTTGAAGAGCGGGAATGGGAGGCAACCGGGAATTAGATGTTGTTCACAAGACCGGTGTTTGCATGCGTGTGATAGCGCCAGCCTTAATCCTACACCAAGGCATATAATATGGAGAAAGAATACTCACCGCCGCAATGAGCAGCTCATGAGGAATCGATTCCATCTACAGGATGTTCAAGTGGCTTGATAATTACAACATCGCTGACTCGAACGCATTGTGAAAAATAAGAAGTTTAAATGATTTCTCAGTAAAAACAAGACTACTTTTTGAAAGATATTTGATGGCTGGGTTAAAGTTTTTTTCTCATATTTTCAGGTGAGCTTTATTGGACACGCATTTTTCATCAATGTCACATACAGGGATTTTATTAGAAAAAAAATCATTTCAGAGAGTGCATTGACATTTGCATGCATTAGGAGTGTATACAACATAGCATAGCATAGCATAGTATAGTATAGTTCCGTTTAGCATTAAATGTTTTGCTTGCTTTTAAATGTTACCCTTTATTTTATTTCAATTTTTTTTTTTTTAGTAAAACATAAGCACAAAGCGCACAGCTTTTCCCATGGATATTGATGAAAAAAAATAACAAAAAAATAAAATAAAAATAAAAAATAACCTCTTGGTTTGGAAATAGTTTAGGGGGGACAACTAGACAAAAATTACAATATCAGGAGAAGTCTTTATGAACAAACTGGGGAAACATATTGTGGAAAAATATAGGATGTTGTAAAATTGTGGCAAAATAGATGAACATGAGTTGTATCCACTGTGAAGAAGTGATGAATAAGGTTTCAATAACACCAATATCAAGTTCAGAACTAAATAAGAGAAATAATTATGGCATGAAAGCCGTCTTTCACTAACCCCGTCATACAAAGCATTGTATTAAAGCTTTGCGGGAATAGAATATATATTGAATGTTGCGAGTTGGAAGCATAGGCTGGAGAAAATGAAAAAGGGGGTTGCAAATGAAAAATAAACAGTTGTTGAAAGACAGGATGCCTTAAGACCCGGGGGCTTAACATTCAGATTAGCATTCAATTAATATATTTGAATTTCTGATCAGCAATCCTCTTCAAAGCACAAAATCCCAAGATTAGCAGGTGTTATGCTAAAAAGCTGTGTTTTTTTGTCAGAACGTAGCTACACTAGCCAAACAAATATGTCTGAAGAGCTGACGTGGATGTATGGCTGTAACCATGCCGACCGAATGGTAGTTAGGAGCCATGGAGAAGAGTGCGGTGTTGGAATGTGCCAAAGCGACAGAGGGGCGCGCACACACACATCTACACGCTCACAAACACACACACACACAGAAAACCCAATTCCTGCTGTTTCACACTGAGGCGTATCAACCACATTATTAAGACCACCTACAAGGTAAGGGGTGTTTGGGTCAAGAGATGAAGAGGTTATTCTCCATCACTGTTACATGTGTTACATGTACAAGTGTAGTTCACGGAAACAACAAACTACGATTAAAAAAATTGTTAAAAGAAATGCATCAACTCTAGGACGTTGTGGCTTTGCAATGGTAGATTTAGTTTTCAAATCTCCCTTTACCATTGCATCATATCATCTAATTTTTTAGGATATTCCATATTTCATGAGCTAGAGCAGTTTTCATCTTTTGCATGTAAAATATTCCATTATTTTTATGATTAAGATTTGAAGCACGTTGCTCAAACCTTTACTTAAGGCCTGATTTGTGTGCGCATCAACAGATATAACTTGATTGTGCACAAAAACAGATGTGGAAGCTGAACCGGGCGCACCCAGGATTGTGTCTACAAAATGACCAAGCTCTTCATTTTGCATGTTTTGGGGGAGTCTTTATTTGCATATGATGGTAAATCCGGGGATAATTGTGCTGACAGTATTTCGCATTTTTAAATAATTTTAAAAGCTGACACAACCAAGGTGCAAAGTGGTGCCAGCAAAACGAAAGGCGGTGGAGACAAGCTATAATTTTCAAAATGAAAATTGTCAAAGATGCCCTCTATTCATGAATGCGCTTTTGGCAATGATGGGTGATATCAGAGTTTTTAATCATTTAACAAACAAATTTAACGAAATGTGGCTTTTATGCAGTTAATGACTTCCCCAAAGTTAGTATTACTTTGCCTTGCACAAATACTACCAATTCCATGACTTTAAACTTTCTTTGGAGTTTGCCCTGCTCTCCTAATTGTTCCACCAGGACTAAAATCCTCAGGATATGAGCTATCAGGACCATCACCATCACCATAGAGACAGCAAAATCATCTGTGGTCCTTCTCGCTCACAGTTCAAGCTAATAATTCCATCCCATGGGAAACTTTTGCTTGTCTTAAGTACTTAAGAACCATATACTAAAATTTGAATGTGCTAAGTTCATGCTGCGAGAAGGCATTTTTGAGTGGCTGTTATATGCCGATCCTGTTCGCTGGCATTTCAAATTTTGAATCGCATTACCGATATTAGGCACGCATAAAAAACTAGTTGCCAAACCCCACACATCTGTTAAGTGGTCAGATTATCTATGATTGACATTTCACAGTGTATTCAAGAACAACCAATGACTTGTTTCCCTTTCATATATTTGCATAAACCGGCATCACATTTTTCTGTTGAGTCTTGAAGTCTTGAAATACCGTCTCAATCAAACCGACTAAAGTTTCTGTGAAACTATTTTGCTCTTTTTGTCTTAAAGTACTCAAGTATGCATTTGGCCTTAAGCAAGTCTTAGAGAAAAGTTGCTTGATGTTCTGGTATTTCTCTTGACTTTCTTTCACAAACCTTAGCCTGGCCAGCCCACACCCCCAATCAGCGAAAAACATCCACACACACACACACACACACACATGAAAAAGTGCACCTTTCTGTCATGTGTTTGGCGGTGTGTAAAATCTTATCACCAGCTGGGAGAGAACAGGTTTGACAAAATTCTCTCTCCTCCACGTGGAGCCTTGAAGGCAAAAAAAGGAATAGCAGAAGCATGGCACGGCACGTCTGCTCTTTTCACAAACCAACTGACAATGTTTCTGCACAGCCCCACGGCCATGATTGGGAGTCACCTCAGTTATCTTAGTGCGGCTCTTGAAGTGACTCCATTATGAGCACTAACACGTTCGTTTTTTTCACCTCTGCTTCAGAAGCTATATATATATATATATATATATATATATATATATATATATATATATATATATATATATATATATATATATATATATATATATATATATATATATACAAGTGCTGTAAAACAAATTATAATTTTTAAGTAACTGCAAATTGTTCCATAAATCAACATCAATTGTATTTTCTGAAAAGCTTGCAGCAAATACTTGAGTAAAATCTTGGACTTTTTGTGCATTCCTCAGAAGAAAACTATTTAGTTTCAAAGACTATTGCAAAAGCTTTCTTTGATCACATGATTCTTTTACTGTAAAATACAGCTGTTGAATAAAACAACCAAACTTGACTTATCCTACTAAGTAATTTTTCTTTACAGTCTTCTCGTAGAAACAATTCTCAAAATATCTCTCAATGCCTCTTCTGCCCCTCAGCATTGTATTTTAATACATCTCCAGTGTAAAAAAAAACAACAAAAAAACATTCTATTATTGCTGATTTCAATCTTTGCTAAAAGAAAGCTCCTCAAACTTAAAAAAATGATTATCAAACAAAGTAATTATTCTACAAAACTGCTATAGTTACTTACTGATGTATTTGTTAGTTTCAAAATGAATGTTTTGTTTCGACCTTTCATAACATACAAAAAAGTGGACGCTTGACAATATAGCCACAATTTGACTTTAAATGGTTAACACAGGCATGAGAATACCACATTAGTTGCGGTGTATGTGGCAAATGATTCAATTGGATAGAAAATAAATTATTGGACATTAGAAAACATGTGAAAAAATACACATTTTCAGTCAATACTCAGAGTGGCTTGGATGAGTTTGGTATGAAAAAAAAACCTGGAACACTTTGAGCAGCAAAATTACACACTCCATCTCTTTCTCTATATTTTCGCATCATATTTTTCCAAAGGCCTGGTGCTTCAATACTTTGGTCTATATCTTGTATACGAGACATACTTTAACGGCTCTATATGAATTGTAAACAGAGGGCAGCAGCTGTAGTTATGCATATTTGGCAGTAAAGGAAGAGAGTGTTCGTCACCCTGCCATGCATTGTTCACATTATTGGGCTGATATGGATCCTTATTTGTCTTCAGATGCGATGGCAAAGTCTCCTACTGTGGTGACACCCCGGTTCAGCCCACTCAGGAGAGGCAAAAGCTTTTCATTCACGCACAAATTTTACACCCTCTTTGGAGCCACGCGTGTCTTTGTGTGCTGGAGAGCAGCCCATTCTCTATGGCTGTCTGAAATAGCAGCTGTTTCTATAATGCTGTGGCAGCACTTTATGTTGCAGCATGATAAATGAAGGGGAAGGAGGAGAGCCGCAGCTGAAACACACACAGGCAAAAACAATAGCATAGGCGTGTCTGTGCATCCCAAGGATATGTCACTTCTCTGAGTTCGCACGCCGACCGCCTCTACAGGTTGACTCCCGCTGCTCACCATAGCTAAAGGTTAGGAGTGTTTGTTGATGCAAGGGAGGGGGTTAACAGATGAACACAGGCCACCAGCTCCAGTGCCGACTCAGGGGAGCGAGAGGTTGAGCTGGCTGTCCCACAGGGACCCGTCGTTCCTCAGTCCTGAGGGCAGTCATCGTCCTTTCCAGCACCAACCTAATGACACAGCCCGAGGCCGCGTCGCCCCCACAGACCGCCGCTTGATTCTCGCTTCCCTACCCAGGTGCCTGTCAGAGGGATGTCTGTTCCGCAACTGGTGTAGCCGTCCACATAAAGCACCCCCCCCCCCCCACACACACACACACACACACACACCCGAGCCTCCTCCCAATGGCCTCAGGCTCTGCCTTTCATTTTGAATTGCCGTGTGCCAGCTCTGCAGCAGCCTGAACCATCCGCCTGCAGCCTCCACCATTGTTTTGCCTCAGAGAAAGACTATTATTTCAACTCAATTTACTGTGAGTAAACACTGAATGATAAGGCGGTCCGTCCAATCCCTCACACACTCGCACATGCGCAGGCACACACATACGCTCACTTCAGTGATCCCTCCCTGACCGTGGGCTGTAATATACACGGCCAACAAATCACTGCTCACAGGCCATTGCTATCACCGGCTCAAGAATGGAGCTCACTAATTCACTTTCCAACACAGAGCATTGGACAGGCCTCATGTGTTTGAGAATATGGTGCCACCACCAAGTGGCATTTAAAGGCCTTGTGGCCCTATGGCGGAAATTGTATGCAACAGTACTCCCACATCTTTAACACATGCGAAACCTGCAAGGTCATGGCAATATGCAAATCACTATTCCATGATTCCAGTTACTGGTTCTTGGCTAAGATTCAGCGCAGTGATCAAGATGAGGACTTCGTCACTCACAGCAGCATGAATAACACAGTGTAACCAGGTGCATAATTGATACTGTTTCTTGTGGTCAAACTAAAGAAACGATATGAGTGAAATAAGATTGTTGCTGTTCTTTCTAAAAGATTAATCTTACACACTTTACTAATTTTGTTTGCGGCGGAAAAGTCTGCACCCCTTTTTTTCCCTTGAGAAGCTGTGCTTCATCATTATAATACCAGATTATCAGCCATCTTTAAATAGCTGTCGTTTGCAGCGTTGCTGCCTTATAAGCTAATGTAATTATTTGGAGCCTACTTTATCTTAGATAGAAAGAGGCTGACACAGTAGCGCACATTAATGCGATAAAAGCTTTGCGTATCAGGGCTTGATTCAAGGATTCTAAAGGTGAGTGCTTATGACAAGGTAATAACGCCTCATGCAAAAAGCTGGTCTGTGAATTGCTTAGTTAAGGTATGATGGATGAGGGCAAGCCTAACCTTATTTCCAATAACGTCTCTTCATATCTAGGGCTGAGGATAATGAATTTGATGTAATTAGGCCATCACTCATCTAATTAAGAATGGTTGAAACCTGACCCCGAGTGCTGACTTTAAGTGGCCGATACAGTAACGACGTACGTGCGGTTCTTTTACGCCAGCCATTATAAAAGTAAGCAATGCGGCCATCACATTAGCAAACACGTGCTAATCCATCTTTCACAGTATAAGGAGCAAAAACATTTAAGAAAATGATACGTACATTACTACATGAAAAAAATAAGGGCCGCCAACCTCATTACGGTATAGTTTAAAGAATATAACCAGATTTATGGCTTAGACTATTCAATTAAAGCAGTGATTCATCATCAGATTATTAATGATGTTTGTATTGCTCTTATGCAGTGTTGGTCATGGGCTAACTTCTCCTTTGTCCTCTGGGTGGACTTGATCTATTTAAAGGCCGAGGAGATCCAAAGTACGGTACCCCTCAAGGCACCCAGTGATTCCCTTTCTGTGCGTCCCCTCACAGGCTTGACACCTCTCATTATAGTTCCAACTTTTCCAGCTCATGGGAAAACTCTCTAAACTTGATCATTGTGGCAGCCCCAGGTGTTGTATTTGTCATCCTCCGACTAACTGCACACACCTGCAAGCGGATGTGGAATATTTTGTTTTCACGGTTCGATACGTTGAGCGGCTGTGATACCACCTAAGGCTGTGTTAACATATGTGGATGGCTAAAATGTGTCAAATCAGCCATTATTACAGCGCATACTCGCAGGACCTGCAATACTTATCATTGCCAGTTCATCCTATTATGCTCCTTGAAGCTGAAAAAAAGCAATGCACACCTCATAGATGCTTAGGTAGCATACACACTATGTATCCAATTACCTGTAATACACAGTTGTGTTTATCTCACTCCCAGTCATTATCTAAATTGCCGACATATTATTAAAGCACCTGCTTGAGACATGTGTATCTTTTTCTCTCCTAATAGAGCCCAAAGGGAGTGTTGTTTTGGATGCAACCCTCTGTAGAGTCCAAAGGAATGGGCTTTAGAACCATTTTCCAAAACAGAAGAATGCGAAGAGCGCACAACACCTCGCCATTATGCACTGAACAAAAACGTATCTGTCATGACACAGTGAGCGGTACGATCGGGAGATTAATTATGTGATTGGAGAAAAAAAGAGCTCACCCCTCAGAGTGGTGCTTTATTACATTACCTTGGTCTCTGGTGAAGACCAATTGACTTTAGAGGCACATATACCTTCTCTACAATGAGCCATCTGCACAACAACATCTCCACTGATTGAGAGCGGTGACAACGATTAAAGGTGCTCCGCATTTAGCGCTTTGCCGCAACTCCCGCAGCAGCCAATCAAATCGCTTAGGTTAAATGCATCATTTGGCTGTTACATGGGAGTCGATTAATGTTTTGGATTTTATTCGTTTTCGCTAGTCGAACAAAGATGTAGCATTGGGCTAAGACGTGTGAGTCACTAATTGCTAGGATAATCGGAGGGCATTACCATGGAAATTAGCCTGATTTGACCAGCACTATAAAGAAAAACGGAGTCATCCACAAAGACTGAAGAAAATACATCAACACCAAATTGTACTTGAATGGATACTCGCTTCCCATCCGTCTTTATTGCCTCACTAAGATCAGTAAACTGAATGAAAAAGGGTAAAACAAAATGAAATGATCATTTGGAACTCTAACCAGATTCACAACTACTATACATTAATGTAACATGTTATTGGAAGCACATGTATTAGAGGGTTCGGGTTTCATTCTCAGCTCATGCCCTCCCTGGTGGAAGTTGCATGTTAGTAGGTTTTGTTTGGGGTCCGTCTTTGGTTTTCTCCCACATTACAAATACATGCATGTTAGCTTAATTAAAGACTTGAATTGCTTGACTCCAAGTGCGTATGCAAGTTTGGTCCAAATGAGTACCGGTGGTGCAGAAAATAAATACCTTGGAAAGTATTGTAATTTTTCTTAATTCGGTAACAAAGAAAAATGTGAGACAAAGGAAGCAAAAAAAAAAAATAATTTCAATAAATAACACACAGGTGTTCAGAAATAAATGAAACTTGGTTATGCCTATGTGAGACTATGGAAGGAAGAAACGTGTTTCTGTTCGAGACCCATTCTCTACAGGTGTAATTTTTGAGTATAAATCTCTTTTGGTATTGGGAGAGCATACTGTTTAACCTATAGGATAACTAATGTTTTTATTGTTTAACTTCCCGTACCCCCCTCCACACACACGCTTCAAACATATCAAAACAAACAGCTTAAACACACTACAAACACCTAAACACAAAATACAAATTGCAAGCATGCCTGACCTGTGCAGTGACGATGAGAACGCAAAATTCAAAGGTTGATTATGTGACTTGCAGTTGACAGGCGACCAGTGTAAACACTCAAAACATTGAACAGGATTGAGGATATGAAAAAAAAAAACAAATGGATGCATGCACATGTTTTAGTGTCCATGTACAATGCTGGCATCCAGTCTTTCTCCTTTCATCCTTGTTTCTCCAAAATCATCACTTTTCAAGATTATTGTGTAGTGAAAGTTAAACACTTGAAATTTGTTAAAAATGTTGTAATTCTACTACTACTACTACTACAATTATAACAAATAAAATAAACACACATTTTTGGAAAAATATCAAAGTCACCAAAAAGTGATTGTAAAGGTTTTGGCCCGGCGTCAGTGTGCGTGCATTTGCGTGTGTGTCTTTGAGCTGTGGTTTACAGTAGCTCCTGAGTGAGTGCTCATTCTCCTTATGATGTTTTTCTCTGAGTTGAATGACTGATTGCAAATGCAAGGAAACTACACTAGTAAAAACAAATGCAAACATTGTGCCACAATATAGTGGAGAAGCTCTGTAGTACAGTACATATTTGAATGTGTTTCCTCCTTTAAAATGAAGACAACAATTAATTATCACAGAGAACGTGTATTTTCAGGTAAGCTACAATTGCGTTTTGACTCTTCTGCTGGGTAGCCACAAAAGTTTAATCAGGAGCCCGAATTGATCCAAGTCCCAAGACAACACACAGAAGCAGAAGTGAAATGCCAACTGCACCCCTTGCATCATTCAAATCAAGTCCATGCAAGTGAGACAAGCTCATGACACTGCCCACTCCTCGGAGAGCCGTATATGCAATAGCAGCGTGGCTGAAAGGCTGAAAATGTCTCATCCATAGGGACCCTCACAAGCAATAACACAATATGAGAGACAGACAGCTAGATTGAATAGAGCGACAGCTAGACAGGCAGAGATCAAGTCCAATCCCGCTCCCGTCATGAGGCTGGATGTTCGGCGGTCAGGCTTGGCTAATCTAATTCCTACGCTTTCCAAAAAAAAAAAAAAAAAAGCCAAGTGCCACTCAGGAGAAGTGGCGGAGAGAAAGGCGGCTAGGGAAGTGAGTGTGGAGAGGAGAGGGGCGATGGCGCTGGTGGTAAGCTTGAATAATTATGAATCAGGGAGCTTAACCTTCAGGGGAGTTAATTTGAGGAGCACTGGGGATAGGGGAGTGGGACTCTTTATTTCCCTGGGGTGCCCCTAATGCCATTGTGAGGGAATGGAGAGATCAGGACACGCAGCAATATTGTGTCTGTTAGCCACCATATGACGAGCTGACCCCCGAGCTGCGCTCACAATCACACCTGCCGTCATCGTGGCTAATTTGCTAAACATATCAATAGCGCGCCGCCGCCGGCCTTTTCTCTGCTGCGCCGAGCCATTGATTCAGCCGCCGTTCCGAGTGACAATACCTGACCCCTGAATCCCTCCCTCCTCGGCCGACCAAACCGCGTACTGCCGCGGCGGCCGCCGCACTAATCAAACGGTGTAGATAGACGGGGCTTACGCATGCACTGGATTTGGCCGATCGTAACCAAAATCAACAGCACTAGTTGAACAATAGTACGTCGTTCTCATCCATGATTACCACCCTCTTTATTTTTATTTTATTTGACTTTTTTCAGCACCCCCACTCGAAAGCCTAGGAACAAAGCGAAAGCCAAAGGGAATGCAAAAAAAAAAAAAAAACGGACAGAGACACAAAGGCAGAGTTTGATAAATCACATTATCAGGACTTGGCTCAATGTGACGTGGAATTCTTTTATTTGAAGAGGGGCCCCTTGTCGTGTTTGCGGCACGGAAGCTGAAAGATGGTCCGGGCGCCCGGCAGAAAGACCCCGTTGTGTGGCAGCGGACGTCTTTGGCAGCACAGTGCTCGACATCTGGATCCAGTTTGCAGGGAGCGCACGCAGACACGCCTGACTCTGCCAACTGGGAATCTCAGCCCTTTGATATCAACTCCCATGGTCCGCTCTAATTGTCATCCCTCATTATTTAGTCAAAGGTGGAGGGATGAATCATAAACTATTACAGAGCGGTGACGTTTCCTGATCCTCCCCAACCTCGCTCCCCAGCTCGTCTCAGCTGATAAGGGCGATGAATCGCGTCCACGGCCGGAGTGAAAACATCTCTTGAATCTTTTATTGAGGAGCTGTGCTTTTTTTCTGAAATCGCACCGATGAGAGTGGGGAGGGGCTGCGGTTGCAGCTCAACTGATGACAGTGTTCAATTAGAGCAGGCCTATTTGCTGTCTGAAACGTCTTTAGATGAAAGCCTGTGTTCAAATTGGGCCTTAACAGCTGCGATTGCAGGGATTACAGGAAATAAAAACAGCATGTTTTCTGCGGTAGTGTAAGGAAAACAACCCCCCAGGGAGCGGCTCAAATACTATTTTGTGAGTGAATACTCAGCCATGTTAATATACTCGGAACAAATTTAATTCTGGGATATAATTAAGAGTCTTTGGTGGACTTTAACACTCAACCCCTTACTAAAACAAGCAGTACAATCTCTGGTCTTAACATTAGATACATCTATTCAGGCCATGCTGTCTCCCAAGTGTTGCTTTTACAAATTAATGGAATAAAATCAGACATTCCAATTATGATATCTATTATTGGTAATAACTAATAGTTAAATAATAGTTTACATTTTCATTGTCAGTATTTTATACATTTTTTAGGGAATATATTATAGTATTTGAAACAAAGATGACCTCCTCGCCTCGGCGAAATGCAAAGTGATTCTACCACTGAAGAATATATAAAAACAAGGACACGGTTTGATGATTCTGTGCATGAAGCAAAGTTATTCATATAGTATTGCATTTCTTCTTATTAAACTATTTTCTTATGAATAAACTATTCTTATTATTATTACATTATTCTTAAATATCACTGTTAAAAATGCATTTCGCAATAAGGGGAAGGCAGCGTCATTTGTTTTGTTAAGCAACTTTGTCAGTATATGCTGAAAGTACCGGTAACGTTTAAAGTAATATGTAATCTAGTCTTGTTTTAAAATGAAGTTGCCAGTAAAGTAGCCAAGTTACTTTTTAAAGGTTTTTTAAAGGTAAAAGGCAAACCTCTGATTCAGGATCTACAAGCCCTACTTTTTTTAACCGTGTCTAACAACTTTCAAATATTTTTTTTATGAAGATTTGAGCATAGGCAGAAATATTACACTTTCACACCAGCCTTCTTCTCTTCACAAGAGTTTACACTGTTTAATTGCGACACCTGAAATGTCAGCTATGTTTAGGCATGCGGCACTCGCCAAGTGAGAACAAGTTCTGCTGATACAACGTTGATCAAGGATATGCTAAGCTTTGATGTTTCACCTGTTTGTTTTGAAGGCCGTGAAGTGTGAGTATATGCCTTGCATTTCCTTGTGGACGTTTGATTGTGTGACGCGCCCTGTTCGAAACCTCTGAAGTGGAACATGCATGCCATGTACGCGTTATACGACATCTCATGTGCAGTTACTGACTTAACGCTCGGTTCATTTAATACCGAGTAATTTTTATATGTTTAACAATAAATACAGAGCGACCGTAGACAACATTATGAATAAACAAAGCGCATCTATTCAGAATTGCCTAAAATGTTTTAGGTAAGATGAGTAAGCAGAAACATAGGGCAACCATGTTTGATAAACAGTGTGATGCAGGAGCAATTCTTGAAATTTCTGAAAGAAAAACGTACTGCAGCTCATTTGGGTTAAGTCAGTGACAAAATGACAAACCTGGTGACTAAATATGCCGTAAACCTTATTTCTCGAGGAAGATCTCATGATACTGCAGCATTTCTCAATTGAAATTAAGAGTATGCAACCAGCCCCCTGGTTATGATTATTATGATTACGATCATATAAAAGCTCAGCACAAACATATCCCACACCAAGCTTTGAGTCATCTTTTTCCAGCGAGCATCTCTCACTCACCGTAGAGTTGTTGAGCCATTATTCCTATTAAATGCTGAGCCCAGCAGCAGATTAAGCGGGCTCTGATTTCAGCGTTAATTGTGCACGTCTACTTAAGGAGCTGACAGCCTGGAGAAGGAGGCCGCTTGCAGGCCTCTGCAGCACGACACTCATCCATCACCGCCTAACCGATTGCATCCCTCGGTAGGCTCAACACGCTAACACCATTAGCTCTACTGCTGGGCATCTAACTAGCACATCACTCACACAGCTACATGCTAACAGCATTACAGCTAATGTTGCCCCTCTAACTAACACATCCGTCAAAGGACGGCAAATCCTACAGCACTGGCGAAACACGCAGTGTTTGTGGGAGACA
The DNA here is from genome assembly GCF_059441005.1 of Hippichthys cyanospilos. Classification (NCBI taxonomy): domain Eukaryota; kingdom Metazoa; phylum Chordata; class Actinopteri; order Syngnathiformes; family Syngnathidae; genus Hippichthys; species Hippichthys cyanospilos. The sequence goes on along the minus strand of NC_142369.1, from coordinate 28,388,850 downwards.
ATCAGCCGCATTATTTTGCTTGCTGCTGTTTTTTTTTTTTGTGTGTGTCCCTCTTGGTAATATCCTTTATCTTTGAATGCCACTGCTCTGATACCGTGGTTGTTTCTGAATGGTTAAACATGTTTGTCTCTGTAAAGAGAATAATTCAGATCTAATTATGATTGCCAATTTCACAATGACAATACACCGCTTGGACGATTTTAAATTAGAACAAGAATCGGTGAAATAATGGTGTATGGAGACCATAAAAAGGGGGAAGCTTCCATGCATGGGATGATTCTTTTGCTTTATTTAAGATCTGTGCCAATGTGCTAACAGCATTAATGAAGTTATAAAGAATTATGAGAGGAAATCAAATTTGCCTCCCCACTTGAGCGCCACTAAAATGCCAAACAATAAACTACCAGATTGCAAATTAGATCAGTAAAAATATCAAACACATTGCAGTGCAGGAAAATCCATAATTGCATTTAGAGCCTTGCCGCTCCTGAGGGAAGAGACACTAAAGATCATCAGCAGGCTACATGGGGGCCGCTATTGACAGAGTGGTAAAAATCGACAGGCTAACTAAATAAACACTGCAGGCTCCATTAAATATTCAACTGCTGAGATTTGACAGTCTGGCGTGCCTGCCTCTCCCCATTGCCTCCGTTGGCTTCCCCCTGCAGCACATCTTCTCCGTCTCCCCTTCTCCTGCACACACACCATCCATACACGTATTTTTGCTCCCCCCTCGCCCCTCCCGCCCCCCTCCTATGTGGCTCCTGACAGCAATAAATGATGCAGTGCCTGAGGGTGCTGTACCAGTGGGAGACCTGAAAGGATAGAGCAGCAGAGCAAAAGAAATAAAGGGGAGACAGCCTATGACCAATGGCCATTAACCAAGGACTGAGACAGGGCCCTATGACATCCAACGATATCCACCCCCTCTCAGGCAGAAGCGCGCACACACGTACGCTGTACACCAACGCAAACTGACGCATCGGCAGGAGAAATACGCTGTTGGACCAAAGACACTTTTTTTTGTTCCTGTTTTTGTTGTTGTTCTTGCAATTGTTAGTCTGCAGGGGAGTACAAAACCTGCAACAAATCCACGGGAAAAGTTTGGAGTGGCTGGATACACACAAAAGATACATATTTTGGAATCTATTTCATATTGTTAACTCTGCAAAATTCAACATTTAAAAATGAATCATTCGTGTTTGAAAGAATTCAAGTCTAAATTGTTTTAGGGAAATGGCCTTGATTATGGAGCCGACCCAAACTAGAATTGTTGCCAGTCTCTAGTTGAGCTTCCAAAACTGCAAAGACTGTCAAGCTTGTTTACACAGAGCAGTTACATCGAGTCCTTATTGTTGCTAATTTGAACATTTGACTGTGTGTGTGAAACAAATGTCAAACCTGAAAGCAGGTTAACCCCTCCCTTAAAAGAAAAAAAAAAACATACTTCACATGCCACCTCTTCTAGCCTTTGGACAAGATCTAATGCATTCATCAGTTGTGCCGAGGCGAGTGACTTTATGCAAATGAGAGATGACAGTGTTATTGCACAAGGAATATCAATGGAGTAATTACTGTTCCTTGTCGGGCTGTTGGCTCACCGCTACCGCGCCCAGCCACAGTGCTTCATTTCTCAGCCTTCCTCTCGGGGGAGAGATGAGCAGCGGGCTCCTGAGAGCAGAGCTAATAATGGCAGCTCGGATACAGGCATGGCTGAGACGAGCCCCGGGGTCCTGTGCTGCAGACTGCTAAACGTTGCTGGGGTCTCAAGAGAGCCCCACAGCAAAGATGAAATGATTAAAAAACAGCCCGGGTTGACTGACAAGCTGACCAGCTACCTATAACTCTTGTGTGCTGGGTCAAACCACCGGTGTGCCCTTCAATCATAACAGCGGGCGACCTCTTTGGCCATTAGCTATCCCTGCGACCGTGACTGAATACGGTGGGGGAAGAATAATATTGTTGCATGATAGAAATAGTAGCCAAACACACATTTTTTTTCACTGAGAAAGGAAGTTAAGAACGCTAATTAACGTTAGTCAGGAACGCATTCTCTCAATAAAACAACAAAAACAGAACAGCATGCTCTCCAATAATCTGTATAGTGAGATGTAATAATATCATTAACTCCATTTCAAGTCAAGTGGCAAGTATCGCAATGAGGGTTAATGTTTTCTAAGAGGTTAACGACACAGCAATGAAGTAAGTGTATTTAGTCCACTATCATAATAATGACATCTCTTGGCTGTGATCCATGGGGCAAACAGTTTTAGCAAGTGAAGTGTCATCAAATTTGTTTGGGGGTTAAACAAAGCATTCTTTGGAACGTGCATGCTAGTGAGTGCCTGTCACACGTCAACTTCATCATCTTTTACATGTGAGGGAATGTGTCGTAAATAAGCGCTGCGAAAGGCTGAAAGTTCACCTGGTGTGAAGAAGGCAACGAAGGGAGAGACACCAAAGAACAAAGGCTGGGATAGGCCCTGGAGGTTAGTGATCGCGAGCTGAAGGAATGTTTCTCTCACACACCTTAAAGGGTGGAAAAAAACTTCAACAAAATGTTCTGCAACAAATTTAAGACGTGTTTTTCTATCGAGTTCCAGGTGGAACTTTTGCATCTCCTAATATTATTGTTACAGTTTGGGATGATTTGACTTGCAACAAACAAGTGACAGATGATAAAGGAGATCCTTGTGCTGCACTTGTACCTTCACACCATTCATTTCCAGGTCAGGTGCATCTGTCACATTGTCCAGACGCCTCATACATCTTGCAGGAAAGAACCGTCTTATCTCCATACTTATCTCAACAGCAATAATTCCTACTTAAAGCTGTAGCCGCGAGCAAATGGCTGAACATGATGGGAATCGCAGACCCGGGTGGTACACCACTCCCACTCCAGCGGTTACACAATGGAAGACGCCGCTGAAACATGTCACGTGACCACGGCAGAAGGACAGAAAAAGAGAGATGGAACTGCGTGTGATTACATTTGTGCACAAAGACAAAACAGATATGAAGAAAGACGAAATATCTAAAGTGTTTATCACAGTCCCTAGGCCCAATGCGGATGTATTCGTTTTACTGCCATTGGAAATTTGAAAGGCAGAAAGCTCTACCAGAAATATCATGATGTATCTTTTGAGCTTTGAAAACAGAATAATAGTGATCAATTTAATTTAGAACATACTTTTAATTGTTTTTAATCCCAAAGTTCTGTTGCCATACAGGAAAAAATATGAGCCAAAATGCATAAAATGAAATCATAAGGCTACATTACATACCTGTGCATATACACATGTACATATGTAAAAAGGCGTTGTTTTGTCATTTGAGTTATTAAAAAAAATTCAATTAATGAATTTGAACATTATATAACTTATTAATGCCTAAATCCTCAGAATTTTGGCCTGAGTCTCCCAGCTGTAATTTTTTAAAATGTTTTTATTCTGTAGTGCTCCAATGAAAGCAGATTGACTATTGTTCATTTAAAACAACACATTTGCAAATATTTACTTTGGAAACTTGAGCAACATTTTTGCCTTATTTCTGACTCTAAAAGAGCCAAACCAGTAATTGAGGCATAAAACGTTTTTTATGTGGACATTTTTGCAATGCCATGTTTTTCCAATAAAGCAATAGACATTTTAAAAATGTATTTTCATATCTGATTTATTTGGCAACTTACCCCCATGATTGTTTCTTCGTATCATACATTTGTATTTGACAAACTGGCTGCCTTGTTTATCATTGTTACTCATTTGGTTTACATCCTTTCCACAAAACTTTGATCCTGCTAACCTTATGCGTCTTCATCATAAACAGGCTCCCACTCTAGACGTTTTAATCACTGCAAAACTCAATGCCAAGCATGTGTTTGGATGTTTTGCAACCACTAAACTTGCTGGTTACAAGCAAAGGCAAAGAGGACACAGACTCACAGTGTGAAGTGCATTACTGTGCCATTTGATTTTGGATGGTTCTAGATATTTGGTTCATCTCTTTGGTGGTTCACCATAACAAAAGTTACGGGCTTCAAGCAATTTTACCGAGGCAGCTTTTCTTTGCTCTTTGTCAAATAACAAAGCATATACTTCTCAGAGTTTGAAGGGAAAGAAATGACCCATTGAATTCTATCATCAATCCAGAAAAAGGAGCAGATTATTTTTCCAGTGTTGCTTTTTTTTTTATTACCATCCCTTGAATGTATACACAACACATTTCCTTTAAAGTGAGATACGACGTAGTTTGTGACTAGATGTTCTATATTGTATGTTGCTACATTTGGGTTGTCCCAAAACACATTTAAAAATGGTGAACAAAATAGTGGAATAACAACCTGATAGCTTCTTCTTGATTCAGCACAGGTTTGAGATTCTTTAATTTATTCCTCTTATCTCACCTGCTCTTTAGTGTGGCATGAATTTTTTGTTCAAAGTTTAACCTCTAGAGGATTTTTAATTAGTTGAGTTAGTGCAGTCATCAAGACTGCTGGAATGCCTCTTAATTTATACTAATATAAAATAACGCAAGTAGTGCGAAGCATTGTCATGATGCAAGACGAAGCAACGATAGACATTGACGTGTTTTTTGTTGTTGTTGGGTTTTATTTTTTTTTTTTGGTTACATATTTGATCGTAAGGAAAATGTCTCTTTCCACAAAAAACAGTGCATGGACCACAGCTACTCCACTATAGGAGTCTCATTGGACCACATGCTGTAATTTAGTACCCCATAATTATTTGTTGTTGTTGTTGTTGTAAAGAGCCCATATTGTTTAGATATTTAGTTATTAAAGTCTAATGCATAGTTAAATAAATTGTCAGAATTTGAAATTTCCAATTTTAAATGACAGCATAATTGACTGGTTGTTTTTTTTGGCATCCTAAGGCCTTGTCTACATGTAACCAGCTAGTTGGAATCTGCTTAGACTCCCCCTTGTCGTTGTTGTTTGTTTATTTAAAAAAAAGTCACGTCTATATGAAACAGCATGGTGCGGTTTCAAATTCATGTACAAGCATGAAACGTAGCTATAGGCAGCAGTAATGTCACAAATTCTGTCCAATCAGCAGGAACCTCCGCCTCTGACAGCACCGATCTCTGCGTCTTCGGTGGGAAAAATAGTAGTGCTGTGACGCAAATCCCGATTGAAGCTGGTCACACGTAACCACAAAACCGGAGGCTTGGGCAAATCTCCACTTTAGCCGGAGGTTTTGAAACATTTCATTTTGATGAAAAAAACATGCCCTGGCTACATATAGTAAATAGGGCAAAACGGGATACATTTACCACCCGTTTGCAAGAACCATGGCTACATGTAGACAAGGCCTTAATCTGCAACTAAATATGATTTGTTTTAATTGTGTGTTGATATTAGCAAAGATGTGATGTGACACCAATTAACGGAGTTGTGAGGTCAAAAGCATACTACAGCTTTTGCATTGCCATCCATGCATTTTTGTTGTCATTCTTTTTAACTTTAAGACGACAGGAAGCAGATTTGTTTTATTTATTTATTATCAACTAAATTGTAGTGAATGATAATCTTCATTCTCTTCTCTTGACACACACAGATAGATAGATAGATAGATAGATAGATAGATAGATGGATGGATGGATGGATGGATGGATGGATGGATGGATGGATGGATGGATGGATGGATGGATAGATAGATAGATAGATAGATAGATAGATAGATAGATAGATAGATAGATAGATAGATAGATAGAATGCATACAGCTCTTGTTAAATGCAGTTGGCCTTGTTTTTGTTGTTGTTTTTTTGCAGTGTTTACAAACAATCTTTGTAATATCAGATAATATTTTACTATCATTTTCTTCAACTTAAAAACCAAAAGATCGCTGCAGGTACTTTAAAAGTAACCAGAGCATTCTGTATTTCTCCTGTAAGGCTGCATATATTGAGACTGAGTAAGAGTTTTTCTTTTTTTTTCGTGATGAAATAACATATATCAGCTTAATTGGGAATTCCACTTTTATAATTTATTAAAAATGTTATTTTATAATCAACTTTGATATTAAAAGTATACTGAGATTGTGGATCTCGCTTCCCGTGTATTCAACTGGAGTCAGCCTGGCTTAATAAAAAGTGATCAGTAGGAATGCCAACTGTCAAAATGTCAGAATCACAGAATTTTGTCTCTTAAACTGCCTTTGAAAGGTAATCGGACTGCTCTCACCAGCCAATATAAAGGATTCAAGATGCTAACTCACGTGCTATTCATGCTAGAGACTGTGCAAGATGCTGGCAACAGGCAAAATTCAATACAATGCCATCACCGTCAAGTTGGTTTTTTTTTTGTTGTTGTTGTTTTTGTTTTTTTTTTACTAACCTGAATTGGTGATTGAATGTGGTTTTAGGACAAGATTGTGTTGTTTGTATCGAGTCATGGATCGTGACTATCAGAGCAACAGGTTGTGAGGTATAAAATCAGGACATGCTTTCAGAACAACTTAAAATAAAAGCATTCGTGTGCACAAAAATAATATTCTTATTAAAAAATATATTTTTTAAAGTGCTAATTACGTTCACTATATATATATATATATATATATATATATATATATATATATATATATATATATATATATATATATATATATATATATATATATATATATATATATATATATATATATATCATGTTTGTTTTTTCTGTTAGAACATACTGTGTACTTCAAAGGCAAATGGGTGGTTATAGTAAATAAAACAAATTGAGGACCTAGAAAGAAGGGAATGTAACATTGCTGGGCAAAGTAAGAATTTCCACAAGCATTTGCCAAAATACCATTAAATATTATGGGCACACACAGCATGTCGGTCAGCACAGTGGGAGAATGACATCTTACACTGTGCAGAGCCTCATTCTGGACCATGCAGACAGCTTCAAAAAGAACGTAACCATCAGGGAAAAACAGCCTATCGTCTTAAACTACTCTAAAAAAAACAATACACACTGTGAGACTAAGCCGAAAGGCGAGCGTCATGCTTTATGTAATACATGGCTATGCCGTCTTCTTTATAATATAAAGAACAACAAGCTGGTCCTAATTAGGAGGAAAGGCCAAAGGCTGTTAACACTGAGAATCAGGCAAAATTCTATAAAACTAATGATGCATAGCGGTGACACTGTGACAGAAATGATGGAGTTGTGCTGTCCATGAGGGATGTTTCAAAGCCACTCCAACACTTGTCAGCACAGTTTATTACTTCCTTGAAATATCTGTAAAGGAGGAACCATTGAGCAAAAGAAAACTGTTTTAGAGCCGGTGGTGTAAATCTCTTTTAATGCTGCTGCGTTATAGTGCCGCTTCCAGAAACCGCTCGCTGTTTCTCCTTCCCCACGGTTCCCTCATTATACATCGTCTTGAAGAAATGGCTACCTTTTCACTTCGTCCTCTCGAATATTGCAAACTGTAAGCACTTTCCAAAGTTGTTACTGCTGCCAGTATCAGCCAAAAATCTGTCAATTGTCGTTAGCTTTTTTCGCTCTTTTATTCCTGCGTCTGTTGTTAAAGGAGGCCACGACACACAGCCAAACTTGTGATACACAGAGGCGTGCTGTTTAAGTCCAAACTTGATATGGAAATTTGTGATATCATGCAGTTGAGTCTGGTGGCTACTGGGTGACAAAGTCAACTTCAATCAAAGTATCACCACTTCGATCAAGCTTTGGATGTTTTTTTTTTTTTTTTGTGTAGAGGAAGGAATTAGACATGAATCTTGACACCCTCCTCTAGCTTACCCCCAGGATAGGTAAGTTCCTAGTGGGATATTTTTGTATGGAGAGGCCAACTCTCTTTCTTATCTTCCTGTCATCTCTGTGGGACAGCGGGGCATGACTCCTTCTCTGGCTCCAGAGCCACAGGCTTCCCCTGGACACCAAACCGCTGCGCCTGGCTCCACACTCTTTTTGTGAGGGTGGTTGTTTAGGGTGTGTCAGAGCCTATTAGCGCCAAAATGTGTGAAAAAAGCAGAGCTGGGTGAAGCAGAATTTAAAAAGAAAAGTTTTTATGGCTCATTTTACTTGTCTTATGTGCCAGCAGGGCTGGCTTTACCACTTAAGGTACTGTAGTGAAAGAGGAAAGAAATTTTTGGACAAACATGAAAGCAAGCAAAGGTCTGTTTGGTCTGTTCAGGATCAGCAGTTTACCTAAGACCATCTGAATTTTCCTAAGTTGGTAAACCACATCCCGCTGATATTTCAATCAAATCAAATAAAGGGCACTTGAGAAAATTCAAACATCCATTAAAATGTATTTTTGCCTGGAAACTTTGTCTGTATTTCTGTAGATTGATATCAGTTATTATGTCTCAGTATTTTAGAAAACATCACATAAAAGGCAGAAAAAAGTAGCTTGTTTCTTTATAGTATCCATATGAAGTTGTCAAAACTGAACAAAAACGAAAACCTAAGATAAAAGGATGACCAACTACAGAATATCTATATCTAAAAGCTGCAGTAGTGGGGAAAAGGACCTTCCTGGAGTACTGAACCTAACCCTGAGAACATTAGTGGGGAAGCAGGACTCATTTTGCTTTGAATGTATGTTGCCAAAACAGATCATCTGTACCAAACGGAGGTAAAATAAACTGTAAGTTCAATGAGTCCATTGTTCATGTGAGTCTAATGTTCATACCGTATAGTTTCTCGAATACGTTTGCTATCAAGAGCTTCACCGCTCTGTGCACTGACACTTTTGACCCAGATGCCACAGTCGCAGCTTCTGGTTAATGTAAGCAGCATGCACCTGAAAGCTACCCTGTTACCTGCATGTGATGTTTCCAGGGAAATATGCGCCAATTAATCTGATTGTAGTTGCAAAGCCTCTGACTTTTGAAGGCCCTTCTGTAGCCATATGCTGTACAGATGTGTGAGAGTCAATGTGTACCTGCGTGTATCATAACGTAGATATGGCTGCAAGCGCCGGCTAAAAATATACACTACGCTTTCTAAGATTTATGACAAACTTCAAATGACATTTTGCAAATATGACTCAGTCTGATGAATGGGCATAGGATTGTTGATGCAAGAGATGTAAAGAGTCGTAACTGCATATTAGCAAGGAAAAAAGGCAGCCGCTGTTCAGAAGGCCAAATTGAAATACGTGGTGAAATAGTAAATGGTCTGTCAAAGACTGCCGTCTGTTTAAAAACACAACACCCCTGCTCTGAATGGTTTTAAACAACCACTTTTCATTGGCAGGCCTATATGAAACGGGCGATCCTTAGAGTGTCAATCTTGAGACGCGAGTCACTCAGAGCTTCATGTCCCCGCAGGACTCAGCGAATGTTTGTACCACTGACTGCGGCCGCCTATGAGGGGTGCTGAGGAAGTGGAATGGGGAGCTGACAGACAGAGCCTGATACTGCACTTCCACTCGGGTCCAATCCCAAGCAAACCCCGGTGCTGACAGCCAGGATATAGCACTCATCCAAAGGCCACAGCCCAGGCGATGGGGCCCAAGAAAGGAGTGCAAGGAGAGAAGAGAGAGGGCTGCTTGGCTGATGATAGAGAAAAGAGGGTTGCAAGAAAGAGTGGAGAGTGGGGTATGAGATAGCGGTTTGGTGGCACGCACCGCTTACCGCCTCCGAAGCAACATGACCAGGAGGAGAATCCACAGACTATGCGGCCTGCCAACGGCATGTCCGACCCTTGGCCAAGTGACAGACCCACTTCACAAACACGCAAGCGGCAGCGCTCCTCACGCAGTCGTCGGTTACGCACACGCGAGCCATTCCACACAGGAATGCAAAACATACGATCGAATGCAGAGATAAACACACTGTGTTAAGAAACTGCAAAGACACATTCGGGGCAAAAGACTTTAAGTGGCATTTTTCCTAGAACCATATTTCACGGTTATTTAGCAGACTCGGGTTTGAGGGGGAAACTGTTGAACACAGTCATAACAGATGGTGGCCCCACTGTAGTTTCGCTGGCAGTATTTCATTGCCGACATTAAAACTGGCACAAAACTTTAATCTGAAAAAAAAAAAAAAATGAGCGGTGTGGTCTGCTGAACCTCTCCAGCCAGATGAGTCGATAAACATGACCTCATCAAAACTTCAGTCCTCTGGTATTTGTTGCAAGGCATATCCTCAGAAGTGACGGCAAGTCAATAAATAATGTTGTCTAAGTGTGTGCAGTGCAGAAGCACTGTGGAGCGGTGGAGGTTGAGAGGCCACTGGTGACCTCTGCTGCCTGCTGCGAGAGGGCTGCGCTCAGAGCCAGAGATGTCTCTCCAGCTGGGATCACAACACAACTTTGGAGCTCCGGTTTCACGGAACAGCTCCGGCACGACCAGGGATGGTGCGCCCCGTGTGCTTGGGCCTGCGGGGCTAACGTGAGGCAGACAAATACTCAGGGGGCCAGTATGCTTACTCAGCCCACCTACTCTCAGGAGGAGGGAGTGACATGAATTGAGGCCAAAGACTGATTGGGGGCTCCTTGAGATGGCATACTTTGTTCTTTTTTTAAGTGCTGGGGCGAAGGTTTTTTTTCTCCAACTCTGAGCCAACTGCTGCTATTTCTGTTGAGCTATTCAAAATGGCACTACGCACGCATACTTGTGGTGATATTCTAATGCTAACGAAACAAATTACATGGCTAAAAGTGTAGAGCTACCAATGTAATAATCAGTCATCGATCGAAACTTGTTAGCTCCTGCCAAACAATATGATGCTTTCAACTTTGTGGGGAAAAACCCGTCTTGAACCTGGAAGAAAGAAAATCAGTTGTGAACTTAAACCAGCTGTGACTTCATTGCACTTTAAACTCTCATAACCGTCCACTACATGTTCACAAAAAGAGCCGTATAAGATCGCATGCTTTCAAAAACGACTTTGAAAACTCGCAAGTTATATCCCTTTATCCATCAGCCTCTCAGAGGCACAAGATCAGTTTGCAGGAGTCATGGAATTTCCCCAGAAGATGTATTTGAAGCAGCTTTTGGAGAAACATTAATACGCGGCTAGCAAAAGAATAAAGAGCAGAAGCAGGAGGAGGGACTAGGTGAGTACAGCAGGGGAGCAAGGCACAGAAGATCGGTTATCATGGCTACATGCAGATGAAATACCTTTTTGAATTGTCTATTGCTTGTTATGTATCATGTATGTATTATGTATGTGCTTGTTATCCTGGGCCTTGAAACGGTCAGGATGAGGCTCTGGGAGCGGCGCTCATCTTCTCAACGCCCTACTCCCAACATCCGCATCACCAGGGCTTTCATGCAGACTCGTCACATCTGCCTTGGCTTATATCAGCTCCTACCAAGTCACCGCCTTTGCATCCCTCCCACTTCTTCGCTCCCCCATCAGGATCATCCAAATATTTCCCCTGGCTGCTTTTTGAAGCTTCCACGGGTCACGGGACCTTTTGCACAAATCATGCTGGCTGGTTGTGGGGGGGCTGGTCACGAGAAGCGAAGTGAGTCAGACGTAAAGAAACCCAATCCGCACTCTTTTCTTACAGGGTTACTCTTCTTGCCAAAACAGCCATCAACAGTCAGTAGGCTGATGCTAACCAGTGTATTTTGAGAGCTGTCACTGTAGATGCCGTCCTGGCAGCAGATTGCACCCATATTCCCCAGCTACACCAGGCGGACAGACAGAGAGTAAATTCAGTGAGTCTGACAGCCTGCAATGGTTTAACATGGGGTTTAGCCCCAAATACATGCTCTAGGTTCATGTTGAAGGATGGATAACCAAATCCATCTCAATGTTGGCAAGAAAACTGAGACGTTAGTTTTTACACTGTGACAACGGGCATATACGATGCTGAATTATCTAGCAAGAAAGGGTTTCAAACAAATGAAAACTTCATGCAGGTGTGATTCTTTGAGCTCCTAATTAAAAACTAATAATAATTGTAAGACCAAGAGTAGATTAGTCCATTAAATTCCAGACTATAGAAAGACGGGCCAGCGTGAAGCGTCCCTCCATCCTGGAGGGCTCCGGTGGAGTTAAGAGATGCTGAGCAGAAATCTGCAGTGCCGGTTAAAGTAATCACATTGGTCTCACCGCTTCTGATCTGCAGTCTAACAGACTTCCAAACAGTTGAATGAGTAAATAAAGTGCCCCAGGGGATTCCCGCGGGAGATGGATTACCACAAGGGTGCGCACACAAAGGAGCTGATGCCCCACAACCCGATGTGAGCTGAAGACAAAAGCCAACGCTGGACCTTGACCAGCCAACCGGCAAACTTTATTAATCTCATCCGCGACCGAATCGCGTGGTTTTTCAAGTCAGGGATGAGTGATAGACTCATCTGCCGTGTGCAGGTAACCACTCGAATTGATGTCAGGGCATGGCATGTGTCGACGCAAAAACCAAGACAAAGACAGCGCACCGGTGCCAATATTTCGTCATCCTCGTTGCGCTTATGTTGGCGCGTACATGTCCGCTCGGGTGGATAGACCACATAAGATGCGTCTCATGCTCACTTGGCTGTGGAGGCCAGGTCTCGAGGGGGCTGGGGGGGGACTAAAGGCTGTGGCATTCTATGGCCTCGCCCCATTCTTCCCTCTTTTTGGGTCTGACATAAATAAAAGGATTAGGAGCCCCCGTTTCCGTCAGACCCTCTATTCAAGACAAAGCTCTGACCAGCTTAGTGTCACACTTAATGATAAAAGTGCAGATCCCTGTCAGTCACTTTTGAGCTGGAATTCTGTTTTTTGGGGGGGCTAATCGCCGTTGATGAAGATTAAAAGTTGTAAGAAAAGAAAGACAAAGAAATGTGTTTTGTCGTATCTGTACAAATATCTAGCGTGATTGCTGAAATTTAGAAGGACAAGCAGCAAGCGAGACAAGTGCTTCCATGGGGTGGATGTGGGCCGGTGGAAAGGGGCTTAGATTACAGACAAAAAAGGGTGTGTGGGAGGGCAAATGCGCAATTGCCCACACCCTCACCAAATGTGGGCTGCACATTGGCAAAGGCACAGCTCTGCCCATTGCCATGTAGAGCTAGAATGTGTGACATGAGTGTGAGAGTAAGCCTTGAGCACACAACAGTCTGAATGCAGCACTTGCCACTGTGATGCCAGTCTTCTCTAGTGTATCTGTGAAAAGCCTACGTGTTGGAAAAACATTCCAGACTGGGATCACGTATACTCGACTGGGGCCAACCGTGACACTGTCAGCCAGCAGCAGAAGCCAGGTGTCCATTTCTCTTGCGCGTTTCACCAGGCTGCCCGAAGAAACAAGCAGGGGCTATTTCCAAACAAATGTGCCTCGCACATGAGCAAAATGAGACAAACGGATGTGAAAGGTTTCCGCAAACGTGGCAAAAATTGGAATCGGCGTGACAGTATTATCCATGAAACGTTTCATGCGGCAAAGATCAAGACACGCGATTACATCTTAACTCTAGACCTAAATGTGTAATATGGCAAATTATAATTGAAAACATGTGCTCAGAGAGATGCAGAAGCTGTATTTCACAGATTTAGACAAAATCTAATCTGTAAATTGCTTTAATGGTTTGTGGTTGCTTTCCCTTTCGTTATGAAAAGTTGTCATGCTGGGAAAATAAACCTGAAGGCCCGAGGACTTGGAGGCAGTAATGAAAATGACTCCGTTGCCAAGCCCGGGACTTTCTCTCTCCAGTGTCGCTGATTAGCTTCCCCGATTGACTGACATGTCCCACTGGCGGCCTAACAGCCGGCTTTAAGAGATGAGGTTAAATTGTGGCTACCAACAAATTGCACGCTTGACTTCCTCGGCACTCTTCCGCCATCGGGCAGTGTAATGTGAGCACACCAGGCACATCCCTCTGCAGATCCTTCTCCTCCCCGGTACCACTGCAGCGACCCACCCTACACACAAGCTCACACACGCACGCAAACATGCACACACACAAGCCACATGACCATCTATTCCATATCCTTGGCCACTGCTTTGGCCTCTAAAGAGGTGATGGCATTACCATGACTGAGCCTGCGGTTTCACGTAGCATCCTGCAAAAATTGCTTTGTCTGCCAACTACAGAGCATGCACGCAGACAAACACCACACATGCATACACACACACACACACACACACACACACGCACACACACACAGACAAAGCAAGCCTACATATCCATAGCCTCTAATTTATTTCCACTGAAAAACACCTCAGCATATACTGGAAATTTGTCAATAAATATAAACCTTAAGATGCCAAATTTGATACTTCAGCTATTTTTCATTTGTTGTGTCCTTTACATTTCACATAGAAAATAAAATGTAGAGTATTACGCCTTTACTGGACACAGCGACCACTTTCGGATAAGAGTCTCAACAGGCAAGAATTTTCCGGATTTTAGAGAAACGTAGGGCTACGTTAGAATTCAAGCAAAGACTGTTTCAGATGCTTACCTTACCTTATGCCTGTTTAGACAATTGGCCAAAAGCGGCCGCTGTGCCCAGCAAAGGGTTGAACAAAATGAAGCTTTTCATTTTTTTATCTCTCAATACTGCATTTCAAAATTTTTCAAAATGTAGCAATCCAGACTACGAATTACCACTCCCGGCAAATGGGCCTAAGATTTTTGTATAAAAAGAAAATCCAGTGAGATGACCAAAGATGCATCCGAGTATGCTGCATGGACAGACCAGGCCAGGCCAGGCCATGTTGACATAAAACCTAATACTTCCTTACAGAGGAACCGGGTCAGTTTGAGCTAGCTGCTTGCCGAGCACCTAAAATCCCAGCAAGCTGAAGCAATATTATGCAGCTTAGCGTTTCTAACATTAGAGCGCTCTCATTTTTATTTACCCAGGAACAGTGGTTAAAGAGCCTTTTTTTTTTATTTTATCCTTTTTAGGGTACATTTTGAAAAATCTAATGTGGAAAAACGGTCTTCCCCAATGGAACAAACAAAGATCAAGTTGAAAAAAATGCTTGGTTGTTTTAGTAGCAGAACATAGGACAGTCTTTAATTAACTATGAAACGAGCCCGCTGGGTAGACAACACAAAGGGCATCCTTTTGTTTTTATTTTTTTCATCTTTAGTTTTTGGTATATGGGCTAGGGCATGTACACAGGCCGCACGGGAGTGTCCTGGACAGAGTAAAACACACACACATGCACAAGCACGGACGCGTGCGCACCTACTCGCGCGCGCACACACACACACACACGCACACGGACAGACACACAGTGGGCCAGCTAACACAGAAAGCCAGCCGTCAGCATCTATCCGGCACACTGCTGCAGCGTCACAAGCTCAGCTAATTAAAAAACAACAAGTTCACAGGAGGGTACTCCAAACAGTTCTAAAAAGGCAGCTCTCAGCACACTTGGGGACGGTCCAGCATGCATGGGAGGTGAGACCGATTGTGGGAGCTCCACTTTTATGGCTTCATCACACTGCTGTTTTGATCAACTCATACTACCATGACCTGATTTTAAATTGGGCTTGCAACGTGGGCATAAAAAAATGTCCTGGTGTATTCGGACAAGTTGCAAATTTTGTTGTTGCTACTTTTGATTCATGAGGGGTCACTACATGAAATAATCTAACACATCTTTGACTTTAAAGCATAATTTGGCATTTTATTAGAGCCGCAGGTGCTGGTTCTAAATTATTTGGTGTAATCTGGTTAGGGTTACATTTTAGTGTAGTATTTGTGGATGTAGCCCATGGCACTTTCTAACAAGGCAGTCTATTAGAGGGGTGTTGCCCGACACCTCGGCCCAGTGATGGCCTCACTACATGAATGCTTGTTTAAAGGAAAGGTCCCTCAAGGGAAAAGATCTCCTTCTTTCTAATGATGCGTGATTGCCCTGCCAACACCAGGGTGCAAACAGAACTCTCTCTGGGTGGTGTAATTTCAGGGCCCGCCTTGTTCAAGCTTGTTGCGCTCAACGGCTCCGACTGCCATCCACTCGAACGAGCTGAACATCGATATGCTTAACCAAAAAATAATACGTGTTTTTTTCTGTCTATAAAAGACCTTTAGTGTAAAGGAAAAAGCCCCGCTCTCTGTAAGCGCATACAGTATTTCCATTTTGCAATTTTGATGAAAATAAAAGCTGTCAAAAATATTTCACCGTCATATCATTTTAAATGTCCTTAAATTTAGGTCAAGGCGACAACAATAAACACGGGGCAGCAGTAGGGTCTTTTAAAAAAGGAAAAACATATGGGATAAAAGGATAATAAAATCCAATCTTGTTACTATATAATTGCACTATGGAGCAAGACGGGTTGAACTGTGTTGGTGGGAGTTTTAATAACGCGGTACACAATTGTTTTCCCTCGTCTACACTTAAAGCTGTACCAAAGGTGTGAAAAAAGTCTGCTTGCCAATTCCTTGATTTATTATAGCTGGTGAGCGCTGATTACGGAGCATGAATCAGATGCTGTAGGAATGTAATTAGGCAGGAGAACCTAGAATGCTAGGTGCTCTCCTCACAGCCCCAAGCAGTTTGTGGGCTGACAAATGCATCTTAAATGGGTGTCATAAAAGTCAAAAAGGTGCCAATTACATCCTTAAATATCCCATCACTGCAAGTGGAATAAACAGGAAAAGGGGACGCTGTCCGTCTATGCATGCGAGTGTGTGTGTGACAGAGGGACCCTCCGCTTAGCTTTGAACATAAATATGAAGGAGTAGGGGGCTGAAAAGTCTAAGAAGAATTAAAAGATGTGTTGAATAACAGCATGTGAAAGCAGGATGGTGCCCAGCGGGTCGTTGTTGTTGTGCTCTGCTCGACTCAGATTTGATCTGCCTCACAGGCTGACACCCTTCCAAACAGCAAAGGTAGCGAGGACGAATTGATTGATTATTTTGGAAATATCCATTACGCTGGTAAGTATTCCTCATTTCTTTACAAACACAGGTCGACAACAACAACAAAAAAATGCCTTTAAAAAAAGAAAAAGAAAAGAAAAAGGTCATCTTAAGGAGAAATCATTGTCTGACTTTCTTTTCCTATCCGCTTCCACCGCCTCTGAATCTTGACGCCATGACTCTGGTATCCATTAGTTACTGCTATGATTTTTACCCCTATTGTTATCCTGCAACTACACTGCCACAAAGCTGAGTGAATGGCACACACACGGGATGGATGTAACTCATTGTTGCTTGCAAGGTGTCTAGCAGGGAGCCAGCGTGTCCCAGTAATGGAAGTTGAATTGTTCAAAAGGCCACGGACAAAAAAACGAACATTTGATGACAGGCATGTAAAGGATTCATACAATGAGAAACATAGAGCACCCTGGGGTCCTCCGCCCACCCCCCAAAAAATAAATAAATAATAAAAAAAAAATCCCCGTTAAATCTACTACTAAAATCCGCAATATTTGCCCAAATGGAACGGAACAAAATTAATTTGAAATAGCTGGCTACGTGTAAAATGTATAATTTAATGTGTAATGTATATAAGTAACAATGCATAAGAGCTCGCCATTTTTTCGTTATAATAAAACTAGAGTTTGTTTGCTGTCAAGAGACTTGAGCGAATCATTACAGCACTGTGACTAAGGTAGTAATTAGAAGAAAGCAAATCTCATTCTCGAGCCTTTTTTTAAGGGAACTGTCCGACAGCAATTAGTAAAACGGTTAATCCATGCATATCCAAGTGTTTAATTACGACGCTTATAGTTCTAAGTATTTTACGATAGGGAGTGGCGCATGCAAGACACTGGAATTCTAATGATTCAATTTGTAAAAATGGGGCTGTCATAATTTTCTTAAACGCACTGTGTAAACCATTCAACGACTTTCGCGCAAATTTTGTTAGCCGTCAAGAAATTAAAGTCTATACATTTTTTAAAAAGTCATATAAACAAAAACAAATGATAAATAAAATAAACAATAACCTGTTACTTAATTCAAATTTCAGTCAAGATTTGTGGTGATAAGATGATAAGTAAATATTTTTAGTTTTAGACACGCATATAACACTTTTTTAATCATCACAATCTTTGACTCTGAAAAAAAGCAATACGGGGGTAATAATAATAATAATATAATAACAATAATAATAATAATTATAATAATAATAATAATAATAACAATAATAATAATAATTCCATAACGTATTTAAAACACATTCCCATTCCAGAATACGTAGTTGCACACGTTTTGTGAATTGCCAGAACGGTGCAGCATACATTTTCTGCAAATGTTTTAGTTGAATAATAATTAGAATTCATCGCTTAAATCGTCAAACACACTTCCCGAACGACTGATTCAACATATGATGACCTGCGTGCAGGCCAAACCATCACCGAGCAAAAAGCGCTCACTCAAAAGGAAAAAAACGAGGACAAATCCAAGTGGGGGGAAAAAGCAGTTCTTACTGTTGGTAGTCGTGCTTGCAGTAAAGTTTCCTTTCTCTGAAGTAGCAGCTGGTGATGAGAGGCTGTTGACACACTGTGCACTGCAAACACTCCTCGTGCCACGACGACTCGTTGACCCTCATCAGAAAGCGGTCAGAGATGGGACGATGGCAGCCTTCACACACGGCCTGGTGGTGACAGTCTGTCCCTGGAAGAAAAAAAATAGTGTCCTGTAGGTGCGGTAACACAATATTTCTGAAAAAAAATGTCCCACAACTTCACTCGCTCATCCAATCAAATGTCAAGAAAATTAAAATAATTTTAGTAGCGTTATAGTGTATGCACGAACTTTAGATGTAATATCCTGAAATTATTTATGTATTTATATACCAGTTTTTAAAGAGTAACTCACCAATCATGACACCCAGAGCTTGTCCGGATCGCAGCGGATGCTCTTCTATTTTTATGCCGTCCAACATGATGCAAGTCTCGGTTTGTTCACCCACGGGAAGTCGTTCCAGTGACACGGACCTGTTGCAAGATCCATAAGAATACACACACATGTGAACAGACCCGCGCACACGGGTACTCTCCGAGGGTAGAATAGTCTAAAAACCTAAGTTACAACGCCACCGCTTTCCGAACCTGTTGAAAGGCAACAAACACGACTTTGAGCGACACATAAAAGAGCCACTTTGATCGTGTGTCACCGCGAGAAATCAAGCGGAAAAAGTACGATCATTCGCTGTCACCTGCAAAAATCAGAACCGAAGACGCGTCGACGCGTTGTTCCAATGTCGAGTGCGCCTGAGCTGATTTGAGTGTCCAGTCGGAGTTTGTCCAAGGAGAACACAGAAGACAACAAGGTCCAAAGACAGGCGAGTGCAGATGTCCTAGCAGCAGGTCATGCAGGAGCTTGCTTACTTGCTTGCTTGTGTTGGTGTCGCTGTTCAAGTCTCACATCGTGATTGAGGCGAGTAGAACCTCCCACTCGTGCATGCATGGCTGCACTTTTTTCACTCCCCACTCACAGGCGTTGGGATGCTATTGGAGCGCACTGCGGTGAATCCACGCGTTCAGCACAACTGCAACACACAACAAATATGCCACAAAATAATGTTCATTGATTAAGTCTGGCTACTATAAACTCAATATTATAACAAAATGACAGGATCTAACATTAAAGAGATTAATTAAAAAATAACATTGGGGCAATAGAAAACAAAATCATAAAGGCCCTAGTGTGTAATTTATACTGATGGGCAAGCGTGTGTGAGAAAGCATGGCTGAGTTTTTTTTTCCTTTTTTTTTTTTTTAGTGTGCGTTTTTCCAATGGAAGCTGCAGTCTCCTTTCAGCGGATGCACCTGGTGATCAGAGGCGATAACAGCAAGACGAGGCCATGGCTGACCAACAAAAAGCAACAAATTCCGTCTATAATACACACACACACACACACACACAAATATATATATATATATATATATATATATATATATATATATATATATATATATATATATATATATATATATATATATATATATATATATATATATATATATATATATATATATATATATATATATATATCCTAATTGAGGATAAGAGGCCAAGAAATTGAAAGGTTGGAGAGATGAACAATAATTATAATAATAATAATTATTATCCTTATTAGAATTATTATTATTATTGTTGTTGTTATCATTGTTATTATTATTATTATTACCATTTAATAATAAACAAAAGGAGCTTTCTTTCTGTCACAGAATACTATTATTACACATAGTTTTATTCGTTTACATAAATTTAAAAAAAGAGTGGTACTGTTGACACACGCAGTGAATTTACTCACATTTAAAATACGCAGGTTAGTGTCTCCAGTGATAAGATCATTTTAGAAGATGACAGTCTCGATTTTTGTCGATAGAAGAAAAATGCTCTTGTCAAAAGACTGTTGCACTCACCTTTTGAAAATGCTATGTCTTTATCTGCTAAGCAAAATCATGATGTGGCAGAGAATGTAATAACCTAAAAATGAATGAAACTATACCAATATACTCTAGTCTAGTGTCACCAATAATAATAATAATAATAATAATAATAATAATAATAATAATAATAATAATAATCGTCAGTGGATACTAATTAAAAAGAATAAGAATAAGACGTGCATCTTATTATTTATTGAAATAAACTGAGCCAGTAAGCTGTGTATTAAAGATAAGCCTTATAACTGGTTACCTTTCCGAGGCCTCCGTGGATCATGCAGTGAACTGCAGAATGCTTTTCAAACAGTGGAGGAGATTTTTGGGCGCTCTCTGGTGGTCATCACTGGACATAGCATGCTTCATCTGAAATGACTCGAAATGCGGTACCGTGAAGCAATCAGTTATTAAAAACGCGGAATGATTCATTGTTTCTTCGGAAGACACAGACGCTCCTTCAAAATTAGGCCCCTGATAGACACAAAGTCGAATCTCTATTTCCAACACTTTGGTCAACAGGGGTCGTTTCGACATAAAGTCGAGTCTCTATTTCCAACATTTTGGTCAACAGGGGTCGTTTCGAACCCTTACACCATATTAGATTACGGTACCACTGAACGGCATTATGAGCTTATCAATATTTTTGTTCATCTATACAGTTGAAAAAACAAAAGCATAAAGGCAGCCCTCATGCACGCAGCCGTTCAACTCTGCAGGTTGCTTGTGTGAATGAGATCATTAATTCAATAAATCAATCGTGTTTTAATGAGCCTCTGCTCGACAAGCCCACGC
This sequence comes from Hippichthys cyanospilos, assembly GCF_059441005.1. Lineage (NCBI taxonomy): Eukaryota > Metazoa > Chordata > Actinopteri > Syngnathiformes > Syngnathidae > Hippichthys > Hippichthys cyanospilos. The sequence goes on along the minus strand of NC_142369.1, from coordinate 28,367,778 downwards.
TCACTTTAAACAAGACAGAAAAAAACATGTAGCAGCAGCACCAGCAGGTGTGGGGAACACTTAGTGCTTGCCAAAGTTGAATCATAACGTCCTGCAAGCAGCCACAACTACAGTTGTTGCGTGCAGCATGAAGGTAAGAGAATATGTCCATGTTTGTAGAAAACAATACGAAAAGGCTCTGCTCACCCGTGACAGATATCTAATGCACCTGCACGCTTGTTTCATTAGAAAACTGATTTATTTATTTTTTATGATTCTGTTTTTGAATTCGATTTTTTTAAATGCAAGTTTCAAGCCATGGATTTTTGTGCAAGAAACGTGCACAAGATTCGTCAGTGCTTGAACATTAGTTTAAAAAGTCGCTAAATTGGAATTGAAAAGAATAATTTACACAAAACAAAACTATTAGTATCTACGTGTCTGCGGAGAGTGTTGCACTCACTGCACAGAAATCAAAACATACTAACGTGAATAAAAAAAAATAAAGTAAATGAAAAACGTGAACTATAAGGTGACATTTTTTGAAAAAAGATTTTGTCTTAAATCATGAGCCAATTCCTAAAATTAAATACGGTTAAGGAAACTATTTGGAGTACACAACGAAGCAAAGCAGACATTGTGGAATTTAAATCGCAGGGGAAATTGATACTTTGATTTTTAAGACAACTTTGTTTGAGATTGTGACACGCAAACATGCTTCAGTTGGTTTTGATATGTTTTTCTAAAGACAGAAATGATTACAATGTATATAGGCAGATATTTTGATTATATTTACTGAATATTCATTTTAAAAAAAATAGGTCCTTTCAGCTGTTTTCTAAGTCGTTTTGAGTCATTCCTCGAACTGTGGAGGCTCCCACTTTTCTTATCTGGTACTCTATCAGCGCTAATGCCTATTGGACGATTGCAAGGGGGTCATTTTTGACGAATCAGCTGTAATTGGATCAGTCTTTCATTGAACAACTCGGAAGGAACACAATTTCAGCCAGACGCAAAAAGCGGTTCTTCCAAACTGGGCCCATGTAGGCCACACGGATCCTCGGTTCTCTTAGCTGCGGTTTTGATCGGCGGAGGAAAATTTTTTGGATAGAGTTGATCAAAAACCATGTAGACATTTTTTAATATTATAAATAACCAACCCGTCAAGAGGCAAGAAAAAAGATGCAGCTTGTGTCCCCTTTTAAATCATGCAGTTCTGTCTTTCTTTCTCCATCATGGTTCTCAATAATGACCCCTGCCCGCGGATTAGGCAAAATCACCGCCAACCAACAATTCTATTGATGATCAACTGGATTTTCAAAACAAGTACACCTGCACCGTGTTTCTGACAGATGCCGCGACTAGAATCCTGAATTGAAGTGAGCTTGCCTTGCAATTCCGACATTTTTTTAACCAGTTTGTCGTCAAGTGGGCTGATATTAAAACGCGTAATGGGATGTTGTCATCATTTTCGTTCACAAACGGCTATTAAAATGTTAAAGCCAGACATGCCAACATGCATTTAAATTGAAATGGATGCTTGTAACCACATTTGTGTTGGTATCGTTATAAGGAATACAAGTATAATCTAAAGTATGAACTAAAAAAATACACTACATTAGGCGTAATTAGTATGTGTTCTTTTTTTTTTTTTACGGGGAACGCGGTGAATCTGATTTCTGGAGAGAGATGACAGTAACTGCCTCAACTACTTTGATTTGACAACATTATCTAGCCATCCATATTCGTATTGGCTTACATTTGAAGCCGATAACCTTCTGTGTGAACTACAACATTGCCTTCTGCTGGGCCACAACGAATACTACAACACTTTGTGCTTGTGAAACATGGAAAAGGCTGCGCTAGTTTAATATTGTCAAAACTAAAGATGGACTATAAAACAATGGAAAAACCTACGTCAGGTACATATTATGAACATTTTAAAATTTAGTTTGCATTAGTTTGCATTTAGTTTGCATTCCCTTGTCACTCGCTCGTGCAGTTTATTAGGACACAACGTTGGTGATTTCTAAAGGGCAATTGAAAAATAAACTTGAAAAATGAGACCAATAAAGGTCTGAAAATAATAAATCCCTTGCATTTCAAAATGTTCTGAGTTGACATGACAATATGGTGCATGCAAAAGTTGAAATGCTTATCAAATGTCTTCATGTTCACTATATGTTGCATGCACACATTAAGATAATGTTCAACTCACTTATCAAAGTAAGCGGTCATTGCTTTCAAAACGTATTAATGATAAGTAATTTCATTTTGTTGTTATGCAGCAAAACATATTTGACGTTGTCATTTAAATCAATTAAAAACAGTCAAGACACGTCCTAAAAAAATCTAATAAAGCAATTATTTTGCCGTTTGAGTGTTATTTATGTAAACAATTTCCCATGCCGAAATTTAAGGCTAGATTATTCTCTTCTTTTTGGCCGTGATAGTAAACACGGTCCAAATATAGATACATTGCATTCCACTCTAAATGTATGGCGTCTTGAACTTGTACCGTAAGTTAAAAAAAAAAAAAAAAACATTCACAAACAACGCCTATCGGCTGAAAAGTTTCCACAATATTGTTCATCGAAACAAAAGCATAGGAATTGATAGTGTCATGTATTCCTCTTAAAGATGAAAGTGACTATAGACATAAACAGATTCATAAGAACCATCTGAGTTCTACAATTTACATACTCTGCTGGTACGTGCATAAATAAGCCCAATTACTCATTTGAAATAATGAAACTAGAGTATAACTCCTGTCTATGTACATTTGTAAAAAGAATTAAAGTCATCTACTGTAATTGTTGTGACACTTTCACAAACTTAAACAAGCCTAAAAGGAAAACAAACAAACAAAAAACTCTAAAATTCGTGCTGTCTGCTATTCTGCGAGAGTAAAATGGCTGACACATTTTAACACGTCATACCACTTATTAGAGAAGTCTTTCAAGAGTATTGTAACAGCATAATGATGCTCCCTCCAGTGGCAATAAAGGTAAAGACAGCTTGAGAAACGCTCAAGAATCATTTCTCAAAGAAAGAATGAAAAAAAACGTTAAAGGCACTATAATGCATTAGTACTAATTTTCATGAAAAGGGCATATGGTGGAGATATTTTGCCATCAAAAGATTAAAACACATTATTTTGGTAATTATTGCCTTTTGGATCATAACAACTGACAATCATTGATATAACTTTCACATTATTGCATGTAAAATGTCATTCATGAAATTATAGAAAGCTGAACAAATTATGGAAATTATTTATATACTGTACATACAGTAAGTTGTCTCAAAAGCAGCTAATCATTTTGTTGGTTATTGCAAAGGGAACATATCAGTGATGAAAACCTAAATTAGCATATTTTAGATTTCTAAAGTAACATATTTAACTTATCTTTTGTGGCAATCAAGGCACAGTTTTACGCATGCCTGAACCAACATTTGACAACATTTTGGGAGTTGATGAAGCTTTCGTGTCTCGCATGACTTCTTCAAGCATTAACTTCATGTAAGCCCCATATATATATATATATATATATATATATATATATATATATATATATATATATATATATATATATATATATATATATATATATATATATATATATATATATATATATATATATAATAAAACATAAAAACACAATGTACATTGTGTGACATCAAGTGAACTGGGAGCCCATTCCACTGGACCACATCAAACTATTCACCAATTTGGGAACCAACCATCCATTAATCGGGCCCCAAGCTGTCAGCTGCAGCTTTGAGGCAGAAAATCATTTTCCAACAAAATGACACCCCGAAACAATCGCACGCACAATATCCGAACAAGCCTATATCTGGACACACAAAGAAATACTTGCAGTTGGATAATTTCTGATAAAATGGACCCAGGGGCTCCAAATGTCTCCAAGATACACACACCCACATGTAATTTGACTTTCTCTGACTGTTGATGAGTGCCTTAAGAATCTTAAATCTCTCTATAACAATATGCACCACTGAGGTGTTAAGTGGAAAGGCCACACTGGAACATGGCAAGACAGTTCAATGCTCATAGGAAAGTACTAAACAAAGACCATAACACAGCCTTCTGTGAGAAAATTAGCACACATTAGTCCACAACCGGTGGCAAAATAATTAATTATACACGAAGAATCGTTTAATTCTCAAAATAGGTTTACTGCTAAAATGCCAAAAGAAGTCTGGCATCCCTTGAACAAAAATGCTCATTGGCAAGACATATACTGCATTCTTTTGGCAAATTATAACTGAATGCAAAGGCCACAACAGCTCTAAAATGTATCGAGCTCCAATGTCAAATCTCTTTGAAAAAATTGAGTGCTGTTTTGTTGCCAAGAGTACTTTAAAATGAAGAATGTTACTTTTCTAAATACATGTTTAAGTGTGAGAGGGGTGTAGTTCCAGACACGCTCTATATGTTCTTGTAGAAACACAGAGCCTTAAGACACATTTTGCTTGGATATGGCACTATTTAAATGAAACCAAAGTTAAGTAAGTACCCCAAATATGAATTCACCATGCTACATGACTAGATACGCAACCCATAACAATACACAAATACTTTTGATACAACCTTTGAATTGTATGTCAGGAGATAACGTTATCTCTCATGTTGTGGCAGTGTGGAATGGAATGCAAAGTTGATTCTATGACAAACACATAATGTGTTTGGAAAAGGAATTATTGCCATATATGGATTAAAATAGTCAAAAATCTTTTATGGATTTTTTTTGCGGGGACAAAAGAGGACATTCACAATAGTTAGCGTCAATCGACAGGGTAGATGTTGTGCATGGAAGGGGACATAAGCATTGCTATGAATGCGCGTCTGTCTTAAGAAGTTTGAAATCTTCCAGATGTTTTGCAGCTGCATGTATCTGATTGTGAAGATCTAGACAGCGTCTGTCACAAGCTCAGACCATTTCTTATCTGTCCGGAACATTAGGCAGAGAGTACTAAAAACCCATCACGGGCTGAGAGTGCCGCTCAGCTCGCAATGTGCTCGCCACCGGCTCGGCTGGCTTCGAGTGCAAAATTAAAGGCGAACGAGAGAAGAGAAGTATCGAGCCGCGCCTTCCAGATAGGATTATTTTAAACACACATTTTCTCTCTTAAACCCTTACGAGCGGCGTGAGGGTGATGGCTTTAAGAGAGAGAGAGAGAGAGAGAGAGGCGGAAAACAAAGGCGAAGTGAAGTTATGAGGGCAGGGCGCCTCAGGCAAAAGACTGCAGCTTTGAACTAGAGGTCCAACACAGCTTATTGAGGTCAAGAGCTGGCAAACGCCAAACAGAACTAACATCACTATAATCTGGACACAAACAACATTTAGAGCCTTGAGTATTTTATGAAATGACTTCTCCTTTCTATGAAATATTGCCATTGTATGTATCTAAATGTGGTCTCCAGAGAAATTGGTAGAAATAAACAGTGTGCGAAGGTTAGCATGACATAGCATTAGAGTCGGAACTGGAATGTTCTCCAGAGTAAGTATCGCGTTCATGCACAGTAACTAAGGTTGCAAAAACAAGCAACGATTCACACAATTTTCAAAGCACATTGTAACAAATAGGACATACATTTTGGGAGCTTTTATAAGTAGCGTCCCTCCCTACATAGAACGCTACTAGCAATGAGATCATTATCATTAAATAACATGCATTGAAATGCATGTTTTAAGAGCAAAATGCCATAGAGGGGAAAAAACAAATCTCAGATCCCTATTTTGCCATGGCTGCTGCCAAAATTCGCAAATTTCAATTAACACAGCGGTGACACGGCCGCATCTCCGAGATGTGTTTAGCTAACGCTCTAAGTTTAGGAATGTCGCTGGAGTTTTCCCTTCCTGGGTTCATGCGCCTAGTTACCAGCCGGTCAACCTTGTGGCCTCGTGAACTGACCCTGTCCTCCCTGCGCGGTTTGGAAGGAAAAGAAAACCAACTCTCAGGGGAGAGTTCCGACTAACAAGAAAACCGCTGGCCCGAATCTCTCAGAAGTGCTGTGTTTTCCCACTGGACCACTTTCAGCTTAATAAACATCTTAACTAGCCAGAGGTCTCGCGGGAGCTGCTGGGAAATCCTCTGGGCAGCCAGAGCTCAGGAGCTGGGCCTTTATTGCATCCAGGTGGCCGTTAAAAAACGCCGGCCTGCCATTAATGTCAAATAAAATGCAAGTGGCACCTTTGAGGGTGGACAGGGTCAGCGCACCTGTCTATGGACGAAAGCTACACTGGCACCTCCGCCCCGCGTCCAAACAGATTGATGTCACACTCTTGCTATTGTTTGTCACGGCAAGTCCAGTGCCGAATGCAAGTAAATGTACTCGTTGTCCTTGGCGCATTTTGTTCTGCCTCTGCCTAGCACCTGGCAGTTTAATCAAGGGACGTTACTCGAAACAGTCCTACATTAGAGAACTTCCTGTTTGTTTCTGCTCCTTCCTGTATGTGCACAGTGGCCGATCCAGACTGGTGCAAAGAAAGCTAATTGTCCCGCAGGTTGCGGATAGACCGGCGAGGTGATTTAGCGCTTTGATCAGACTTGAAAGGAGTTAATTGATTTCTGTGTTGGAGGCGGGTCAAAAGATGCTTGCCGGTCATTTGACAAATATCTTCGAGGGGGATGCAGGGAGGGATGAAGAGAGAGATCGCCTCACACCCGACTGCATCCCCACTCAATTATACTAATTTGACTCACATGTGGTGGCCGCAGCATGGCAGGGAGAGTGCGGAGGCCGTGTTGGGAGGAGGGGATCCGTCTGCTGGGAGATCACTCATGTAACCTCACATTTGATGTCCCGTTGGAGTGCAGCCAGGAGGCTTGCCGAGGTGGCGGCGGAGCGACGACCACACCGCTAACCTCTCACTTGAAGTCGCTGTGGGACAGGCTGACGGTGGATGATGTCAGAATGCGAATACGTCTCTGACACAAATGCCTTACGGGCTATTGGGCACATCACAACGTGTTCTACCATATTTGTTATGTGAATGCTGAGATTTTTTTGGAACATTTTCTCAGCCTAAACAATTTGATTTCTGAAATCTCTCTTTTTTTATTGACTGAAAAGCATCGACCCAGCAACATTTCCATCAAGTCATGTCAGAGCATTTGGATGCGTCCATTGAGCTTACGTGCCCTCAGCTACCACTAGGAGGCATAATTACGTGGAAGCTGGTGGCGGAACCTTTCAGTTTAATGCGTTCTGTGACAACACTTTTTGCTGAGTTTCTATTTTTCTGTCAGTTTCTGTTATTCTGCTTAATCTAGTTCAACATCCCTATAAAAACACAACATTTTTCCTTAGTTAAAAAAAAAAAGTTTGAGTAAAAACAAAACAAAAGAACTTTTTCTCACTATAAACTAAAACCATACATTGTGTATGTAACACACCTAACCAGTGGATTTTTTAACAAATTAGGCTAACTTTACCCGAGATTGGGTAAATCATTTTGATCCAGCAAATTAGGTTGAACAGCCAATGTTGTACTGAAGTTGAAACACCACAATTTTAAAGTTACGTTCTTTGAACATGCAAAAGGGGTGACACGTGGGACGCACCAACACAGTGATTGGGATTTAAATTCTGGACAGGGTGAATGGCTCAAACGTGGAAAATCATTGCATCGGGAAGCATTCGGTGGAAAAACTGTGTCAGCGCAGGTCTAAACATTTCGGGTTGGCAAATTCATTTGAACGTACTTGCAAGTATGTTCAAGTGCACTTAAACACAATCAAACATATTTCCAAGTATGTTTCAAAGCATTTACAAGTATATTCGAATGTATTTACACGTAAGTTTGGACATATTTTCAAATATGTTGTGTTGTATTTTCAAATACATACAAACATATATGTAGGCTAAATACTATAAAGATAGCATTTGCTATCACAAAAACACAAAACATTAACTCAATTAATAATAATTGTTTGTCCACAAAAACATCAACATAAAGTGTCAGACTTGTTCTCAAAAAGAGCTCATCTATAAAAAAATATATTTTTCCAAAGAAAAGTATTAAACATAAAGCATCCTGTTTTGGAATTACAGACGAGATCTGTTCACAAAAATATATCATTACCTTAATTATTAATAAATGTTTGTCCACAAAACAATAATCTGAAAAGTGTCTGACCTGTTATCGAAAAGAAATAGTTATAAATAAATAGTTGTCCACAGAAAAATATTACACATAAAGCGCCCTGTTTTAGAATTACAGTAGAGATCTGTTCACAAAACAAGATCATTAACTTAATTATTAATAAATATTTTTCCACCAAAAAATCAATACTGTGTAAAGTGTCAGTCATATCCTCAAAAAGAAAAAATGTATATATTAATATTTATCCACAGAGAAATATTCAACCTAATGTCTGCCCTTTTGGGATTACAGGTACAGTAGAGATCTGTTTGCAAAAAATAAAACATGAACTTGAAGGATTTTTGCGTGTTTGTTTGTTTTCTTCAAAATCTCTAGTACCCCCTGGAGTTCTTTCAAGGACCCCCAAGGGTACCAGTACCCCCCTTTGAGAACCACTGTTTGAATCTATTAAAATACATGTTCAAACATATACCAAACATATCACACGAGTGAATGTCAGCGGTGATTGTTGACAGGGGAATTTTGCTTCTTTTCATAAACATTTGTATTACAATTTAAATTTGTTTAAAACCACAGCTATACTGATAGCAAAGTAACCCGTTTTTTTTTAACTGATCCATATGAGTAATCGTTTACCCCATTTTGGATTGAAATCTTGACAAAGTGCTGTAGATCAAGTGGTTTAATTGCTTTTTGGACCCAAGGCTGGGTGAGCTAATTCAACCAATTTGGGCTATTTTTGACCTAGTTTTGTTTGCATGATAATATTAGGATAAAAAGATTTATAGTATAAAGTATGAAGTAATCAAGCAATCTGAAAGTCACACTCATGCTTGCCTCTAAGGGGAATGGGCTCAGCTTCGACAAACGGTCAACCACGTCTTTGACATCCATGTGATTTTCTGCGTCACCTGCTTGCGAGTTTGTCAGTTGTGGGTCCAGGTCTGGTAAGACCCTGTTTTGACAGGCGTTCTGCCTTTCCTCCTTTCCCTCTATCTGTCTCCGGTCACCCGTGCGCAGGGGGAAACAGGGCCGTCATAGGGTGAGTGGCAGGCTAAGCCCGTCTTAACACGGTATCGCAAACCACCTCATAAATACGGGCTTCCTTTTCCAATTTCCAAGCAGCCCATCCACCCTTGTCTACAGGCTTGCACACCGCTCCGTGTCATGCACTCGGGTGTGAGTGTAAAAATGACCATGGGACATCTGGCAAGCTCACAGAGGGTGGAGCTTTGATGTGCTGCACACCAGTTCAGCTCGGCTTCAATGAGCCACACCCTGTAAATAAAACACTCTAGCCAATTGAGCCACCAGTAGGCTTATAGGCCAGAAGTTGCAAAAAACCTTTGTGGTACATGTGAGACTTCAGTGGGGGCTAAACCCGATGTAAAAAACGCACGCCTGTGCCATTTACCTCATAACGCGCAGGTCAGACAAAAATATGATCAAATAACATCTTGTTAGATATAATTCTACAATTGTTTCTATGCTTTTGTAGTGACACATATTTGACATGACAAGACAAAGAGACTGGAGTCTGAAAAATTCTTACTTCCATTTATAACATGCCAACTTTGGTGACACGACGGTTTAGGGACAAAGTCGATTGCTCAACGTTGTGGTGTAGGTGGAGTATGATGATTTTGGTTTTGGTGTTTTCCAATGAACTTGCCTGCTACTTTGTTCTGACAATTCACATCTTTATGCAAATTATTACTTTTAACGGCTGCTTACTAAATAGCTAAATGGGCTGTCCTAGCTAGTTCATATGTTGTTTTATTTTAAGGTATATTTAGTATGACGGTAGTCAAGTTGTCTCTATGGCAGAGATGCGTCCCACCAATTTAGCACTGTGCTCAATAAACTATATAAACTGGTGAATCACGTTTTTTCAGGATACTTATTGCATTTTAATTACACATATTTCCAATATCTCTTATCTGTTATGATTTGCTGTTTTTCCAGTTTACACAAGGGAGGAAAGGAAGGAAATGGCTGAGTAAATATTGACATTATAAATCTGTTTAAAGCTCTTCACTTTTAATATACACCAGTGGTGGAATAGACTGCATGCAACTCTCCCAGTCTTTAATATGCACTGTATGCACATCGGGAAAGAAGGCTTTAGTAGCCTGTCATTTTACTTTAGGGAATCATGACACGAACTTCATCTCAATACAGATGCGTGAAAACTGTTCCCTCTGCCGAAGAAGAATCCTACTGTCATGGCTACTCCAGCAGCAGAACTGGACATGTAATGCAAAACTTTGTCAAGTGGGTCACAAAAGTTGAATGGAGGCAGCTGAACTCTTCTTACTTAACCCAGTTGTTGATTCAACTTGTGTGAATTACTATGGCCAGGATGACTGAAACACAACACAGACACTTATCAAGGGCTGACATCATCAAGCGTCACCAGGGAATCTGTCAGGAAAGCCAGATCAAGTCCAACTTCTCATCTTCTCATCAAGGAGGTCAAGTGAAAAACTACCATAATATGATCTAAGTAGCAGTAGTGGTCGATAGACAACATTCTGATTACTATTGATTTTGTGGAATAGAGGACCAAAATCCAAAGTTTCATATGTCTAATCCATGCACTAATCTGCCTTATCACCTGTCACTTTACCACATGCATGCATGCACCTTAAAAATCCTGCACTGTGCAGGAAAGCTGCTGAATACATCATATTTTGCACTCCCATCCTCTTATCTATACAGTTTCTGCCACTCCATCTACTCCATAATATGCTCAGAATGTAAGTCTTTTAATATATTAGTGGTTCATTACTACTGCCCTGATTGCTCTATTACTGTTTTATTTATTGCCTACTTTATTATTTGCTCAATTGTGGAAAATAGTAACAGTGAACAGAATAAGAATTTTATTGTGTAGCGCTACTATGCATATGACAATAAAATTCTTGAACCTTGAATGTCAGTGGGCTGCCATTTTGCCACTTGCCGTTGACTGTAAATGACCTCACCGTTGCTCAGGTAACGGCCGATCATGACTCATCTTACAAATGTCTCATGACTAACCCATGAAAAAGGGCCATGTACATATTGTTAAGAAAATGCAGGACTTGACGTCCCTATTAAACTAGATTCAAGGTTGTAGTGCGATGCTGTAATTAAAATAAAAGCAACCAAGTAAAGCCTTCTCAAACACATTTGCTTAATATGCTCCTAACTATTACACCCTTCTTCAGAATTTATCTCATATATGAACTTTTTGCTTCACGATTGAAGGTGTAAACGTGATACCTGTGCAGCTTCAGGGAGAAGCTTAAAAGCACTGTAGCCACATAAAATGAAATCTGCACTGTGCAGTTATTACATATCGTCAGTTTAATGAGATAAATGGGACACAGCTGGTAAGTAAGGAGCACAGTAACCGACAAAAGAAGCCAATGAAATGCAACAAGGAACACAAATACACAAATGAAGGCAATCTATTGATACTCGTCATCCTTAGTGTTGTCGGTGAGCTAAAGCCAAGAGGTGCTGAACAGCCTGGACTGATAGACAGCCATTTGCAGGGCTTATACAGTATTGCCCCCCCAAAATTCTAATCGTAATTCATTATCATAGTGAATAGTTTTGATGTTGCATTTTTCCACAATGAGTATGTCACATAACACAATTCATTTAGAGGAAAGTGCTAAGAAATCAGGTGACTCATTTGTAACCACTGGCTCAGGACAAATAATTTGTCATTATATTAGAAAAGGTTTTGTTGCAAATGCCAAATACTTTCTCCATTTCAAAACATATAATAGTAATGCATTATAGTAGCGCATAATAACATAATAGTGATACATTAATTAACGCGTTTAAGAAAAAAAATGAATGGATACGCCACTTACCATCTGTATGTAGGTGGTTAGCACATCTGCCTCACAATTCAGAACACGAGTTCAAATCCACTCCGCTCCGGCCTTTCAGTGTGGAGTTTGCACGTTCTCCCCGAGCCTGTGTGGGTTCTCTCCAACACTCCCACACCCCAAAAAACATGCATGCCAAGTGTATTGGACGTACTTAATTGTCCTTAAGCGTGAATGGGTATGTGAATAGGTGTTGATCTCTGTGTGTTCTGCGATTGGCTGGCAACCAGTTCAGGGTGTCCCTTGCGTACTGCCCAAAGTCAGTTGGGATAGGCACCAGCAAGCCCGTGATGATAAGCGGCTATAGAAAATGGACGGATTGTTGTTCCATACTCTAAGTTAGAACACAAACGCAACAATGGAAACGAGCTGCTGGGACAGATCTCATAAACGGTTCCACCTCTTTTTGTTACATTACTTAGATGTGCTTACACTTTTAAAATCACAGTAGCAAGGGTTCAAAACCAGTCATGACATTGCAAGCATATTTATGTGTTATCTTACCCACTTGTGGGTTTTGCATTGATGGATTATTTCAAATGCACAATAGTAACTTGTAGTTGTTGTTTTGAAACTTGGAGCCACAAACCATGCATTTGGGCTGTGCTCTTTTTGCGAACTTCATTAACATACTCAAATTAGGGTGCCTTCATTGCTTTTTATACTCAGCGTAGCCACTTCACAAAAACAAGTGCACGGCAATGCTGACTGAGCTGCCAAATTGGCACGGAACAAACCCTAATTTGAATCAACTAATTTTTTCTTTTTATTCCCTAAAAGGGCAATATGTTAAAATGAAGATTCCAAACAAGGTGATTTGTCAAGTCATGTCATTGTTATGAGTTAAGACAAGTCAGTTAGGTACCAATTACGTATTGATTCAAGCTGAGTCATGACCAAATTTTTGCCAAGCAAGTGTCAAGTCACCCATATCTGCACCTAACATGCATATTCTTGGAAAGTGTGAGGAAACCCAAGCACAGGGAAATGCTAGCTCTGCACATTTTGAAAACCAACCTCAAAATTTTGAGGATGATTAATCATAAATTGAAAATATCATAAATCATCATGAATTGAAAATATTAAATGATATGCTACCCATTTAATCCAAGTTTTTTAAAGCATTGGTGCAAAGATAAAATTCTATAAAAACAAACATACCAATTCAGTCCCAACATTTTGTCAGATTAAAAAACAAACAAACAAACAGAAGCTATACCATTTCCATTCACATTTGTTTGTGATTCGGAGCTTTACATGCGATGAAAAAGATTTTTTTATATGACTCAGGGTGTTCTGTAAATTATGATAACTGTCATTGGTGGCCTTTTTTTTATTAAGAGCTTAACACTTTCTGTGTGATTGTAGGAAAAGACATGCTATGCATCAGAACTGACATGTTATAATATTTGAATGATTTGCTTTAAGAGCTGACTCAGTTGACGTGTCATTGCAGTGAAGTATGGGTGTCTTGGGTAAAGGCTCAGTGGCTCAGCTCTGCTTACTCGTTCTGCACACTGCATGATGAACTTTGTGATGGAAATATATTTCTGCTTGAACATGCAGATCCGCAAGATCAGTTTGTCATGAAATTTCGTCCCACTGAGACAACCACATGTTGTTAAACATCAAAGGCACTGCCAACTTCAAAATACACATATTAATTGGATTTATTTTTAGCATTTCATTTTTACACTGCATTCAAAGTGTTTCACAAAGTCCCTTTGTCAATTCTAATTGAATTTGGACATCTTGGACGCTGTACAAACTCTCCATGCTTCCTCTCTCATGTTTTGTTTTGTATCATTCGGTATACAGTAGATCACTTATGTCCATCCATGTAGTCCATCACGTTGAAGGAGTTCCGTGGGATGTTAGACAATGATGCTTCGTTCTGTGCTGAAGTTGTAGTTAAACTGAATGAGGGGGACAAATGCGCTATTAGTGAACACGTTGCTGCAAAGAGAACAGCTTGAATGTGCATTTGACGCAAAAAAAAAACAAAAAACAAAAAAACAAACAAAAAAAAAACAACAACAAGATATTGTGGTAGAAACATATCTGGGCTATTTTCATTATTTCCTTTTCTTTTTTTATGTTTCAATTGGGACGAACAAAGTTCGTACCAATGCAGATTTTTTGTACTGCACATTTAAAAATGCAGTATTCCGGATAGCATTGGTGTGGAAAAAAACGATATACTGCCTCCCTCTGGTGACTGCATGACCTTACTGAGATAAGGCCCATACTACAGCATCGGATTTCCATAGGAAAAATATCACGAAAGACTAAAAGAGGGTTAAGGCTCTCTTCTCGATTTACTTCCAATTTATCCACTCAAAGCTAACGGCAGGCTAGAGTGGCCAGAAGTCACTCATAGTATCATTGCACAGCAACAGTAACACAAATGGAAGATCATTTACTTGTTCTGCCAGTCACTGTGAGGCATTTTCGTAGATAACTGAAAAAAACATACATTATTTACAGTAAATACCGAATAATGGAGGCCCAATCGAATATTTTCCAAATGCATGCAAAAATGTATCTCATGTCACAACACAATGGCTGTGGCGCTCATAGTTGACATAAGTGTAGTACTTCAAGTCAATTTAGGACTACTTTAAATAAATGCCACGTTGTTTCTATATTCCAAGCCAAAACTACTGAGAAAAAATATATGCACGTTGCTGTGTTGCTGATTGAACGTTGCTGTGCTCCGGTTGTTGTCTAAACAGTTGTACTACTGCAACAAAACACTGGAGGGGGCTGTAAGATCACTGGAATAAATTTTCCTGCTCACTAACAAAAGCAAATTTGCACATTATGTCAGTGAATAGCTGGGTCTCTCAGTCTAAACACCTTGCATACATAGTTTTTTTTATCGACTTGACGGAATACCGAAACCTGTCACATGTCACAATCCTGTTAGTGGGGTCACTCGGGTCCTCACCACATGAGAATTCAGTTTCAACGGTTGGCACACAACAGAAATAAAGCCAGTAAGTATATATGTGCATGTATATACGTATGTATGTAAGTATGTATGAATGCATGCATGTAGCCCGTGCATTCAGATGTGGGTGAGTGTGTGGATGATGGATGGGGGAATGGGGTGTTATCGGGGCGAGCATGTATCAATGTCTGCCAGTTTTACACACGGGCTGACAGGACAGTGACACACTAGAACATGGGCGGCAGTCGCCCAGACGAGCCCAGCTTCATTTCCTGTTCCTGCTCCAATGCCAAAAATATGTGACATGTTGTCTTCATTAATTCAACCTCTATTTGGAGCTCTCCTTCTCACACCATGCACACACTGTGTTCCTCAGTGCCTCTTCTATGCAACCGCACTGGAAGAAAAGTACACAAACACGAACGCATATACCCAAAGCTATGCTGAAAGGCCATCATGCATAGGTGCTAATGAAAACCCTGTCATGTGTGCACACACACTTGTCCATCTCCACGCACTCCCTAAACTAAAAATCATTAAGCCACCCTCAAACATCTTTCAGCGGAGCAAACCACATAAAGACGTCACTTTAAATTGTGTACTAATTAACACTTAAAAAGACACAAATTAGATATGCGTGGCTAAAAGCAATTATAATATCCGCAAGTTTTGCGAGTCATTTGGGAAATGAAAAGAATGCCTAATTGCTGGAACCAGCATCATAGCTGAAGTGATGCCTGTTAGAAAATGGTCTTATTTAGAACTGAGGCTACAATTTCCCATATGAAGTCAGAAAGCACATCACTTTCAAGCATCCATTTTTTCAATGGGTTTGAAATCTGGGAGATAGAGGCACTTGTTTTAAGGGGCATCATGCACAGTTTACCAGTGGATGAAAAAAGAGGACTGGACATTCTGAACCTGTCGCAGTGGTTTGCTTAGTCAAAAAATGTTATTTTCTTCAAGAGTCATGACAAACTGTAAAATGTACTTTAGTGGAAATGAAGAAAATGCACATGACCATTTGATAGTTAACACAATTAACTCCACCTAGAGGTTTGGCTCAGTGTTCTTTGCCGAGACGCAGGATTAATATGCAGAGAAATAGTTTGCCAATTTTCATGATATTTGTTGGCGAGAAAGAGAATTGGTCAAGGGATGTACAGCAACATTTTGATCTATCTCCCATTGTTCCAACTAGGGAATTTTGAAATAATTTATTAAATGTTATTGTGAATAATGGATGCATGTTATTAAAACATATCACATTTGAATTTTGAAAGCGCTTATCGAAAGAAACATTGTTTGGCCTTGGTGGAGGTCCACCCCCCTCTGATGTTATTCCAGTTGCCTATGAAAAGCACCACTTGTATTATATTCCGTAAAAGTCTCCCTAATTATATTCCTCTCCTGCTTCTGTAGATATCATCCTGGGATAATAACAAGAGCGAGAAGTAAAAATAACACAATTGTGAGGGATGCTTCCACTTGCAAACTAATTATCAAGCTAAGCTGCGACTTCATCCTCATCAGGCAGGCCCCGCCATTAATCTTGTGCTGTCGTCCACTTCACTAAATCCAGCATGTTACACTATCTCACATTTACTTCATCAGCTCCAGTGCGGCTGTAATTAATGATTTCTCATGCCCTTCCCTTCCCCAGCTCAGCTCACCATGTGTCCGCCTGCTAATCACACCCGCTGAATAGAAAAGAAGGAGGTGAGGGAACGATGAGCAGTGGAGGTAGAGGGGAGAGCGGATAGGATGAGCAGCCAGGTTGGGCACGCACGCACGCACGCACGGCACGCACGCACGGTTAATGCCTGCTTTGACAGTGAGCTTCAATCAGATGACCGTCTGACAGCACGGCGACTGTGTGATTTGGATAGTTTGTGACAGAAGACAGAGGCAGAGTGCAGAACAGACACCTGCTTTGATGAGGGAGCGTTTGCTCCGTAACACATCTCAAACCCAACAGCACCTGTTCTTTTACAGTGGTCTGTCACTTTCTGGCACTTCAGACACCATGGTACCGTGCTAATGAGAAAGAAAGGGGAGGGGGGCGGTGTTCCTCAATTTAAAGCATGACCATATACTGCGCAATAGGGACTTAATTCCTGCTGGCTACAGTGTGGGGAAGAAATTGAGCATGATCTCCGTGCGAGCTGATGGGTGCCGAAGAGGAACTAAATAAAGATCAAAACATCAAGAACCCGCAACATTCCGAGAGATGTCTGATTGAACTGTTTGGGAGAGGAATTGGGGAATAAAAGTCAAGGGCTTTGGAACAGCAGACAAAGCTTTTAAGAGGGAACGGCTGCCTAGCCAGGGCATGCTTTTATTCAATTGGGGCTTAGTGGAGCCAACAGGGTCTCGCTGTCTCAGACACTTAATTACAAGCCCAAGACTGTTTGCTTTGCATTCTGGGCCAGCGGCGGCAGCTGCAGCCGAGCGTTGCAGCCTCTACTCACTTCCTCCTCGATCTCTGCCAGGGATTTGATCGTAATGCCCATTAAATTGACTTGCTGCATCTGAAATCAAAAGCATGGAGAGGAGGGAGAAGGGAAGAAGAAAAAAAACACAAGGAACATGGCGGTTAGGCTCATGGCTAAGTAAGCATGCTTAAAATCTTTAATCCTCTCCCTCTGTGTCAATACGAACCGGCTATGGTGACAACCGCCGCCAGCCAGCCAAATGGACTGCATTGAGCCAGCGCTGCCTGAGTGCATGCATTCATCACTCAGAGTGAGGGAAAGGAAAGGATGGCAGATAAAGGGATAAGCAGATGAAGAAAGGAATGGGAAAAGGGGGTATGGAAGAGAAGAATTGAAAGGTCCGCGGAGAAACGAGGGAGGAGAAGAAAAAGCAAAGAGAAAAGTCACGTCAAAATTTCGTGGCAAAGAAAGCTGAGGCAAGTACAAAGCAGGAATGGAAAGGCTGGCGAGTCCACTGGAAAATTGAGGGAGTTCAGTAAAAGAGATTAAAGAAATAAAACAAACGTGTTGTAAATTCAGTTGGATTGCATGGAAAGAGGTCCATTCGTTTTGAAAAAAAATTCTAGTCCAACATGACCGCTGTTGCTATAAGTTCTCCAAGGAATTGAGAGTTGGGTGTATACTGTATGTATACTGTATGTAATATGAATAGACAGAGAGTTGCGGGCGGCTGTGCCGCGGCGTGAAGAGTACTTTCAACCTGTATCAATATTACCATGACATGCCACCTGGCTCCTACTGATAGATCCAAGAAATAAATGTATGGATTTCAAGATAAATAAAGTTGCAGTCAAACTTTATTTCTGCTTCAATCACTTCAATTCCTGATCATTGCAAATAAAAGGGCCGGTTAATTAAAAAATCTCAATGCTATTACAATTATACATGCTCCTGGGACTTAAGACCTCGCCTTGGCGATGGCTGCTGTTATGATATCCTTAATAATCCGTATAAAAATGCTTTCCACCAAAGTTTCGAGTGTGGTTTTACCTCTTTTGATGTTTCATAGAATCGCTGCGCGATCCCAAAGGGCACATCATCCATGGCTGTAAGAAAAAAAGGAAGAAAATCATGTTTAAAACGTGACTGGCGGTAACAAAAATGACCATTTCTCCCACCCTTTATTTTCAAATTGAACAAAAATACATGTGGCATAATGAAACAACAAAGCTATCACCGTCTCCACCCCCCACCCCTGGCCCCACACACACCTCCCCTCCCACCCATCTATGGAGACAAGATGAAAGCCTTTTCTTATTCTTCGCTTCTCTCCTCCAAGCCAGCCCTCCCCAAACCTCTTCCACTTTAATTACTCTTGATTATTCCTGATTTTGTCTTGTCAGAGATGTTCACCTCACAAACAAAGACACACTTACGCTCAACACGGAAGAAAAAAAACGAAAGAAGAAAGACAAAACGCCGGATATCAAATTTGCATGAAAATAAGCCACGGCGTTCAGCCCACAAAAAAGGTAGATTGAAATGAGGACTTGCCAAAAGCGCGGTGGTATAATTAGCATTTGACCAAACAAACGAGCTTCAACAGAGCTATAATTAAGCAGGTCCGTAATTAAGTGTATGCCCTTTATCATAATGATCGTGGTTAAAATGGTGTGATGGCTGCCAGTTGATTATTAATGGTGTAACCCAGTACTGCCTCGATCCTGCACTGGAATCAAGGTGTCACCACTGTCAGGCTAGAGTGCAGGTCTTTGTTTATCGAAAACATTAGGGCACAAATTAACACAAGTTGACGAGAGAAACAAAGCTTCTAGGTTCTGGCTGAAAGAAAAACTGCAGCTGCTTGGACTCATTAAAAAAAAAAAAATCTGGAGCTCTGACACTTGCCACAAAGTGCTTTGACAGGCCCAAAATATCAGGGGGCTGAGCTCCCAACTAGTGTTCTTCAGGCGCCGGGCACAGGAAAATACATTTAGAAGTGTAAACCCAACCCGCTTCTGATTTATGGTTTTGGAGGAAATTCATAATTCTGACACTCTTTGAAACTTAAATCATTTGCATTGCTTCTTGGGTCATGGAACTTTGTCATCTTTGTCATCTAAGAATGACTCCAGGCTGCCTGGGCATGGGTAAGATTGTTTTTATTTTTGACGCCGCAATAGTACTGAAAAAAATATCTAGAATGGCAAGCAGCGCTTAAACCTGATAGTGGTAATAATTGGTAGATTACAGTTATATAATGTAGTAGGAATATTGGTGAGCTGTTTTTTCCACAACTGTTAAAAGTTGATTGAATTTGTTGACTGCTAATGTCCCACATTGTAGACTGTTATTTTAATGACTATAATTGACATATTTTTTTTTTTTTTATTATTAAAAAAGGGAAATAAAACTACCAGTGGAGTATTTGCTTTTTGGGAATCACTTGTTTGCTTCTCTGACAATTCTTCTCATCAGTTTCTTTCATATCGCACATGTGTAATGACGTTATGTGCAAAAATGGGATATTTCCTCTGAAATGTTCCAAAACGGTGCTAATTTAAATTGCTATTCTGTTGTAAAGGGTTTCGTCATAACTCTTTCCAGGCATGACCAATCGACCCAAAATGAATCTGTCCTAAGAGTTGGATTGAGAGTGAATCAATTAGTCATGCCTGGAGTGTAGAGTGAGGGAATGACATGCTAAAAAGATGACTGTTTACTGTTACGCTTGCCACTTGTGAGCTTAATTGATGAAAGTACATTGTTTTTGCGTAAGAGAAGCCAGCTTGTGCTGTGCAAAAGTACGTTGGCCAGACCTCACTCCTAAAGAGTACGGTAGTCAGCACTATCACACATGTACTTGAATATAGAATGAGGATTTGTATAATGAGTGACTTTAGACAGGCTACACTAACACTGTAGGTTGAATCTTTTTGTAACTGCAGCGAGGCAACATTGTTCCTATTTTTTATTTTTATGGCACTGCAGCATGAAGCATTTTACTAAACGCTTCACTACAATGTACAAAACAACATTCCATAAAAACTGGTTGTCCAGTTGGTTTTGTAAAGGAAATTTTCATTGGCTGTTTGTGTTTTATTTATTTTACCGTTTAATTCGGGGGTCACCAATGTAGTGCCCTCGGACACCAGGTAGCCCTCAAAGATCACATGAGTAACCTGCAGGCCTGCTCTGCAAATAGCATACACGAGATAGAACATTGGTGATTTTCTATGAATTTTACAAACAATTATACATGGATTACATTATCATTACTTATTATACTTGATTTGCATATTCACTACAGTTGTTCCTTAATTATTGTGAACAATGGTAAACATAATCTGTGTCTTCACATACGGCAAACTAGTAGCCCTTCGTATTACTCAGTACCAAAGAAGTAGCCCTCAGTTTCAAAAAGGTTGGTGACCCCTGGTTTAATTGTTTTACTTTTTGAAATATAGCCGAATACATTTTTTTAAAATATATTTTTGTCAATACCACACAGTACTATATGATAATATTTACTTTATTAGTATCATCTACTCTAATCCAATAGGATGTGTATGTGTACATACATATATATATATATATATATATATATATATATATATATATATATATATATATATATATATATATATATATATATATATATATATATATATATATACCTATTTGTGTGAATACACATATAATTCCAGAGGTATATTATGTTCACTTTACTGAAATCATTTTGTTGTGTTTTTATGTATTACAGTGTGTCATAGATTGAACAATAATGTCCAGTAGTTGTCATGCTATTTATGGGTAACCATGAAATATCTGAAGGAGAAAAAAAAAAATCTCAGGAAATGATCAGTATCAGTGTTGATGTCAAAATCGCAAAAGTACATGTATGTACGGTATCTGATGCAAAAGTTGTGGGATCTGTGTATGTGGCGCACGATGACTTGTTTAAATTGTTTAAAAAAAACAAAAAAAGTAGAGAAAGAGAATGTACTTGCACCACTTCTACTGGGAGCAGAGAGAGGTTGAGAATACATTTGAATCAATAGGTGGCCATGGAGTACTGAGATTGCAGTGGCTGATGGATCTGTGTGGCGTGGACAGATGGCTGCGCAGCACTGAAGGCCAGGGACTTTCCTTATTGCATTTAAACCGGGCCTCACTTTGTATTCTACCACCATCCATACTAGAGGGGCTATCTTACATCCAGATGAATGGAAAGGTGCTGAAGATGACTTGGTGTTAAGAAATGGATATCTGCACGACGGTAGAGTCTAACACAAAGGGCAAAAGTAATGTAAATACAATCTTCTGGCCAGGAACTCCATTATAAAGCATGTTGGAGGCGCTGGAATGGCCGGGCTACGCTCCATTACCCCACGTGTACGGCGGCGTGGAGGCTTGGGGTAGTTACCTGACATGTGGAGTATGCGGGAGCAGTCAATAGGAAAACGTCAGCTCAGATTTTTGGTGCGGTGACTGTGATGATGGTGATGATCATGGCGGTGAGCACAGAGGTTGCGTTAAGTAAGGGGGACCCCGTGGCTTGAGTGATTGTAGTGTAAAGAACGGAGTCAGCACAGGCCCCGTGTGGATCATTGCCTTATTAATGGCTCCGTCAGGTGCGATGAGCAATGGCTGCATTGTCATCTCCAATCCCTGGGCACAGATGAATGGCTGTTTCAGGGCGGGAAGGGCTCCCTCGTATGCCGGCTTGAGCACCAATCCCTCACCCTTCCGTTGTTGGATGCGCTGTCGCCCAGGACTTAAGCAGCGCCATACATTGCCTCTCCAATAAACGCGACCGTGCGCACTCACACGCGCGCGCGCGCACTTCGTAGTGTTATAGCCGGACACTGACTGATGGGAAAATATGTGTGCTTGATCGAGCATGACCCATATTACCTGCACCGCATCTTACCCGCAAAGCTTTAGGAACGTTGATGAACTTTCTTTTTACGCTTTACTAATCTAGCACAGCTGCATTGATCTCTGTCTCGTCATGTTTCTGGGGTGATTCTGACTTGATTAGATAAAAAAGTAAGTGAAAGTTGCGGGTTTTTTTTTGTTTGTTTTTATACTGCACAACTCGAGTTTGCCCGTTGTTGTGCAACACATGGAAGTGTGCTCCCGAAACGTATGTTTTTTTCTTCAATTCAAAACCAAAAACAAAAATATAACATTTCTGTTTATTTGCAGGTTATACTTGTTCTCACGCCCAATTTTTGAGGTTAGCTTGTATTTACTGTTTTTCATTGATTTTTTTTTAAAATTATTTTTAAAAATGTTTACTAAAAATACATATAAGATAAATAAAATAAAATCCCAAATGCATTTCAGTGGTCGTCAGCTAGATGTGGCCTTTCATTATTTGTGGGCCTTTGAGCCTTGCATATTCTGCTACTTGCTGTTTGTTGTGAAATGATTTGGGTCACCTGCCACCACATAGCACTACCATAAGTGATGGGCATAACAGTTCCTGTGCACGTTATTAGGATCAGTAAAAAGAACAAATAAATAATAATTCTACAGATTTGTCTGCCATGGTGGACATTGGACACAGATGTCACATATGCTCACCACATTTTTATTCAATTTCTTCATTCATTTATTCAATTTATTCAAATGTATTATTATTATTATTATTCAAAATCATCCCTTACATTGTTTATGAGATCACGTTTACTATACCGTATTTTTCGGACTATAAGCCACGACTTTTTCCTCATGATTTGAGACCTGCGGCTAATAGTCCTGTGTGGCTTATCTGTAGTTGTTGTTGTTGTTGTTGTTTTTCTTTTTTTTGCTAGCCACCAGCAAGCAAATGTGTGTATCCGTTCGAGGTTTCACTTTACGGCACAACTATGAAATAGATACTGAAAAGATGTGAATAAATTGTTGTGCTCAAAGAATTTTGAAAATATAGTATTAAAAAATATACATGTCTAAATTGAATAATTGAATGTATACAATTTTGGGTAAATTTGTGATAAATACATTTTATATACTGTACACAGTATATATGATTTTATTTATGTATTTATGATTGTATATATGAAGGATGTGCAATGTGTTTTTATGTTCACTAAAATAATCCATCAAACAAAGGGAATAAAAAAAAAACATACTATTGAAGTATTGATTTCGATTTTGAACTGGTATTTAACAAACAGTATTCTGTTAGTGTTGAAAATATCCATCTATTCATTTTCTATAAATATGTTGGGACTAAACATGCAGGCATGTTCAGTCTGTTAAAGAGAGGATGTTGTTGTTGGCAGACAATTACAAAATAATTAATAACAAAAAAAACAAAAAAAAAACTTCCATGTACCATCTTTTTGCATGAATATCTTATGTTATTAGCTTCGGTTTATAGTCCAGTGCGGCTTATCCATGACAAAAATATATATATTTTTGCTCATATTTTATTGCTGCATCTTATGTACCGGTGCGGCTTATAGTCTAGAAAATACGGTAAATCTTTATCAAAATATCCAGGATGTGCTTATTTTAATGTGTTTTCCATCAACTCTTAGCTTAGATAAACAGAGGCCACTGAAAGGGCATCCCATCCTTTCAAGTGTTGATTCTCTTATTGATAACATTGTGGTACCTTCCTTGACGAGACAAAAACGACTCACGTTCATTACTGAACCGGTAATGGCAGTACGTTCACGCACTGATTTGTTCGCAAGATGCAAACGTATCAAAAAACAGCAGTAAATTCACTCCTTGATTCGTTCTGAACAAGAAAAAACGTACATTCTCTCAACGATTCGTCCATGAACACCAATCGAACGGGAGTACATTCAGTAATGCCTCTCCCCTGCCTGACGATGGCAGTTGATTGGTCGTAACTGAGGGAAGGACAAATCTCTTCGGGGAGTGGCCCGTTCGCTCAGGTTCACTTCCGGCACAACACTAGCTAGCATGACAATCGACAACCTGTATTTTGGTCAACTGGAAAATTGGGTCATTCATATCACAAAGCATTCATCAGAATGAAAACAGAATGAAACAGAAAATATTGTTGGCCTACTAGTTATAGTACTGTGTTATACATAGGCCTGTAAGTTTGGAGAAAAGTCTCACAAGTAAAAGAAAAAAGTTTCAAAGTCCAAAGGAGAGTCCTATAAAATGTTAGGTTGACATGCATGTTACATGAGAGGAATTTACAAGTAAAGCTACTCAGAAAATACACTATTTTATTCAAACAATCTCTCAGCCTGCTCCGTGTGTAGCCCGGCTAGACAATGCACTACCTCTCATGTCACTGTGACTCTCAAGTTGAGGGGGATTCTTTATGCAGACCATGAAAATGCTATTCTAGTTGCAGAGCCAGCTCTCTGTCACCTCTGCAGATAATGGTGAGTAGAAGCAAAGTAAGCTGGAAGAGGACCCCCTATGCCCACTCACAGCCCTTAGCCGCACTCTGACATGAGAAATAGTGCCCAGGCCTGACAGCATCTCGGAGACATATTGTAGTTTATTTTGTCGCCCGGGCATGCCATCTGTGCCATTCCAATGGAGGGTGTGGGCACAGCCTGCTGAGAGAGGGAGAGGGTGCCAGGCTGCGGGTCCCCTCAGTAGCTCCGCAGCCACAGCAGGTCATTAGTCAAATTGCCTAATGAGAGAGAATACAAATGGCCCTCTCCTCTGACAGGAGGAATTTTGGAGGTGTCAGAGCTCCTGACCCAAACTACGAGAACAGATGATAGCCGGTTGCTATTTTCAGATTCTTTTAATGACTCTATGGGGCTCCATGCAATCCATTCTTTTTTATTGTATCCTTCCGCTGTTTTATTCTCGACAAAAAAGTGGGATATTTCAATGAATAAAAACTTTCTTTCAAAATTGGCGTTTGAGCGACTGAACAGATTATTCATTCATTTTAATCATGATACTTAATATAGTAACTGTCCAAATACTGTTTTTTTTAAGATTTTTTAATGAAAAGTCATGTGTGAAAATGACGTCTTCAGGACGCCTGCCTCACAGTTCAGAGGTCCTGGGTTCAATTCCAGCTCACTCCGGCCTTTCCTTTCCTTTCACTAGGGCCACATTCCAAAAAGATGCATGCAAGGTATATTGGACACTCTGAACTCTCCTTTGGTTTGATTGTGGGTGCAAACGGTTGTTTGTCTTTGTGTGCTCTGCAATCGCCTGGCTACTTCTTCAGGGTGTGCCCCTCCAACTGCCTGAAGACGGCTGGGATAGGCACCAGCATGGCAGCGACCCTAGTGAGGATAAGCGTTTGTAGAAAATGGATCCATGAATGTTTTTAAGAGGCTATAGGTTTCTAGTCTTGTCTTCACACAATGCTACACTTGAAGTGTTGATGAAGAGAAACATTTTTTTTGGCATAAACCGTATTGTATAACATTACCCACTGCTATACTATAAATCACATTTATTCAATTATTTGAACGTACTATTATATTTAGGAGTATGTGTTGTGAGGCATAAAGGCACATGTGCATGCACACAGCACTTAAGTTCCACATTCAAATTCCTAAATTAAAATTCAACTTGCTACTTGAGAAACACCAAGAGAAATCCTATGTAGAATGACCCACTTACCTCTCCATCTGAGACACACATATCTAAAAATCGGGATGTAGGAAGGGAGCCAGGAGGCAGTCCCGGTTGGACTCTATCCCATCAATCTTCCAGAAAGTGGGCAGAGCCAGTAATACCTATGGTGAGTTTAATGCTCAAGGCTCAGAGGAAATAGTAAGTTGGGAAACTCAAAAACTGTAGCACTAATTAAGCTTCAATGACCAGAAGAGCGGAAAAAAATCAAAAGTAAACCTTTTTAACCATTTTCCAATATGGGTCATCCCCTGTCCCTTGCTCGATGTTGCAAAATTAAACGGACTACCAGACTTTAATCAGCAATCAGCAGCACTGTGTCTTTTCCGACACTACCGTGGCACCGCACCGATCTCCAGCTGTGGCTGCTGGTAAATGTGCAGCTGAATGTCTGTATAAATGGGCAGCGCCTCTCTGGACAAGTGTAAAAGCTGGCAGAGGGCTGACAGTAAATTGCACGTACCGGATGGGACACAGCAGAAGGCACAATTACACAAATCCCCTCTTAATTAGCAGTTCCGGGGGCAAACTAACAAGTAATGTTGCAAGGAATGTGGCAAGCTCCAGAAAGCCCAACAAGAAAGGCCTACCTAAGCTGAACGCTTGCTCGTGTGGGTTCTGGCTCCCCTGAATTAGTGACTGATGTGTGAGCCCTTCTGATCGGTGCAGAAGCCTTCCTTGGCCTGGTCTCCATAACCCTGAGCCCTCAGTAAGCAACTCGCCCTCTGTACTGTGGAACAGCGGGACCCGCATGCTTGTGGTTGGCATTATTAAGTTCTCCATGCTCATAGTACCAGGCAATGTAAAGTGGCATCTCATGCAGTGAGTAATGAACGGTGCCAGAGTGGAAGCGGGAGTGATGACAGCTAAAGAGGCCTCCTTGGCAGCCACTAACCTGGGCACGCACCAATTTATCTTCCATTACAACCGATCCACCAACGCAGTGCTGCCATTTGTCATTAATTGTGCGAATAGGAACATGATTTTTCTCCAGAATAGACCGTTAAGACAAAATGCAACAGTATACACGTACAGGCATTGCGGTGCCTTTTGAGTATGAATGGAAACGTGTTCTTCCGTGGATTTCTGAACAACATACTTTGATACCAGCTAAAGAACTTTTCACTCTCAGTTGCCAATTTTTTTCTTGAGCGACTTATTCCTTTTATGCTCTCATTGTGCTTCCGAAATCGCACCCAAGTATGTAGTAGAAAGGCATTCATTACAAACTTAACAAGTCAGCAGAGCCATTAAAAGATCTTTAAGGCATATTTGATCATAAATCTCCTTAAACTATATTTAATGACTGGACTTTGTGAAATATTTTTATCAAGTTCTAATTAGACGTATGTTAACAAACCCTGCTGTACATGAGCCAAATGAGAGAGCCGTGACAGGCCCATCCATTGAGGCTGTCCACATATGGACACCGGAACTAATGGAGCTCTGCTTCTATCTCGGGGATGGATAGAAAGCAATGAGGGATGAGGCTCTGGAGTCCAGTAAGGTCTGCAAACCTTGAAGGTTTTTAAAAGTCTGCAATTTGACTATAAAACAGAACCAAAATTCTTGAACCCATAATCCATTACAAACGAATGACAAAAAACAAATACGGACGTATAGAAATCAATCAGGTTTCGCGCATGATTGGCACACTAATTCTTATCGGCACCATCAAACTCGCATCGGTCAGGTTGTTCATTAAACAAAGTTGAAACTCATTTTGAGATTTTATTTCAGTGTTGTTCACACATTTTCAAGAATTCCAATTGTTTAAGCTATGAGGTACTAAAGTATTTGGTAATAATATAAATGTTATAATATACTAGGCAAAAATGCAAAATAGTAAAACACAAAACAGCTATTAATTACAAAGTAATTCATGCACATATTTTGCTTTCATACTTACATGTAAATGAATGAAAATATTGATAATATTGATAATGCTCCCGATATGCTCATATGGATGGATGGATGAACAATCTGGCACAGGTTTCCTACTTTGTACATACTCTCAATTTAAATGCTCCATAGAAAAAGTTTATTTTCATTTCTCATTTGTCAAACATGAAATATCAGTATTTTTTATTTTGGGCAACAGTTTTTCCACATAATATTTTGGTACTGCAATTTAATAGGAAATGAGAATGTATCTTGTTCTACCTTTGTTTAAATTTTCATTTAATATTGTTTGCTATTATAAAAGCTATACAATTTATAGCTGGATTCAAAGAATAGCAGTTGTTCATGTTTTTTATTTTTTTGGCCGGTTTCTTAAGTAAAAAAAAAAAAAAAGGCAGTTTCCCTTTGTTATTCTGTCTTGCAAAGAATGCTGAAGTTGTATGATAATTCTTTGCACATCTGTAGATTGAAGGAAAAATCAGTTTGGATTGAATCGGACCAAGTAAACAGTATATAAGTAGTATATAAGTAAATAGTATTGAGTTACCTTTTTAACACTTGATAATACACACACACACACACACACACACATGCACACAAACACCTACTTGGAGTTGAAGTTGTGATGATGAAATAAAGTTGAGTAATAGAGACTCATTAAAACGAATGCTTCAAGCAACCAAAAATTAGACACTTTAATAATAATCTATGATTCTATCAATGTTGTGTGTAAATATCCATTAGATGCAATTCCTATCGTCCTACTGAACGTCTCTGTTTTGCCTTTTGCTAACCAGGGAAATTAAGAGGCAAAACTAGGATTTTAAGAGTGTTCTTTTCATGTCTTGATGTTAGCTCTGGCATGACTTCAGACATGAAGATTGGTTTCATCGAAATTCCATTCCATCCAAATGAAAAGCGTAGCAGTAAATCTGCCTATACCTCCCCCATAACACTTCCATAAATGATTCATTCAGTTCAGTTTAACTGATGCAAAACAGAATGTCAGTGAACTGTGGCTGCCTGAGTCCTACTACAAGTGGAGAAGAATCCCGTGCAGAGAAAAGAATGACCAAAGACACCCCAAAAAAAATGACTTTACTAATTTACTAATAAGTGGTTTGTGGCATTAGCCAGGAGTTGTATTTTTTAACCCCTAAGATTTCATAACTACATATATTCTATACTCTATACATTCTAGTATATATGAAGTTATTGGCTAGGCAGTAGAGAAACTGTTGAAATCCATCACAGACTGAGAAAAGGCTAAAAATGACCCCAGCCCCCATAACGCTTGGCTTAGAAACACACTGCAAAAAATAAGATGGAACTTTTGTTTGAAACCTGATGAGAAACCTCTTAGTGAAAGTACGACGCCAAACATAATCTTTTTTTTTCTCCTCTCAATCAAGCAATGATGTAGTTTGGGGGAAAAGGAGAGAAAGGAAGTAATTTTGTGTAATCAGTGAACACCATCTGGAACAATTAACCAAATTCCACAGAACTCAGAGGATCAGTCATATTGACTTATTAAAGATCCAGAATTATGCAAGTTATAAATCCTTGGAAAAACTAAGCGTACGCCTGCCTGTCATGACTATTTTAACTTCAAATACAGTGGAATGCTAGATAAGGCTGAAAAGAGGAGATTAATATATGCAAATTATGTTGAGCATTTAAAAGCCCCCCCAACAACTGTCTTGCTTTTTTCCCGTCTCTTATTACAGGGCTTTATGTTTTATTCATACACCAACTTACCTGTCATTTCATAAGCTGTAATATTACGAGGGTATTATTAAACGGCATAAAGTGGGACTTTAATTGGAAAGCGCCATTGCATTTTCCAATTATTTGCTGCAAAGTCAATGAAGATGCACACAGTTTAATAAGGACTCTAATATGGTTTCTTGAGAATCAAAAATCACTGTCATCCTGTCAAGATATTTTGCAAACCCAAGTTAATTTTGAGATTTCTATTTTTTCTCCTCCTCATGATGTGAAGGATGAATTGTCTTATGTCTGTTAATTGAACTTCCTCTAATGGATTGGGAAATAATTGCACTCCATATTACTCTAGATGAGGGCCAATGTCAGGATTTTTTTTTTTTTTTTTTTATTAATGGGACAGATATGCAAATGTATGACTTTTCACTTCATTCACGTTTTTATCCGGTGGATGTTTGCTGAATAATTTGCAGGGGACATTCTATTATTATCTGTTATTCAAACGTTCTACTTTTTTTTTGGCTGTATGAATATTTGTCATTTCTCGAGCATGCTGGTTGGATTGGTTTATTATATATAATTTTCCATCATAGCAGACTTAATTGAAAAGGCAGGGATCAAAGTGATGCCTGCACAGAAAAGCATACGATGGCTATGAAAACTTGATAACTCCTCAAATGAACTTCAACTGTCAAGTGAAAGGAGGTAAAAAAAAAAAATGTGAATAGGTTTTAATATTTTGGTAATAAATGTCAACGTGCCTGCACATCACATCTCTGTACATAATGTGACTGCTGATGACACATTTCCCAGACATGTTCCCTCTCCTCCCCTCAGCTTGCTTTTCTTTCTTGTGCAGGGTTTTTTGTTTAGTTGGGAAGTGACGGAGGGTTTAATCAAGAAAGCAGGCAATTCATCAATCCTAAAGAAGGCGCTTGTTCGAGCCTGACAGAGCGCACATGGTTTTAGAGCAACTCGAACCTGGCCAGCTGTCAGCCTGCACACGCAGACTCCCACGTGCGTGCATACGCACACACACGCGCGCTCACACAGGCGCGTAGCAGAGCTACCATCACACTAACATTTAACAATTAAATAGGTTGTTGTCTCGAAGGTCACACAAGGCAAGGCAGCCAATCACATAGTTAATGAAGGAAAGTTTATTTCAGTCACATTTTGATGCTATGAGACAAGCACAAGATGTACTTCTTTTTTGTCGGAAAAATGATGATTGTTGTAAAGAGTATGTACAATTTATGCTTCTTCTTCACTGTCACGCATATATCCCTTTACAGTTCAATCTTTTTTAAAATCATTCTGGAGCCTCAATTTTATTTTATTTTTTAGACGTGCATATACATATCATGACTTTGTTCTGAAGTAATTTTATACTCAATTAAAACATGTTTTTCAGCCTCTCCATGAAGCGCAAAACAACGGTTTTAAAACTGATAAATGTGTGGTACTGAATTAATCAATTTAACTTTTGCATGCCAGTATGTTATTTATTAAAATATTTGAATGAAGTTTGCTATAGCCACCTCTAGCACGGGTGTGTCTTTGCTTGAGCAGCAGCAGGAGGAATCCTCACCACATGGTGTCTCTCTCCAGCTAGATAACAAACCTGCCTGTTCCTTTCACTCGTGCTCAACACAAACTTACAAGTTAGTGCTCTGATTCCATTCGAGGTATTCGTATAGCCATAGGTAAAACTCTGCATCTAAAATGTAATAGCTTCACCTTGGTTTCAGTCCAGGTGTCTATTTGCCAAATAACCAAAAGCAAGAATACGAAAAAGATAATATATAAAGTGACAATAAGTAAGGTTTAGACCGTTTTCCATTAAAAATGAATGAATTCAATTATTATAAATGTCAAAAACATGCAAAAAATGTGTGCTTAATGCCCAATAATATGTTTTAAATTTAAGCTTAGGACTATTTATCATTAAATTATATTACATGGGGGGTGGCACTCCTCCAGAGGTTGCCATGTCTGTTATAGCTACCACAGCCTGTGGGGGAGTGTGTATTTCTGCACTTACCGTAATGCGCCTAAAGCTCCCATAGGTCCATGTGAAAAATTACACATACTCCCTTTAAAAGAGGGATATGTGCCAGCAGCACTTTTTATAGCGGTACATGCAAATTTTGGATTCTTTTTCTACTATATATATATATATATATATATATATATATATATATATATATATATATATATATATATATATATATATATATATATATATATATATATGGCTTCTGTTTGATGTCGTACCGTAGTGTCACGTTTTGGGGTTTAATAGTTGCTTCATTCACATTTATAACTCATTGGTGAAATGATGTTTCAGACAAGGGAATTCGGTTTGTTTGTTGAAAGGTCCACATTTATAACTCATTGGTGAAATGACATTTGAGACAAGGGAATCCGGTTTGTTTGTTGAAAGGTTCACTGAAATGTCCATAGCGAGGCTATGGCACGTTTACTAATCTCCATATATACTGTATAAGGTAATATTGGATCCCCAAGACTCGCGATACTAAAAAACGATAGGTCCCAACCAAAATGTTTGGGGTCCCAAAAATTGCACAGTAAAAAGGACAAAGTAATTTCAAGATTCAAACTCTACAAGCCGTGAGCAAAACCATTAACATATATTAACAAATGTCACTGTAAAGTTTTTTTTTGTTTTACTTAGAATGAACTTACATGTAGCATTCGTCATGATCTTCTTCATATCCCAACAACAGATATAACATTCCATTCTGGTAGAAAAGTCAGCTTTTTACTGTGAGTGTTTGTTTGTTTAGTTTCAACATACTGTTTTTTTTCTATTCTTGAACTTCTGAAGCATTTTGTTTTCGCTTCTTTACTTTCTGGCTCATTGTTACCTGATTGTGAATTTGACTTGTCACTGATACAATAAATACATACAAATTCCGAATTTACTTTGATTTGGGCCCACAGATAGCACTATTTTAGAAGGGGGTGTACAAAAAAAAAAAATATATATATATATATATATATATATATATATATATATATATATATCCTGGAATCTTTGTAAGGACAAACAAGGAGACGGTGTAAATTTGGTTAACTTGACACAAGGAATAACGTTAGCAAACTTAGCATGAACTTCAGACCGACATACATTAACTAGCTAGCTAGGACTTCATTTAGCTATATGATATTCATTCCTGCTGCAGGCAAATAATTTTCTGATATCCAACTTGGAGTTACACTTTAAGTCAATTCAAAATAATATTTTTAATACGTTGCTGTCAGCTGAACTTACTGACGTGTTGCAGTGATTCTCGTCACCTGCTTCTTTCTCGCACGTTCACAGAAGTGATATCAGCTACACGTGAATAAATTGCCATATAATTAGCCATGTGCGCATTGTTCATGTGGAGTGAATAAAGTAGCAATAAATTACTGTACTAACTAGTATGTGGTATGGGCACTCTGAAGTGAATTCGTTTTTACCAGTGAAATTATTACTAGAGCACTGCAGATCAGTACTTTAGCTTGTGGCCCAGTGAAATCTGTCCGCTAAAGCGGCTGGTTGTAATGGAAGCCAGGCACTGGTTCAAAATAAAATGTCAATTATCAAGTAATGTAGGAAAAAAAAAAAAAAACAATATGAGCAGAGTGTGTGAGTATATATATATATATATATATATATATATATATATATATATATATATATATATATATATATATATATATATATATATATATATATATTTATTTATTTTTTTTCTTCTTCTTCTTAAGAAATGTTTGTCGCCTGCACTATCATAATGAAACTGTTAGAAACATGCTTGTGCGCAAAGGTAACATGGTAAAGCCTAGGTAGGTTGTGAACATGTACAGTATTACATTAAAAACATCTGGTCCTGTTTCTTTTTTGCACCGGTAAGATATTCCCATACCTGCTACAAAACACAATTTGCAATTGTTTTCCCTTTGTAACCCTTAAAATCATTAAGTGTTGTTTGCTGCTAGTTCAAGTCTCCATAAAAAATTCATTGTTGACTACAGTGACAGTCAAATAACTTATGCGTTTCGGTCTGAAGTGTGAGAGAGGCTATACCTGTCACGGTATAGCTGCCACTGCTCCGGTGCTCACAGTCCGGCCTGCTGATCATCCTGCTGCTGTCAGACAGGAAGAAATAATACAACGTCAGTCCATCAAACACTACTTCAATGAGTGCCATATTAAATGGAAGGTTGGCATGTGAGTGAAATTTATATTCCTATGTCGTTTATCGGCACATGTTTTATATGTAGCAAAGGCGCATAGTGTCTGCAGAAACATGAAAGTGTCTCCCTCTTCAAGACAGACCAAAGCTGCAAAATCAAAGTTTGAGTCTAAACGGAGAAAATAAGGCAAAAGTTAAACCCGCACCAGTCGCCTGCGGGCTAGAGCAGACCTTCAGCAGGGCTTTAGAGCAGGATCTTGTTAAGTTTGTAGGAGCCATGGGATTCCATTATTCAAGGGAAGTCTGCTTTTACCATTTCATGGCCTTGTATTACAGAAAACAGCACTGAATGCACTTTGTGGGCAGTTGAAGTTAACAAACCATATAAGATTGAAATCCTCATCAATCACGCTATCACAAATTACACCCCCTGCTTTGCCCCTACGGATCGATAAATCCACAGCTAGTGAGGAGGGGAAAAACTGCTTCAAGAGAGCTGCAAAACATGACGTGCCCGGGAGGTAGCTAAAGAATACAGCAGCCGTAAAATAAACAATCTCTTAATGATGACGCAAAGTAGTCAGTAATATCATTAAAATGGGGAATGCTATGATTAGAACGCACAGACATTACACCTTATACAAGATGGGGTAAGCCAGATTCCGGAGGAGTCACTGTTGTGCTATAAAAAAAGGCAGATTGTCAAGGCAAATGAGAAGCGATGGTTTGATTCTTTATTAATCTTCTATATATGTTAAGTGTGTATAGTGCATATTTTCTATTTGTGGATAGAAATCTTATGATGGTTGGGAGGGATATAAAATTTTAATTTGTTGAAACGTAGAGGTTATACACAAATTACACCTTTGGAAGACTTTTCCGAGGAGAAAAGTAAATAGAATAATTTTACCAAGGGCAATAAAACAAGATTTCTTTTCAATGAAAGGGTGGACTTTTCCCCTTCTGCATTTACATTAACATTTGGCCATGTTGAATGCAGACCAACAGTGAATTTTTAAAAGGTTGGCATCAATCTTGTGTCGTTGATCGCCATCTTCCTTGCAGATTTCTTTACCTTGCAAAGGTTGATTCCGCAGCCGAGACGAAAGCTGCAATCTGTCAAATCGCACAGACATCCAGCACCCTGATGAAGTAAGTGTTGGTGAAAGGTATAAATGTCTTTTTTAAGTGTCACCGTTTGATTTGATCAATACCCAGACGCCATCAGACATAAAAAAAGGAGTGGGAAAAAGTCGGCAGTTCTAGGTTTGCATTTGGAAAGAAAGACATTATGCTCACCGTGGACACATTCATGTGTTCACATGGAGCTTTTCGGAAACAGTCCTCGAGGGTTGCTTTTGCCATCTGCTCGCGTCGTACGCCCGTCTCACTCCAAATTGGGATTTTCTAAATACAATTTCAGGTGCATTGGAGAGGCCGACATATGGCAAATCAATTAGACAACTAATGCCCAAAACAAAAACATGGCAAGTGCATTTGCTAATCAACAGCAGTGTCGGGACTTGTATTATGCTAGTCCCTGGGATTTTGACAACGGCCATATTGACACATATTCCCAATTAATTTGAACATTGAATTATAGTTTACTTCCTCATCAAATTACGGTAAAACTGGGAACACAGCCTGGAAGATTTACACAATTACAGCGCCGATCAGGAGACTACAGCTCCCACCAAATATGTCCAAGTTCAAATCAGATTAGCCCTACAAAGCATACCGCAGCTGTTATGTTCACTTCGGTGTTTTTGCCTTTCACATCTTTTGGTCACTGTTCTTTGCCGTGCTGAATTGTCGATGTCAGATGCAAAAGGAAGTAACTATGAGATAGTGGTCAGAGTAGTCGCAGTGGGCACAAAGGCAAGACGATGAGGAAAGTGGTATCAGTGAAAACCCGGAGTTATCACACAGAAAGCGGGAAGCTCTTGTTTTGACACACATCCAGCCTCTGCCGTGACAACACGTCTACACCTTCCACTATGTGCTGACAGTGCTGCTTCATAGACGCCACTGTCTTAGCCATCATTATCCTCCTTTAAGCTCAGTGTCAAAGACTGAAAAGAGGCACTCTCAAAACCTGGTGGCAAACCGGTAAATAGTATGAGATCATCAGATCTCCGCCCATTATTCAATCGTCCCTGGCACCATTCAGTCATCACGGCATTGAGCCGAGCCATTTCTCGCAACTTTACTGAATTTAAAAAAGTAAAGTGAAAAATTAAATAGGACTGGATTTCAACACCTTTGATAGAAAGTCTGTCAGGAAGGAACCACACACAGACACACGGTCAGTGTGTCTTTCTCTCTCAACAGTGAGGTGTATTGTAACCAGCATGCAACACATTCTGATAGAATCTCCTGCGAGGTGCTTCAGCGTGAGTGTCACAGCCAGGCGGCAGTTAGATCCACAATGTACAGTATTGAAATGCCAATTCTGACATGGACGACTCTTTAGGTGTCATGCGTAACAAAGTCAGCTTCGCGATGGAAAGAAAGGAATATCCAGCCTTGACAACTTGATCACACTAAAATTTGATTTAAAACATGCCTCTGTGTACATTGGGCTAAAATTATAATAGAAATGTCAAAACTGTGATCCGAGTGAAGCGGAATCAATGGTAATATTAGGACAGGGCTAATTTACGCTAGCAGTCACTTGAGGGGTCAGATACCAGCTTTACCAATGACAGTTTTATCAGGATAACAAGTTGGAATGTGGCCATAAGAAAGGGGATGGAGGGTGTCTTTACTGGACGGTTTTCAAGGTTGCTTGCATAGTGCTGACAGTGGTTGAAGGTCATGATTTTTACAACAGTTGCTAAATTTGTGGCAGAAAAAATATGAATGTGAGACAATATTTCAAGTCCTCGCCGTATACCGATCACACTCAGGATGGTTATGGGGCAATAAGAGAATCATTTTTAAGCCTAGAGACACCAGTCTTTATTGTTAAATAAAGACTTGATTTTATTTAATTTTGCTTTTATTTCAGTCATTCGGTCCACAAGTGTTATTTTGTTTTTGTCTTTTTTTGTCTTACAAAAACCTGTTTTTACATTTTATTTAACTGTTCTCACGTTAAGAAGTTTGATCAATTACAATAAGTGATTACTAGGCCTACGATTAAATCTAAAACATGTAAATGTGATGGAATACATTTATTTGCATATTATTCAAATTCATCATGTTTTTTTTTTGTTTTTTAATGAACAACTCACTAAATTGTACATACTGCACCTTAAAAGATAAACTTACATTGCATTGTTGCCAACAATAGAATCCTGGTTATGTTTTTTAACCAGTCTGCCGTGGCACAGTGGTTGGCAATATAAATATAATCAAAGTCACGGTTCCTTAAAACTCTCCAAATCTAAATCAGAACCAGTAAGTTTTTTTGCCGTTAAGACTATGGTTTAAGGCCACCTTTGCTGATTGAAAGCAACTGCAGTGTGCAGCAGGAGCATCCTCTCTTTGTGTATCATATATGAGTCCTCTTCTGCTGTCACAGCAAATCGCATTGTCCATTTCCTGCTTTTCTTGCTTTAATATTAAAAAAAATAACGAAAAGAATATTTAATATCTGTAATTAATGAATTAATTAATTAATTAATCTCAACTAAAAGCATTCTGAATAAATAAATAATTCTGAAAAATACCCTCAACCAGTGTTATGATGGAAGAGTCACAAACTGTTGTTGAGACGAAGGAGATGATGCATGCTATTTGGACAAAACAACTTTCAAACCAGATGCACAAATCAATCAATCTGTCATATTTAAAATTACAGAAATCCATTGATTTAAGTTACAAAATATATTATATATAAGGTTACCAGATTTTATTTTTTTCCCAACCAGCCAGTGTTAAACTATTGTCTGACCTTTTACTTAAAAACAATTAATTATTTAAACTACTTATATTTTAGTTGCTGTATTATAGAAAATGTTTGCCAATAATTTATCATATTGTCCATTAGTCTTGAAGAGAAA
Organism: Hippichthys cyanospilos; assembly: GCF_059441005.1. Taxonomy (NCBI): domain Eukaryota; kingdom Metazoa; phylum Chordata; class Actinopteri; order Syngnathiformes; family Syngnathidae; genus Hippichthys; species Hippichthys cyanospilos. Next base: position 28,329,940 of record NC_142369.1, on the reverse strand, counting down.
AGTGCAATCAATTTTGTTAATAGGCAACAATATACATGGGAATAATCAGACTGGTTTGGAAGTTTAATGTCTTCAGTAGAAATAAATAACTTCATCAATTCATTTTAGATTAACTCAATACTTATTCAACAAATATGCAATTTATCAAGATTGATGTACAAGCACTGAAAAAAAGCACTGAAAAAAAGCATGAAAAAAAATAACATTTTAACTCACTTGTGAATCCTACGAAAAATTATATTGCTCCTGCATTTATACAGCAATACGCTCAACATCTTTGCATCCTAAACATTTTAGTGGCTCAATATGGTGTAACAGCCTGCGCCAATAAGAACTAACTGTTGCAGTTTATCCTTCATTTTACTCCAGCTTCCTGTACCAATTAGTGTGATATAAAATATCACTACAAATGGAATAATCCAGCAGTGGTGCATACAACGTCCTGGCAAAGCTTTGCGCTACTAAAACATAATTGATAGCTTACATCCAGACAAAGATCCCAGGCTGGAGCAGATTAATATTTGAGGGGCATGATCGCACCATATATACACACACATACACACGCATGCACACACACCCACACCGTATTTTCCGGACTATAAGGCTCACCGGTATATAAGCCGCAGCAGCAAAAAAACATCTTTTGCATATTTAGTCCAAACATTTTATTTATAGAAAATGGATGGATGGATTACCAGCAGAATACTGCAGAGTTAAATAGCAGTTCAAACTTAAAATCAATACTTTGATAGCATTGTGTCTTCCGCTGTTTGTTTTGTTTGTCTGGTCCTATATAGAAGGACAAAAACTATCAAGAAAAATAGTGAGGTAAGCCTGCAATAGAAATGACCCTAAATAAATATCCATGAAGTAGAAAGTTATTTTAACAAATAACATTGCTATTGTTTGGGCTGATTTAACTTAAAAAGAAGAAAGGAATGCAAGAAAAATAATGTAAACCTGCAATCGAGAAATATATGATCATAAATGAAAATCCTGAATAGAGTCAAGCCAAAATAACCAAACCACAGTGTAGCAAAGTAAGGAAGGGATTTTGGATAGAATCGCTCTCAAAAGAAGACCAGGAAGTGCGGTATGAATTTGAATGTTAATCCAAAACCAACAGCCTGTGATCTCAGCAGGCGTCGGCAGGGGTGCGAGTTGCCTCGACGTTGAATTCATCCCAACCAACTTGAAAGTGTTCTTCAAAAGAACAGAAAATCACAGGTAAGCGTTGTAAAGGCGCACACATCCCTGCTCATGGGCTCTGAATTTGTGGCCTTTTATTCAACGTATTTATTTCTTCTCATCTAAATATATGAGCATGTGCACAGTCTCTGACGCGTGAAGCTTTTATGTGGCTTTTACTCGGCTCAGCAAATGACGGCAAAGCGAAAAGCCCCGTTTTTTGGCAAATGTTCCAGGATTCTCTGCCAAGCTCAGTGTGACAATGTCTCAGCTGTTTATTTACAATTTGCAGTGGAAATCCCCAGGTCTTCATTGCCATAAATAATTGAGCTCATCTGCCTTGGAGCTGACTGTGAGGCCTGAGGCATAGGATGCTGCAGAAGCAGAGAGCGGACACGCACACTCCAGCGTGCCAAAGATCTCGGAGCGCTCCTCCCTTCCTCTGCAGCTGTTGCTTCTTCTCCAGGCTACTTCTCCTGCTGTTTGTGTGCAGAGCCCTGCTTTTGTCCAAGTCAGAAAGTGCCATGTGTCTGCCTTAAACACTTGGTGCTGAGCCTCATTGAACTAGTGTTACCCTTCTTTAAGATGCCTCTCACGACAATTGTATCCAGCCACCTTTCCAATGAATTGCTCAGGTGAGATTATCCAACTGTGTATGTACGGTACGGTGCAATGTATCGTAATGTGATGACAACTACAACAATAATGAACATGAAATGAGAACTTAACGGGACTACATGGAGCCTTTAAGAAAGTTTTACCTCTCAGTGTCAGTGGGAGTATAACTGGTAATTCTGACGGATCGCTGTTGAGATGACTGCAGGCGAGAAAGCTCTCCCATTCGATACCATATCCCCATGTTATTAATCTCACTGTAAAACAAAAAGGAAACTATGTTCAGAGCCTGTTCACAAATCACAAAGGTACAGTGTGATAAGATGAGCGCAAGCCACAAAATACATTCATTCGTGACGTGGACGAACGTTTATGTTGTAAATGTAGCACTATTGCATTTTCAGGATGCACCCGTGTCAAGTTTCTATCATAGTGACAGTAAGAACGAATTTAGAATGGACAACAGTGGTGTTGAATTTGGGAAAAAAGAAACACAATCAAATTTGTGGTTATAGAAATAGTTTAATAGACCACCTTGAGGTTATTCATCTTCAACCAGTTAACATGACCACAGCACTGCTTTTCTGTGAATATAGCAGCTATGACTTCATGAACATGTTGATATTCAAATGATTCCATTGTGTATTCCTTTAGAGATCATAGAAGCAAGAGGCAGACACTGTGAGATTAAATCTACAGTATGCGTAATATCTGTTATCTCTGGTCGCACAATGGTTTCATCCTTCATCATTTCTCCTGTTTCACTGTCACATGTACGACCACCATTTTCAAGCTAAAGTACCTTGGTCAAATTTTCCCATGACATGGACAGCTAAGTTGAGCAGACTTGATTCATTTCTTCTGCACACAAGGCGTGCTGAGATGAGGGCGGCCAACATAGTGACAAACAACAAATCTTGCAGTTAAATTCATTTTGAACTCACTACAGCCCCAAACAGGAGAAAGTGCTGGCATTGGACCAAAACCTTGTAACTTAAAAATAGGCACTTTTCTGGTAACCCCCAAAACAGCATATTTGTCCAACCATTATCTTTGCATCATCAGAGCAAGTGATTTTCACCCCATTAAATTGGTCAATAATTTGTTAAAAAAAAGACTGACGCGTGTGAACCAACTGATTTTTGAAACAAATATGAAATTTACCAAAGCATATCATGTCATATCATATATGAGGTTTTGGCTCAACCCGAGCAAAAAAATAAACTGCAGGGCCTTTTAGTCAATGAATAAGAAAACTAAAATAAAGTCATCAACGCTCCCCTTGCAGGCATTTAACATTTTCATGCTGGTCATTAGCCATGATGCTTTCATGCATGCTGTTTTTTTGTTGTTTATTTTTTAGTCGTGAGGACTTCATTTTGTAAACTGTGACGCTTTATTTATTTTACCTCTTTTTATTGCGGTCAGCAACTTACCCCATGCTGGTGTAATGAACAAGATGATGCTTGGATTTGGCAATAATCTGAAAGTCAAATATAGCCCTCTCCGCAGCTTCACGTGGGCACATTTTCACACAAAGCCTCCGCTTTCTCATGGCAGGCTCCTCTGTTCAGAGGGAGGAAGGTATCAGGCAGCAGTTGTCACCATGTTTTTTTTTTCCGATACAAAAATCTACTTTGCCTCAAAACTCCATTTGTGCTAAATAGCTTACGTTTGGCCATTTGTCGTTGAATGACAAAGGCGTGAAATAAGAAATTTCACAATCAAGCCGATGTAAGTGGACTTTACTATCAGTTTGTGTTGAGAAAACAAACAAAACAAACGGAAAGCGTCATATCCATATGTGCTGCGATCGTATGTGTTGTATCGGAGGCGAGATCTCCTTTAACATGTTTGCACAAAAGGGTTTAATCCCATTTTGTTTGATTGGAAACTTATACGTTATGCCATGCGTATAGTACATTAAACGTAGATCCACATGAAGTAATTACATATTAAATTATACTGTAGACAAAAAGAACATAACGTCTTCTTTCTCACAAAAAGCGGCATCCTTCCGTATATTGAGTTTGTGCTTTTTCTCATTTATTTCCCCAGCAAAACTGTGAGTGCAGCATAAATGGAATGATAATAAAAATAATATACAAGCTGTCCTAGCACCACACACCAAAATATTATTACATTTCCAAGGCATGGATGGTGAAGGGGAAATACATAGCACTCAAAAAGCACTAAAGCATTGGGGAATGCATTTCATTAATATTAGATAACCCCCATCCACTCGTCCTCTTCCCAAATAAATACATAAATAAATAAGACCCTCATAAAGAAAAGAACAGCTCCGGCTTAGATAAACAATGACTCATGATTCTCTTGTGCTATACCTCTGGGGCAAAATGTTTATTTTATTCCCACAGTCCTCTATAAACTAAGCTAACCTGCACCCATAAAACATTCACAATCTCAAGCAAAGCTGCCCCCTCCCTTTTAACTGGTCAGGGAGTAAAAAAAGGGCAAACCAAGCTGGAGTTTTGTCAGAGCGTTGCCTGTTTTCCTACTTGTGTCCATTGTTTCTTGTAGTGCAATGAAGCCCTCTGGCAGTGCATCTTTACCGTCAGTCAACTTAACATCCACGACAACATCAGGGCCCTATAATAGAAGAAGCAGAAGTTACTGATGCAAAGTCGGCTTGCAGGACAATGAATTGAAAAGGTTGCTTTATTACAGACAGAAAGTGTCAGATAGAATCAATGGTATTTTAAGAAAAAAAATCCCTCATAGCTTTGAGGTGAGTACTGACAATATACAGTAGTTGAAATAATTACTACGGGTTTAACAATAAATATTTACAGTTGCTTAGCATTCTTTTCACATCAAGGACCCGCCACCCCCCATTAAAAAAAAAAAAAAAAAAAACTAAACCAAACCAATGTGAATGCGTGAAAGGAATACCGTACCTAGGATAATAGGCAGTTCAGATTAAGCTTTTTTTTTTTTTTTTTTGCGAGAGAATCAGGGAGTCATTTATTATTAATGTGTAGTGATAAATGTCAAACACATTCATTTCCTCTGTTCTCGTTCCTTCTATTGTTTCATCTTTAAGGGGGAGAAGCACTCCCCCGCCACGGTTGAACGGTAGCATTTTATTTATGTATTTTTTTTTCATTTTTAATACATTTTTGTAGTTTTATTTCGTTCATATTTAAATAATGGTAAATTATTAAAATGATGTTCTTATATTAAACTGTATTTGCCTTCTCTTGGTGGACTCAAAACTTTGTTGACAAATAAATTTAAATTCCCTTTTATTTTACATTTTTGACAGTATCACATTTCGTGATAAGTTTTAAATGCTGATGTGGGGTATTTGTGTTCAAATGCTCAGGAAAATAGCCTCACTCATTTCAAAAAGGCGGAATGTCAACGCTTTGTTCTATCGTGAGTGGTTACAAAACCGTATTTATAGTCCATTTTACTGCTTAATTTAAAGTTGAAAGGGTTACCCATGGGTCCCAAGATTGCTAGTTATGTTAAAGCGAGAACTAAGAAAATGATTTACATGGAAACGACGCTGGAGATAATCAAGAAATACGAAGCTAGCCTGGGTTACCCTTACTAGGGAATATGGGCATTAAAAGCACCGCTCAAAGGTAAATAAATCCTTTCTATATTTTTTATTTATGATGTTTTCTGATTGAATACATGTATATTATATATACATAGCACTTAGTATACTTTTTTGGTACCACCTTTTAATATGCATGCACAATGTTTTACCTGGGGTTCTAAACACATTCGCTATTTAACATAGGTTTGCATTGCCCGCCGCGGAACGGATTAATCTCGTAACACGGGTCCCACTGTGTGTGTACATACATATATTTATATATATATATATATATATATATATATATATATATATATATATATATATATATATATATATATATAGGTTGAGCACAGCAGTCTATGAAAAGGTGCTGACTCTTGCATGACTCTTTAACATTTTCATTTTGGGGCATAATAAATTGCAATAATACAACATCTCAGAAAAGGAAGGTGGGCTGAACCAGGCGTGACGAGATGCTGGATTCCTCTGGTGTAGTTGCCTGACAGTCATCGCCATTAGAGATATTTTTATTCATAGATTTTACACAGGCTTAAGAAGGAATATGGATGAATGTTATTACTATGCATGGGAGCTTTTTTTTTTCTTTTTTTGTATTTGCCTTTTTTGCCATGATCCACCCCCCAATCAGGATGTTACGAAGGGGCTTCATCTTGTTTGAAACAGAGTATGATAAATCACAAACTATTTACTTCCCACTCATATAATTCAAGGGATAATTTTACAGAATCTGTTTTTGTCTTAGACAATTACAGTGGGGGCTCCTTTGACTGGCAGACAAAATAGCCTTGTTGATAACTCTGTCGTGTTTTATTTGTGTCAAAGTCTTTAAAACAACGGAGACACACATTTTACGATAATAAACGGGAACAAGGGTAGGGCCATTTGTATGCTATCCACTATCCAGCAGTCCAGATTGAACTTGGGCATGTGGCAGCTGTTGCAACGTAGTCTCGATGGTAGAGGACATTGTGTCAATAAAACAATCCCGTCCAAACAGTACATATGCAGATTTTGCAGAAAGTGTGTCATACTTTGGAAATTCAACACAACAATACCCAATAGCAGTGACCTCTCAAGTTACCAAATAAAACATTTTTTAGGTCGTGTTCAGCAAAAACATGAATATAAAAGTAATCTATGTCAAATGGGTTTGTGCCTGCAAAAATAAAAAAATAAAAAAAGATATAATGGACGGACTACAGAACATCGACTACACCATAGAAGTCGAACAACATTGAAATAATAAAAAATGAAATACTTTAAGCATGTATTATTTATTTTTGGATTATTAGTCTTACTTCACTGATGTCTAATTTTCCTATATTAAAACAAAAAGTGCGTTCAGTAATTACACGTGCCATTTTGTCTCCTTTGTACATCTTCAAATGAATACTGATGGATGAATACAATATCATTGTTGTGTCATCAATAAGCAAAAAAACTCAGGATGACCAATAGCAAGAAAAATATTGCAATGAGATATTGCACTCTTTGAATGTGCATACCATCCATTTTATGTTAACAAAACAAAAAAAAACCTCAAAAATGGACTGCCTGCATTGGGCTTTTAAAAATATTACGAATAAGAAGGCGGTGTTATCAAATCATCTGCATAGTGAACTCTCCTGAAGAAACAGACAAACAAAATGTAGGAGGAAAGTGATACTTTACATTGCAACACTTACAGGTTTTCTGGTGAAACAGAGGTAGCGTGTGACCTTGGATTTGAATAAGCCGTCCTTCCACAGGTCGGCATCAGAGCCATCTGTTGTTTGTGCTACCTACATAGAAAAAAAAAAACAAAAAAAAAAACAAAGCGAGAGAAAAAAATCAGGAGGTGGGATAAAGTTAATGTATGTATGCCATGAGCATGTTGCCATTGTCTCTTCCTTGCATATGCTCCTTAATTAATGCTTGCCTACGCTAGCGCTCCATCTCATTAGAGCTCTGCATGGGTAAAGGAGTCTTAGCCTCCAAAAAGCAAGCTAAAAATATCATCCCTTGGGAGATGGCTGATTAAAGATGCCCTGACAACAATCCGCACTAACAAGGAAACCATACTTCTGTGTGCTTCCATGGCAAAATAAAAAAAAAAAATATAATCTCCATATACATACATATATATACATATATACATACAGTATATGTATGTAGACGTTGTAGGATGAGCAAACTGCACCTTGAAGTTTGACTGCTCTGCATCCTAGTATTTAATGAGACAAATATTCGAACAGTAAACTGCTGAGGATGGAATGCAGTTTAACAAGCGTGCAGAAATGAGGCTACACCCCAATAAAGGAGCATCTTGTCCTTGTATAATAGGCTCATTCATAGTTATAAAAAGATTGACGCATGCAGTAAGAATAATAGATTGCATCATATTGACAGCATTTGGGTTCCACAAGTCAAGCTCAAGGTCCTAAATAACATTGCTGCATGTTGTGCAGAATAAAATATAAGCTGCAGACTCCTCTATCGGTGTAGCAAATATGCTTGGTTGAGGCGTCATGTTCCATTGGTTACAATGTGAGAATCACCTAAATAACTGCCAGGGTTATTTTCTAAAGGGATCCTTTACAAAGAAGAGTCAATCTAATGAGGTTCATTCAAATGAAGAAGTCATAGATCTCTGCACCCACCCACTCGCATTACCCCCCTTGACAATAATGATGAATGACCCCGGTGACTGGGTGGGGGAAACATGGCACAGGGAGATTCATGCAAAACCACCACAGACAAGATGGGATGGGGGTGGGGGGGCGACTTGATGCAGGGGGGTGAGAAAGACAGAGCAAGCATTAGATGAGCAGCAAGCTCTTCCCTGGCTGAGCGTCACCAACAGCACTTCAACTAAAAGTCCCAGAAGGAGCCTATACATCACAGACCCTTCCTCTTCTTTACAAGACAAGCCGCCTCGGCCGCTTTTTCCAGGTCAGTAGTCACAGCGTTCTGTCAGCATAAGCAAAGGTCTAGTTTTGTGAAACCCAAAGTCAAGTTGAAGAGTAATGAGGGCATGGTCCTCTTAGGAGACACCTCAGGCATCATCCTGCCAAAGGCGGGGGCAGCTCCAAAACCACGCAGCTTGAATGTGAAAGGCCAAATGCTTAGCAATGGCGCAAACAATGCGTAGTGGTTTTCCGACGCTTTCCTCCAACTGCTTCTTGTACTTACAAAGAGCCCAGTCAAAGTGAGAGCGTCAAAAAATGGCAAAGCTCTGTCATCGAAGTTTCTTGATTGAAAAGGAAATGATAGTTTCAAATGCTATATCCCCAAAATGTCGAGACCTCAGATGAGACATGTAAACAGGTGTTGAATTTTCTAATGAAAGATCTCAGGAGACTGACAGAGACAGCACATATATGCACAGCTGTATATAAATGGTACTCAGGAGACAGTTACCACACAGGGGGATACGCAGAAGAAACAACGTCAAAACTTATTCAAGTCTTGATTCTTTTTAAAGTTGAGAACAGAAGCCATGACAAAAAAAAAATCGAATTTGGAACATTGGCAAATTGCATACCTGAATAGACTCACATTGTATCAGTCTGTTTTCTATCATGCTTGATGCGACTCACACATCCCATTAGGCCGTTTTTTTTCAAATAGTGGGGTGCGCCCCCTGGGGGGTGCGATGCGATGCCAGGGGGGCGCCAGGGAGCAGGCTTTGCTTTTGCCGAGTGAAAATGTAACTGCACATCCATCCGACCAAGTTGTGCAGTGACAATTATAAAAAAGTCTGTGTGGGAGTTACAAACTTTTTAAAATGTTAACTTTTTTTTTTTTTTTTTTTTTTTACCCAACCCAAATCATATTTTATGATGAATAATGTGATTCTGAAAAAAAAACCACACATTGTTGCATATTTTTTTCCCTCCAGGTTAATATATTTAAGATAATCATGTTCTGTGTTAACATTCCAGATCATTCCGGATTTATTATTAATTATTATTATTTTTTTTTTAACATCCAGTGGTTAAGTTGGTTAAAAAAAGTACCTAGTTTAAATATGGGTTGACATACTTTTTTATAATTTCAGGGACTTGAATGCACTAAATATATATTTTTTTCTGTTTCAGACTAACCTGTAACTTGTTTAAATCATATAAAAAGTAAAGTCAACATTTGTTGAAATTTGATTTATGTATCCATTTTCTTTTGTTAGTCTTAAAAAGGATGCATATTTAAGTATACTTATTCAACTCTTCTCCACGATGATCTTATTTATAGGGACCGCGGGGGGTGATCACACAATGATTTCTCTTTCCTGGGGGGAATTGAGAAGCACTATCCAGTGTGCATCCTGCTAACTTTGGCTGCTTGGCAGGTAGAGTAGATTGACCAGATGTCCCATTTAACCGGGACAGTCACGATTTTGAGTTTTGTGTCCTGCATCAAGAGAATCTGCACAATCCTGATTTTATGAGTCACATCCATATGCTCCATTTTCTTTTTCGTCCAGCTTGCAAAATGTTTGGGCCAAGTCTATGTCAATCACAAGCCAAGATCCAACCTGGGACCTCTGAACCATGAGGCGGACATGTTCGCTCAGCCTTGATGTCCCAGCAAATGCAATACTAATCTTCTGGCTCTTGAAATAAATAATGAGTCAATTTTAAAAATGAATATATGAGAGTAACAAGTCACACGTTTGCAAATTTGAGACACGCCTCTATCCGTTTTACAACCCTTGCAGAGTCAGAGTATGCCCAAGTGTGCACATGGTGTTTGATGTTGGGTGGCTGAACGTACTGAGCACAGCTGCGGATCCCAGTGGAACAGTGTTTGATCTGGGCTTGTGCTCTCTTGTGTTGGAATGATCTGATGAAGTTCAGAGATAAGAACAAAGTGCAGCACAGCATCAGAGGGCAAAAGAGTTAATCAGCCCTTTGATTTGCTGCATAAATAGTAAGGTACGGGTAAGCAGTCGGGGTTTTAGAGAAGCGTTGTATGGAGGGTGAAAAATCAATGCTGTTCTTTGTAATATTCCTAATGATTCCAACTCTCAGGACATACTAAATTGTCCTTAGGTGTGATTGAATGTGTGGATGGTCGTTTGTCTCTGTGTGTCCAGCAATTGGCCGGCAACCAGTTCTGGGTGTCCCCCCGGCCTAGTGCCTTGAGGGTGCATGGGAGTTCGCCCAACCAGTCTACATGTGAGAAGGTGTTCGACCGTGTCCCTCGGGGAACTTTGTGGGAGGTGCTCCAGGAGTACTGGGTACCAGGCGCCCTAGTACGGGCTGTTCGATCGAAGTCAGAGTTTTATGCACATTTCCGGCACTAAGTCAAATTCGTTTCCGGGGAGGGTTGGACTCTACCAAGGCTGCCCTTTGTCACAGATTCTGTTCATTACTTTTATGGACAGAATTTCAGGTGCAGCCAACGTATTGAGGGGATCCGTTTTGAGGGTCTGAGCATTTCATCCCTGCTTTTTACAGCTGATGTGGTGGCTTCCTCAGACCATAACCTCCAACTCCCACTTGAGCGGTTCGCAGCCGAGTGTGAAGCGGCTGGGATGAAGATCAGCACCTCCAATTTCAAGACCATGGTCCTCAGTCGGTAAAGGGTGGACTGCCCCCTCTGGTTCGGGGATGAGGTCCTGCCCCAAGTGGAGGAGTTTAAGTATCTTGGGGTATTGTTCATGAATGAAGGTAGGATGGAAAGGGAGATCGACGGTCAGATTGGTGCAACGTCAGCTGTGTTGCGGACGCAGTACCGGTCTGTAATGGCGAAGAAAGAGCTGAGCCAAAAGACAAAGTTCTCTATTAACCAGTTGATCCACGTTCCTGCCCTCACCTATTGTCACGAGCTGTGGGTCGTGACCGAAAGAACGAGATCCTGGATACAAGTGGCTGAAATGAGTTTCCTCCACAGAGTTCTCAGGGCTCTCCCTTAGAGTTAGGGTGGGAAGCTCTATCGTCCAGGAGGGGCTCAGCATCAAGCCCCTGTTCCTCCACGTTGAGAGAAGCCCGTTGGGATGCCTCCCGGACGCCTCCCTGGTGAGGTCTTCCGGGCATGTCCCACAGGAAGGAGGCCCCAGGAATGACCCAGAACAAATTGGAGGGACTATGTCTCTCGGCTGGCCTGGGAACACCTGTAGGAGCTGGACGAAGTGGCTGGGGAGAGGGAAGTCTGGGCTTCCCTGCTCAAGCTCCTGCTCCTGCAACCTGACCCTGGAATACAGCGGTCAAAGAAGGATGGATGGATGCACAATTTTTAGAATGACATTTAGAAAGTGAAAGACATCTACAGCAGCACAGAGGCAATAAAGAATGCTCCTAGGAAGCTTTGTTTGATATTCAAAGGTCAGGTGCAAGCTGAGGCCTGATCAACCTCAGCTTACATCACCTGAGTCAGTGTCTCTGATGTCGAACGGCCACCTGGTGGCCAGTTTAGGTTCGGTCCCACTAAAGATATGCCATAGCATATTACAAACAAACATGTGAATAGGTACCCACTTAGCTCTGAGATAAAACTGCTAACAGCTTAAATCTTTTGGAGTGTACAAATAAAAGCAAACATATACATAGCACTAGGAAAATCACTTGTGTCATTTACATTTCTTTTCCACAGTTCATAAAGCAAGGTCCGTAAAGATATGTTTGGATGTGTTTGGTATCAGAGAATTTGACTTGAGCAGAGGTAATTACTTACAACATAGTAGTCATCTGGAGCCTTGCTGTGTGAGCAAAGGATCCCGACTGCAGTGATAGGCTCTGCTGGCATCTGGTCGCTTGCCCCAGACATGATAATATTCTGATTTCTGACCAAAAAAGAGGGAAATCAGACACTGGCATTGTTTTCTCTATCCATTTGTACTTGAAAAAATTACTAAACATTTGAATGTACAATTTGATACGAAAACAAACTCAAAAAGATTGTAGCAGAAATAGGGGTTTGCGTCATTCTCCTTAGTTAAAGTGAATGGACTCTAATACTCTTACTGGCTGAAAGGTCCAGAATGTCAAAGTATTGACTTCTGAATGAGGCTTATTAGGATGTGAAAGAAAAAGTGTCCTTCTAACAGAGGATCAAATGGCAACTCGGTCCAAAATCACATTTGGAGACCACACAATTACTTCAACAAGTAACAAATTAGACAGAGCAATCACATATTTTCATGGAAGTCCCCATCAATTGCTATTTATCCCTGTCTATGGGAATTTTGGCCTAATGGGTGGGCAAGTCTTTTTCAGGGTAAGTGGTTTTGCAAAGGTTTCTGATGCAACTTTATTCAATTAGGTTTAAAGCATTGTTGTACTAACTGACAAAGTTAGTGCATTCAATCTTGATGTTTACAGAATCCATCCCAATTACGCTGATCAAATTAAATGATTCACTCCAGAAACAGCTGTCCCCTAACAAATGCTAGATTGCCACCGTTATTCAAATGCAACAGGATGGTGAATTGACTAATTGAAGGACAGATCTCTTTGCAACATTCATTTAAGTCTGGGACTCAGAAGCTTGACTCGTTAGATTGGTTGAGCTAACCTAGCCTCCTGCAAAACAAGGATACATTTCTATAGTGAAATTAATTTCAAAGAATAGTGAGAGGAGGTATTGACCACCAAGAATATTATCTAACTAGGACAGGCAGAGATACTAGTCAATTAGTACAAATGACTGTTGAATAATTGTAAGGCAAAATGTAATGCATTTCAACAGCCTTTCAAGGCTTTGCCTGACCAAACCAGTAGAAACACTTTGTGTTAAACTAAATAGAAGACAGTGTTGCAATTTCCTCACAGATTTAGGCTATTATGATTTACTGTACCCTTAAAGTATTCATTTCATTTTAGTATAAAACCATCATTCTCTTGTCAATTTTCTCCATTTGCTGCAGCACACCCAGAATGTGAACTGAACTGTCATTCTTAAAAATCATCCATCCATCTATCCGTTTTCTAGAGCTGCTTATCTTTACAAGGGTCGCAGGCTTGCTGGTGCCTATCCCAAGACTTCAGGTAGTAGGCGGGGGACACCCTGGACTGGTTGCCAGCTAAATGCAGAGCACACAGGGACGTACAACCAATCACACCCCCTGTCAGACCTTAAGGACAATTTAGTATGTCCAATACACCTGCCATGCATGTTATGGAGTGTGGGTGGAAGTCGGAGTGCCCGGAGAGCACTCACACGGGCTTGAGGAGAACATGCAAACTCCACACAGAAAGGCCGGAGCCAGGTGAATTTGAACTCGGGTCACTTAACTGTGAGGCGGACGCGCTATTCCCTCCCTCACCGACCCGAGCCTTTAAAATGCGAACGCTTAAAATCAAAGACTTACAAAACAGGCACCTTACCTAACCAAAAAAATGAATGGGTCAATTCTTTTCATAGCATTCATTTTCTGTATGTCAAGAGTTACACTTATCGTTATGGTATTACAGATGACTTCAGGTTAAAAAAAAAAAAGCACATCACCGCTGAACTGGTGTTAGTCAATCACAGGACGCGCGCTGGCACTTAGTAAGAACTGAATCAATACTTTCAGCAACAAAGCATCAGCTACTGTATCATAATAACATCAGTGACTTCCGCAAAGACTTATTTAGATACAGCACTTAAATAAATCTCAAACAGCTATTTCTGCATGAACTGTTGGCATGCCAAGAAAGGGTTGTTAATAACCTCCGGAGGTATTTTTTGTTTACCTGACTGAAGCTTCTTTGTTCCCTCAGCTGTGTCTTTTTGGACTTTGTGCCTTCAACCTGCAGGAATTCAGAGCCTACAGGGTTGACTAAGAAATCATTAACTAATCCAAGCCTGGTTATTCTTTTATGTAGTTCCTTCAAGTCTCTTTAGAAAAAAAAACAAAAAACAGATGTAGATATTGAGGGAAATTCATACAAATAACGTAAATGACACACTTACTTGGATATGAAGAATTTGTTTGTCTTCACATAGTGGTTATACAGCTGCACCAAATCGAGAAATGCCTCTCAAGAAACACAGAACTTGGGACCACCATTATGCAAGATGTAATGTAAAAGGAAAGATGAGATGAGAGGAACCTCATTTTGAAAACAAGAACATGCCAGAATATTCATATGTGTAATGTATTTTTTCTGTCCGCCCAGCATCCATCCATTTTCTTCTGCTCTAGTTCAATAGGCAGCAACCCGCATTGACCTGGACCTTTGGTCACGGCTTACGACCTGCAGCTTTGTGATGTGATAATAGGCAGAAGGGATAATGCAGATCCATCTGTAAATCAAGAGTTTTGCCTTTTAGCTCAGCTCAAGCCCACTGCAAAGTACTTTATACACCAGTGCAGGGCTTATTGATCTTTCTGTTCAGTTCTTCCTCATTTTTGAAAGATCTTCAGATAGCTGGATTTCGTGCCAGGTCTGTAGGAGGACACTCCACTGTTTTTCAACTCAGGGTTTCTCAAAAGTTGGTGGAAGAGTGGTTAGCGAAATCCCTCTCACAGTTCAGAGTCCCTCTGTTCAATTCTTGCTGGCTCTGGCCTTCCTGTGTGGAGTTTGCATATTCTCCCCGTGCCCACATGGGTTCTCTACAGGCACTCCGGCACACTCCAAAGAGATGCCTTAAGATCCCCCCGAAGGAGCCGGATAAAGTGGCTAGAGAGAGTAAATCCGGAATTCTCTGATGAGGAAAGGATGGATTGATGGAAGGATGGAATCTAATCACCATAGGCACAATTCAGTTTTGTAAATGTGACATCCTGAAATTAATCAATTTTCGAACTATTATAATGAGGCAGATGTCATTTATTTATTTATTTATTTAATCCCTGGTTGACCAGTGTCAAAGAACAGAATATCCTTGATGTTACAGTTTCCACTATGTGTCATATTGCAAACAAGCAAGTACTATTTTGCCTTACAACATAATAAGATCACATCGGGGAGCAGAGTTTACCATAATACCTAGCTTGAAAGCCTCTGTGTGTCACTCAGGGACAAAATTCCAGTTTAAGTGTTATCATATGTGACCTGATCATACAAAATAAATTATTTCGTTTTGCAATTATGATCCTATTTTATTCAACTTTAACAACACTGTTTTCTAGTGTGTTGTCTCTTGTAATGTATTGGTTTTTTGTGTTGCACTTGATGTAATCACTTTCACTATATTGTTCTTCATAAGAAACTAATCTATAATTGTAGGGAAAATGTTCCACGGAAAACTGCCTAGTCCTGTGACTAAATTTTACACCTACAATGTCTGCTTACATGGGTTCTTGGGAGTTTTTTCATATTAAACAGACAAGACAAGACATGCTGGCTAACTTTTGTTATTCAAAAAAAAAAACCACACATTTTGGCCATTTTGTCTTTTAATATAACCTCTTGCAAGGATATGAATAAATGTGTTTAGGTGTAAGGTTCATTGTCATGGTAATGTTCAGAGTCAAAAAAGATTTAGTAAGCTTAAAAAAAAAATAGTAAGGATTTATTTATTTTCTCAATTCAAGACTATGGCTGTGGGCTAAACAAACCGGTTTATAAAATAGTCCCCATCAGAGCATTAGAACGTGTCAATGTTCTTTTTAACATTCTAAACAAAAATGGACCCAACTTATGTGTGTATATAGTTTTTGTCAGGATATTTTTTAATCAAAGTTGTAACACAGGTCGAAAGATTCTATTTCTTGTATTGGTTCAGTGAAGACAAAAATAATGTGAATATGAGTTACATTGGCAAGTTTGGTAAAACAGAATACTCAGGTTCATTAGCATCTTCCTCCTCCTCATCAGTATGCCACACTTCTCAAACGTTCACAAACTTCACAGCCTTTTCTTTCACATCAAGGTGTTGACATTCTTCTAAAATAAGTGCGTTCGCATAGAAACTGTTGTGGCAATGCTGATGTTGTTATCATTAATGTCAGGTGTCGAAACAAGCGGACAAACATGCTGAGAAAAGCTGCACCTGGTAAAAAAATGTGTCTAAATATAAAATTAAAAAAAAAAGGTGATTGAAAAAAAAAAGTCTTGTGATACCAAAGAAAATACTTTGTGCTGGCATAGCCATCAACTATAAATGTAGATGTGTCAGGGGTCCGTGAGGAGCTGGTATTCGCAGGCTACTCTAGATCAACAATGATTCAAAACCCACCGACTTTTTTGGAGTGCAAAATCCCACGCGTTTGGTAATATGTTGAGTAAGAGATATAGTGGGTGAAACTGTATCATTCTCAACAAATGACTCGATAAGTTTTAAACAGTGATGGTTTCCTTTTCCTGTTTAAAAGGTCATCTGCTGTGTTTGGTAATTTGCTGACACTCATCCTGCAACTGAAGATGGAGATTTTTGTGTTGCCACCTCACACGTAGCAGTAATAATATCCTTATATCAACTTGGGAAATCTACTGCTCCCCCAATGTCGCTGTCACCTGTATGAACCCATTATGGACTGTGTAGAAAGTGGAGGGCTCATTTCAGATATGACCCCCACTCCCTTCTCCCCTCTTTTCTGTCCACGCATATAAAACCCCGTGTCTCCTGAATAGCTTATAATAACATGTTTTAAGAAGCCTTCCCGAGAGCCCCCATAGGACAGAACCTTGCCAGGCTTTATAATACCTGGCTTTTCTCTAATTAAAGGTCAGTTTGGTCTCATTTTTGCCTTTTGCTGAGGAATCTGCGATTGCAAAATAATCCTTGAATGCGGAGGTCCAATCACAAAAAGTCATATTATTTATGATCTCTGTAAGGGCAGGAAGAACTAGTAATAACATTGACCAGAAACAGGTGTTTGCTGAGTGTAGATAATACGTATATCTACTGGGTGACTGAAGAGTAAAGGGGCATTTATATTGAATTAAAGATGGCCTGTATTGCTTAAGTATAATTTTTTGTCTAATCATAAACTTCTCATATCTCTTCTAATACTTGCGTATCCCATATTATACTCACACATGCATTCACACCACCCGTATTCTTCGACACATGCATACTTTTCCCCGTCTGGTGGGGAGTCTGGACTGCTTCGACTGAGTGCGCCTCACTGCCCTTGTGCAGTGGTGTGCCAGTTGTGCCTTCCCCCATTGCTGTGAATGCCACCATCTGGCGTGCCACGTGGACATCATAATCTCCCCTTAATTACATTAGCAGTGCAATCAGTTACTGCATTACAAGGCCGGGCAAAGAGCTTTTAAATCTTGGAGGAAATCATAAATAATTGCACTAACTACCCAGCGCCAGATGTGTGTGCCAACTTGGCTTCCATGAGATCAATAGTAACCTCAACAAACGGTGTTTCAAATGGACAAAAACGCAAAGATTTCTGGGCACGTTGGTTTCGACCACTCACCTTTGTCCTGACACGTTATCTTTTTAATCATGTCTATTTTCTCACTCATAGAGTTTCTTGGCCACACATTGCATCTACCTGTTACAGCAGCTTTCCTGCACAGGTGACATCCAGGAAACACTGTGTACATAGTATTCCTTATCATTCTGTCCATTATTTCACCTCTCAATCATGTTGCCGCTGTGTAATTATATGTCAAAATTTGCAATCTAACTATTTTCCGTATTTGGACTGAAGTGTGTGATTGCATGTGTGCAGTGTATGTTAGTAAGACATTGCACATTATGTGATACTATCACTGTCTTTCCTTGGAGGGCATGTCGTCTTGTATTGCTTGCTACTTTTCACTCATCTTCCTGTCATGTTCTCAGCTCCCAGGGCTTCTCGAACTGACACATGTCTCAGTCAGATCCTTGCCGGCTTGGAGCACTTCTTCGAGCAACTAGAAGTGGCGCAGATCTTTAATATCACCGAGCTTCAGTAATACACACAAAGCACATTTAAAAAGAAACCGCAAGAAGATCTCTACTTAGGTATCATGGAAAGCGGAACGATATGGACCCCCTTCAACCCCTCATCGTTCGTCCATGTGTGACACACTTCCAACACACTGCCACCCTCACCCAGAGTTGTGCCAAATGGTCAAAGGGGTATTAATAAAAGATGTGTTCAATATGATAATCAGAATTATTTGTTTAATTAATTGATTTTTAAAAAGATTCAGAGGTATCATCCCACAGTGTTGTCAAATTTTTTTAAATAATGATCATGATGTGCTACACATTTTGCTCAAAATTTCTTTGCGAGCAAAATCTCATTACGCCACATGCGACACAACTTAGGCCTCCTTTTAGCTGGTCTAAAAGCTGGACAATTTGAGGCCACCAGATTTTCCAGATGCACAAAAGCCATGCAAAACTAGACTTACTTGTCTCAGCATGAAAATGATGATGCACCTGTTTTTGCTGAACACCAAATATGCGATTATCTGACAAAATAAGGCTAATGGTCTGCACAGATCTTCGTATTTGGTATTTTCAAGGTTCAGATGGTTTTTCGAGAAGTTTTGCACAAAAGCATGATGAAAAGCTAAAGAAGTGCAGTACTGTCTTTGAAAGTCAGACTGAAACTCTTCCCTGAGTGGCACCCATTATTCTTCTCACAGGATGTACAGAAATAAGATACGACTTCACAAAACAGCACTTGGACAATTTATCTCAAAGAGGGAGATATTGATATTAACATGTGCAATGCCCATTTCAATTTGATCACAATCTGGCCTTCCAAGTACTATCTAAATGAGTGGGTGTCATTCCAGCTCCACAGTGTGAGGCAACAAACAGCAAAGTGATGAAAGAGAACTGCGATATTGACTAAATATGTCTTATCATTTATCATAATTTATCCATCCACTTTGTCACAGCTTCAACATTTAAGGAAGACAAACGATACAAGATGGTGTCCCCTCTTTCATACATCCGTGCTCTGGGAAGTGTGTCTAATATGGACTCACTTTTTTCTTTCCAACCGATGTTGGCCTGCATTTGTCATGTTTGTCTGCTGACGGTTTTCACCGACGCTATTATGAAACATTTGGTATTTTAACATTCAATCTGTGTAACAAAATACTGGTATGTAGTCAGTGATCAGCAATATGGCTTACCAATAAAATATACAGGACCTGAACGACTTAACAGAAATAACAAGTACATTTTTTTTGTTGATGTGTGACCATTTATTTTTTTCAGGAGGTTTCACAAGTGCATGATGTTGAGTAGCTTATCTGGGGCAAGTATTACCTATGAGGAAATATTCTTATCGCAAGGAGACAGGGTGGAAGATGTCCAGCTCCATCACAGACACCTAACACTCAATTAAAAACAATTAAAAATGCTGACTTCTTCATGAGTTCGCTAGTCCACCATCTGCTCCCTTGTCCACTAATGCAAAATAACAAGACTGAACAAATCTTCTACAGGGATGTGATCTACTGTCCAATTTTTACATCCAAAATTAATGAAATCACACAAATGTGTCACAATTGTGAAAATAAACCCAGGACTTGCAAAGAGTTATTAGTTTAATAAGATCCAGTTATCTGGGTAACCTATAACAATATGTCTCACTTTTTTTTCCTCCCCTTTACATCTATTACTCACACAGGACTTTGTCACTCAACTCTCTCATGTGCGGTATTTGAATGTGCTGTTTGTCTGTTGTTGTGATTTACAGGCAACATTTTATCAATGCTAGCCAAGCAAGCCCAATCTACCAGGGAGACAGGCATTTTATAAGGGTATAAATAATCAATGACGCTGCATCCGTAATGGTCTGTAATGCAGTTTGGTAACATCACCCCGCCCCCCACCTGCTATAGTGTATTTGTTAGTTCAGAGAATGGAAGACGATTTTTGTGGTTAAGTGATATGACAGGGGAATTGTTCAGGCACCATTTATATTTCTGCTTATTGTCCAATAAATATAGGATGCTGGTATTTAACTATTAGCCAAAACAAACATTCGGCAAACCCACATATCTATCTATCTATCTATCTATCTATCTATCTATCTATCTATCTATCTATCTATCTATCTATCTATCTATCTATCTATCTATCTATCTATCTATCTATCTATCTATCTATCTATCTATCTATCTCTCTCTCTCTCTCTCTCTCTCTCTCTCTCTCTATCTATCTATCTATCTATCTATCTATCTATCTATCTATCTATCTATCTATCTATCTATCTATCTATCTAAGGTGACCATGCCAAACAACTTTAAATGCCTTTTTATCTCAAAACTAGAGCATTTCAACTTCAAACATTCAAATGCAGCAAATACTTGGTCATTTATGAGCTACCGCCATGTATTATTATTCATCATTTTAAAAGGAATTAAGTGGAGAATTAGAGTGTATCTCTTTTCAATTTCCGAGGCATAAGTCTGGGTTTGTGAAAATGCATTACATATACTGTATATAACAATGTAAACAAACAAATATACCATATAAAAACATACAACACTGCATTAAAATATTGATACTATATATTGTGATAACAAATTTGTCTCTAAATTCATGCACAACCATAAAATACTGATTTTTGACAAAGCTCTTCAGAACATTAGTTAATGGGGATGTTCCTTGACCCAGGCTTAAAGGAAGTCGGGCTATGATGGACCCCTCTTCAAAAACTGCATGACGGGGCGCTTGTTTTGATATGTCCTACAATTGGCTGCTGTCCAGGGTGTACTCCACATCTCAGCCAATGGTCAGCTGAAACTAGCTCCCTTGAACTCGTGACCCTATAAGCGCTATAAAATATGGATGTATTGGCTATTTCCATATAACATTTTTGCCTCAACTTGTTTGTTAGTGGGTCTGCTGTTTAACTAACATTAGCGAGTAATGTGCAGTAAATCTTTTTGGTGCTTGTTGGGTCTGCAGCAAACTGGCACCACTACTTTTCACAGCCTGTAACAGCCTGTTACAAATGACTACATTTGTATCTTTTTCTATTTTTTTCATCATCTTGTTCATTGTGTTGTATATTTTGTGTAAATTATCAACAAGCCTGCTGGCTAAGAAATCCTCTGGGGCGCTTACAAAATGCCAACGTGACATTGCAGTTGTGTCATTAATATGGGCTTTAATGTCTAAAGTGTCAAGCAACGGTTGGCTGTGCTTGGGTTGGAGCACATTGGCTCCTATTCTGTTTGGTTGGTTTAGTTAGGTTGTTCCACAAAAAAACAAACAATAAATCAACCAGGCATCAAGCCATTCACAGTAGCGGATTCTGGTATGGGTTATATATGCAGTCACACAGGGTGACCGTTTAAATAAAAATAAAAGTATGTCAATGTTTTTCTATTGGTGTTATGAAATATAAATCATCAGTGCTTGTATGGGAAATTTACATGGGTCCTATGGGAGAGGGGGGGGTGGGTTCCTGACAGCAAATGATTGTTGCAGTGCTTTGACATTGATACGGGGCAATGTCAACCATTTTCAAGACCCTTTCCTATTCGGGCCCCTAGGCGAATGTTTGGTTTGCCTGCCCTGTTGCGCTCCTCTGCAAACAGCATACAGTACATATTTTAAGTTTCGCCCATCCCTTTTTCCCTCCCATGAGCCTGTGTTTCCATTATTATTAATATCTGCCTGTTTAATTTTCAGTTCTGTCATAACGTGTCAGCCTAAACTACAAGAGACAATCTCTTATTGATTACTTCTTTCCCAACAGCCCTGGCTCACGCCCCAACTGATCATGCTTCTCATGCACAGACATTTCATGCATTTCAGATAATAAGCCTCTGCTCTGGAGTTGAAACAAATTGGATGTGCAGTCAGTCACTGTCCAAGTGAATCATGTAGCAGCCTGTCTGCGGACTAGACTTTTTGGATTATCACCTTACCCAAGCGAAGCCCAAGGTGAAGGAAAAGAGCCATGAGCCCAGAGTAGCACAGCACCGTATGGGAACATGATAGTTACATTTTGGCTTTGTATCAGCATGCACCATGTTATGCACCAGTTCAGATTTTTTTACATACAAAAACTGAAATAAAAAAAAAAATCATTATTAAGAAGCTGAACAATATTAATTCAAGATTTGGTCCAAATCAATTGAATACCAATTAGCATTCTCCCTCTCTCTCTCCTCTCTCGCTTTCTCTCCCTCTCCAAGAGCAAATGCCGAAACTCCACGCACATGCTATACTGTTGCTTGACAAGGCAGACAGAGAGCCATAACTACTGAATGTCCAACTACGAACAATACAGCCATTGTTGTTTTCCCACCTGGGAATGTGTAACAGGAAGAAAAATAAAGCATCCTGTCATGCAGGACTAGGCTCCGTTTCAAATTGTGTGCATTCTCACAAATCTAAAATGGACATTTTTGGGAGTTGCATGGGAGGACATGATTAATAATACATCAGGATTATAGAGCGCAGAATGCGCTGCACCGACTTTAATGAGTCCATGGAGGGAAAACAAACCCAGACAGAAAACAACTGCACACATCCTTAAAAACATCTGCATTTAAACCCTACTAAATCTGTCCGCTTCTGCCCAACAGCTTGAAGTATTAAGTTAGTTCCTTTTGCATGGGCAAGGCGGAGGAATTTCCTATTTGACGATCTAATATTGAAGCAAGTTGTACAAGATATGTAATTGTTTCGTTTGAAAAGTACACCTGAGGTGGTTTGCGGCAAATTCCGGGAAGTGCAATAATTGGCACCCTAGTGGAAGCCGACCCCTGTTTGGCGCCAGCTGTTTAAAATATGGATGATATTGTTTTCATTGTTTGGTTTATATTGAGTTTCACTCGGGCCTGTGGTATAATCCTCAGACCCTGACCTTTTCTGCCGTGCGGAAAAGAACATAAACAAGGCGCTGATGTATTCCCTTGTTTACTTGTTCAGATGAGCAGCATGTTTGGATTTGAACATATTCGGGTGTCTGGAATGAGGTCTGGTTGCCTAAGTAGGAGGCAAGGAGAGAGCCTTTTTGGAGTTATGCTGTGGAAATATTGTTGTCAACTTAGTTATGGTGCGCAATGCATTTAATTTCATTGTTTAGATAAATTAGTATTGAAAAAACAGAAACACACACTTAGGATTTATAACATTTCTACAATATTTCTCTTTCTGAGATCAAATACTTGATGTCACTAACAGAAGTGTGAGCGCATTTTCTTCTTCTTGTTCTTCTTCGTCTTCTCTTATTCTTTTACTGTTAATTGTAATACAATTTGATGTAGTACAAAAAATCAAAAAGAAAATGGCCAGAAAAAAAAAAATCCCATCCCAAACTAGCAAGTCCGACTTGTTCTATTCATCAAGAATCATGAAATACAATAAAATACAATACTGGGAATTAAAGTGCCACATTACTTTTACGCTGTATACTATTTTTTCACATATGGCCGCCCATTGTTAAATACACAAATAAGCAAATGATTCAATTTGAGTTAAGTCTTTCTCAGTGTCGACTGTCATCTTAAATCATGCAGAAATGTGATAATTACCCACCCAAGGCCAAAAGGGCCCATCACTGCCACTTTAAATCCAATAAACGCCATGACCTGATCACTGTAATTGACCATCTATCAGGGTCATTGAGGAGTCCGGTGCTGCTAACCGCCGCTTATAATTCCTCTTGATCATTGCTAATTACAGAAAGTGGGAGAAACCAATATCGCAGATACACAGAGACAGCTGCTGCCTGCATGTTCACTGAGGTAGGATAGCATCTTTTATTAATGATGAGCTGTGAGGCTACATACATTCACTGCAAGTGATATAATCATAATGAGATCACCTGTGCTCTTGTCAAATGAGGCTGATTTAAATGGTTGTTCCCGTATTATCAAGATTTTTTTTTCTTTAATTAGAAAAATATGAACATTTAACATAGGGAAACTCCAATAACAAGTGGATATAAGATTAGGCACATCTGCTTAAGCCAATGCAATTCAAGACAAGGTTTAATGTGAACCTACAATTATCGTGAGAGATTTGCTCCAGACCCAGCCGGAGAGATGAACATTCTCAGTGTGGGGTCCTGTGAAAAAAACAAACAAACATGTTTTTATGTATAGTTTTATCCCGCCTGCACACTTTAAACATGTAAACAGTTTGAAACGTGCTCAAACTTATTAACGCTTGTTTTCAAGCGCTCCTCAAGCCTCTGTCCCACCAAATGTTTGTGGATGTCAGCGAAGGTAGCAGATGTTGCTTTCTCATCCGGGTTTGTTCAAGGTTGCCCCTCGATGAGATGGGGGCTTGAGTGCCTCTTCTAACTCCCTTGCTGTCAGGTAATAGGGCACAATAATATAAGATGACTTTGAAGAAAAAAGACTTTCCAAGCACCACACCTTTTCTAATAAAGGCAAAGCGTGCTTGATTCAAGGTATTTACAGGTGGAGGCCAAGCATTTTGAATACTAAGGGAAAGTCCGTTTATTTTGAAAATTTGTTTCAAATAGTGAAACTTTTTTTTTAATAAATTATGGCACGGTGTGAGAATGGTTAGCATGTCAGCCTCACAGTTCAGAGGTTGCGGGATCGATTCCTGCCTTCCTGTCTGGAGCTTGCATGTTCCGGGTATTCCGGTTTCTTCCCACATTTCCCAAAAACATGCATGGTAGGTTTATTTATGAGTGTGATTTGTTGTTCAGCTATATGTGCCCTTTGACTTGGTTCCAACAAGTTCAGAGTGTAACCTGCCTACTGCACAGAAACATGCTGAAAAAGGCTCCATCACACACACTTTCCCTGTGGTATATGTTGTAATAGTCATGACATTAAAATACAAATATTATAACTGGTCACATTACAATTACATAACATTTAATCAGCATTTACACAAAAATAACCCAATGTTACACAGTGCTGAGGTTTCTACTATTGCCGCACAAAACCAACAACAAAAACAACAAAAAAACGTCTAAATATGAAATGTGGCATTTGTTTTATAGTAGTAGATTATGCAAGCGAACCTAATTGTATGCCAGTTAGTTGTTGTACCGTTGGCTAGTGTCTCCAGTTTCAATAATTGTTACGGCGGGACGAGAGAGGACCCAAGAGCACGCACGCACTGGTAAGGGCAATGGCAGAGTGTTTATTGAATAGAAGGTGCGGGTAGTCGTGGGAGCTGACGGGAGCGTGGCACAGACGTCTGGGGGGTTCTGGAGTCGGGAGAGCTGGGGTTTGGCTGGGAGTCGGGCAAAGGGAGCGAGACGGGAGGGGGGCTCGGGCATACAGGTAAAGACGGCAGGCTAGCGGGTGGTCAGAGGCAGGCAAGGTCGAAATACCAAGGATCCAGTCAATTCGGCAGGCAATCGGGAGGTCAAGGGCGAACAGGGTCGGACAACAGGCAGGCTGGCAGGAGGAATTGCTGGAAAGCTCGGCGTAGCGCATAGAGACGATCTGGCGGGTTGTGGAGGGAAGTGACCGGGCTTTATACTGAGCGGGTAAATGGTTGCAGGTGTTGGTGTTCGAGGCTGATTAGAAGGAGGGCTGAGCGGGTGTGGTGAAGCTGGAAGTGAGGTGGCTGAAATGGTGGACTGTGACAGAACCCCCCCATCAAGGGACGGCTCCCGACGTCCCAAGGCCACCACTGGGCGGGAGGGAAAGGCCAACGGCCGGGGAAACCCCATGGGCGGGGGGGCGGGCAACACGCCGGGGCGCGCCACGACGCCCAGACGGTCCAGATGGCTGATCAGGATGAAGGCGGTGAAAGTCAGAGACCAAGGAGGCATCCACAACCTGGCGGGCTGGGATCCAAGACCGCTCTTCCGGGCCATACCCCTCCCAGTCCACTAGGTACTGGAGACCCCTGCCGCGGCGACGGGAGCGGAGCAACCGCCGGACTGTGTACACCGGGCCCCCATCAACGAACCGAGGAGGCGGAGGAGGCGGAAGCGTGGGAACCAGGGGGCTATCTATTGCAGGCTTGATTCGGGAGACATGGAAACTTGGGTGAACACGCATCGAGCGAGGTAGGGCAAGACGCACAGCTGACGGGTTCAGTACCTTCTGGATGGGGAAGGGACCAATGAAACGGGGAGCGAGTTTGTTGGATTCCACTCGAAGGGGCAAATCCTTAGTGGACAACCAGACCTTCTGACCCACCTGGTACGTTGGGGCCGAAGTACGCCGCCTGTTGGCCGTCCGAGTGTAGCGTTTACTGGCCTGCAGCAAGGCCGAGCGGGCTCGGGCCCATGTCCGGCGGCACCGCCGAGCAAAGGCAAGGGCAGACGGGCAGGTGGCGTCGTCGTCTAGAGCCGGAAACAACGGAGGTTGGTAGCCGTGAACGCATTCGAAGGGGGAAATTCCTGTGGCGGAGCTGGTCAGCGTGTTGTGGGCATACTCTGCCCACTGGAGCTGGGCCGACCAGGAGGCAGGGTCTCGGGATGCCAGACAGCGGAGGGCAGTTTCCATCTCCTGATTTACTCTCTCCGTTTGCCCGTTGGTCTGCGGATGGAACCCGGAGGACAGGCTGGCCGTAGCGCCAATGAGCCGGCAAAACTCCTTCCAAAAAGCCGCCCTGAACTGAGGACCCCTGTCTGACACCACATCAAGGGGAAGCCCATGTAGGCGGAAAACATGGTCAATCAGGAGTTGTGCCGTTTCCTTTGCGGAGGGAAGCTTCGGGAGGGGAACAAAGTGAGCCATTTTGCTGAATCTGTCAACTATGGACAGGATGGCTGTGTTACCGTTTGATGGAGGTAGACCGGTCACGAAGTCAAGTGAAACATGAGACCAAGGGCGATGCGGAACAGGAAGGGGGCGCAGCAGCCCGGAAGGAGCCTGATGTGACGATTTATTCTGACTACAAATGGGACAGGCCTGGATAAATTCACGCACGTCCCTCTCCATAGAGGGCCACCAGAACCGTCGTCTGAGGACAATCAGGGTCCGTTGAATGCCGGGATGGCAAGTCAATTTCGAAGAGTGAGCCCACTGTAGAACTTCGGAACGAAGATAGTCGGGGACA
Source organism: Hippichthys cyanospilos (assembly GCF_059441005.1). NCBI lineage: Eukaryota > Metazoa > Chordata > Actinopteri > Syngnathiformes > Syngnathidae > Hippichthys > Hippichthys cyanospilos. The sequence continues at coordinate 28,302,756 of NC_142369.1, read as the reverse complement.
GGCAAACGGTTACTGGGACATTGGCTTGGTTTAGTCTGCCCCTTGGCAGCTGACTTCACCTTCTCCTCGATCTCCCAGGTGAGCAAGCCAATGACACATGACGGGGGAAGGATAGTCTCGGGGTCCCGGCATGAACTGTCCTCAAGTTCAAACTGCCTGGAGAGGGCGTCCGGCTTGATATTCTGGGATCCTGGGCGGTAGGAGAGGTTGAAGTTGAACCTGGTGAAGAACAATGCCCAACGAGCTTGGCGGGAGTTCAGCCTCTTAGCCTGACGGATATACTCGAGGTTTTTGTGATCTGTCCACACCACAAAGGGGATCTTCGTTCCCTCCAGCCAGTGCCGCCATTCCTCCAGGGCGGATTTTACGGCAAGTAGTTCGCGGTTTCCTATGTCATAATTTCTCTCTGCGGGAGAGAGGCGCTGAGAAAAGAATGCGCAGGGGTGGAGTTTCCCATCCTTCCGTGACCGCTGGGAGAGAACGGCCCCAACCCCAGTCTCCGATGCATCAACCTCGACCATGAATTGTTGACCAGGATCTGGCATTTGAAGGATTGGGGCCGATGTGAAGCGGTGCTTGAGTTCCTGGAAGGCCCTTTCGGCACCTGGGTTCCACCGGAAAGGGGTTTTGGGGCTGGTGAGGGCCGTAAGAGGAGCTGCCGTGGCGCTGTAATTCCTGATAAATCGCCTGTAAAAGTTAGCAAAGCCAAGAAAGCGCTGCAGTTGTTTTCTGGTTTCGGGCGTTGGCCAGGAAGTAACAGCCGAGACTTTTGCGGGATCCATACTGATGCTATCCTTAGCGATTATGTAGCCCAAGAAGGACACTGATGAGGCATGAAACTCACACTTTTCCGCTTTGACAAACAGAGAGTTTTCCAGCAGGCGTTGCAGAACTGCGCGAACGTGGAGAACATGCTCACCCTGCGTCTTGGAGAAGATGAGAATGTCATCCAGGTAAACGAATACAAATCTGTCGAGCATGTCCCGCAGGACATCGTTGAGTAGTGCCTGGAAGACCGCTGGGGCATTGGTGAGTCCAAAGGGCATGACTAGGTACTCATAGTGTCCGAGCGGGGTATTGAAGGCAGTCTTCCATTCATCGCCTTCCCTAATCCGCACGAGATGGTAGGCATTGCGTAGGTCGAGCTTTGTGAAGTAGGCAGCCCCCTGCAGTAGCTCAAACCCTGAGGTCATTAGTGGAAGAGGATATCTATTCTTAATCGTGATATCGTTCAGGCCCCGATAATCGATACAAGGGCGGAGAGTCTTGTCCTTCTTCTCGGAAAAGAAAAACCCTGCCCCCGCCGGAGAAGAGGAAGGACGTATGATGCCCGCCGCTAGCGACTCGTTGACATACCTCTCCATGGCCTGCCGTTCTGGACCCGACAGAGAGTATAGGCGACCCCTTGGAGGCGTTGTCCCGGGCAATAGGTCAATTGCACAATCATAAGGGCGGTGGGGAGGCAGGGAGGTTGCACGCGCTTTGCTGAAGACTTGGCTAAGGTCGTGATACTCAGGCGGCACACCAGCGATATCGGCATGCGCAGGCGGAGCGGCGAGGGGATCAGGAACAGATGCGCGCTTGAGGCAGGAGAGATGGCATGATGAGCCCCAAGCCAAAACGACTCCCTTCTCCCAATTGATGTGAGGGTTGTGGCGACAAAGCCAAGGCAGCCCCAAAATTAGCGGTATCTGCGGATGATCTAGGATGCAAAATTGTATTTTTTCCTCATGGTTGCCTGACAGGCGCATAGAGAGAGGTGCGGTTTGGTGAGTTATCACCCCCAGTGGGCGCCCGTCCAAGGCATGGGCAGGTGAGGGTTTGGGCAGAGGGAAGCTCTTGAGACCGAGTTGAATCATTAGCTGCCGGCTAATGACGTTAGCGTCAGCCCCAGAGTCCACCAGGGTGCCTACAGTGTGGGGGCCATCAGACAGCAGGAGTTGGGCTTGTAAGAGGGCTCTGTCACGGGACAGGGAAAGAGTCACTTGACCCATTTTTACGCTACTCGGGACCGGGATTGGTCTTTTCACTGGGCATGCGGAAATAAAGTGTCCTGGTTCCCCACAATAAAGGCAGAGCCGGGCGGAGCGGCGGCGTTGCCGCTCTTCAGGAGTCAGGGGCGCGCGAGCTGGCTGCGTTGGCGCACTCCCGCCACCGGGAGGAGCTGACGTCGCCAGATGGGAGCTCACTCTGGCCGGCGGAGAAGCCCTCTGGTGCGTCTCTTCCCGTTGCAGTTCGCGTAGCCGATGCTGCAAGCGGATATCTATCCGCGTCGCCAGGTTAATCACCCCGTCCAAGGTGACGGGGAGTTCATGAGAAACTAATTCGTCCTTAAGACGGCTGGACAGTCCATGAAGGAAGGCGTCTACGAGTGCGGGACCGTTCCACCTATTCTGACTGGCTCGCGTCCGGAAGTCAATGGCGTAATCCGCCACCGTTCCGTCGCCTTGACGCAACTCGAGCAGGCCCCGACCCAATTCCGCACTGGCGTAGCTGAGTCCAAAGACTTTTAAAATCTCCTCCTCGAGCGCCTGGAAGGAGGCACACGCGGGTGACCGTCTCCTCCATTCCGCCGTTCCCCACAAGCGGGCTCGGCCCGTAAGGTGGTTGATGACGAACGCTACTTTAGCGCGCTCGGAGGCAAATGTTCGGGGCTGCAGGGCGAACAAAAGTGAACAATTCGTTAGAAACGCCTCGCAAGTTTCGGGATCACCTTCGTAGCGTTCCGGGACGCCAATTTGGGGCTCGGGCCGGTCATGAGGCAGAAAATTGGGCGGATGATCGGGAGCGGATGACGGCTGGATGAGGGATCGGCGCGCTGGGTCCATTTGGACTGGCCAGATCGTACTGTTACGGCGGGACGAGAGAGGACCCAAGAGCACGCACGCACTGGTAAGGGCAATGGCAGAGTGTTTATTGAATAGAAGGTGCGGGTAGTCGTGGGAGCTGACGGGAGCGTGGCACAGACGTCTGGGGGGTTCTGGAGTCGGGAGAGCTGGGGTTTGGCTGGGAGTCGGGCAAAGGGAGCGAGACGGGAGGGGGGCTCGGGCATACAGGTAAAGACGGCAGGCTAGCGGGTGGTCAGAGGCAGGCAAGGTCGAAATACCAAGGATCCAGTCAATTCGGCAGGCAATCGGGAGGTCAAGGGCGAACAGGGTCGGACAACAGGCAGGCTGGCAGGAGGAATTGCTGGAAAGCTCGGCGTAGCGCATAGAGACGATCTGGCGGGTTGTGGAGGGAAGTGACCGGGCTTTATACTGAGCGGGTAAATGGTTGCAGGTGTTGGTGTTCGAGGCTGATTAGAAGGAGGGCTGAGCGGGTGTGGTGAAGCTGGAAGTGAGGTGGCTGAAATGGTGGACTGTGACAATAATATTCATAAGAAATGTAAGCTCTGCGATTAGCTCGTGTCCTTGTGTCTATCCTGTGAAAAGTGGTCCTTTCAATAGCAACAATAATTTATGGCAATCAAACACATTGTTTGGCCATGATTTAGTTGTCCTCGTTTTAAGCAGGCTTGTATGATAGGAAAGAAAGCAAAAAAGGCTGCTGCTGTTGAAAATATATATGTCATACATGTCAAAAGTTTGAAAATACATTTAAATTCAAATGGTAAAAAAAAATAAAGTCAAGAAAATCATGGTGAATCACACTAGATGCCCGAATACAGCTGGGATAGGCTCCAGCACACCCGCAACTCATGTGAGGATAAATAGTTAATATAACAAATAGATGAATGAAACATTAGATGTAAATTTGCAGTTTCAGGAATGTGCACCAAAATGGTAGCCTTCACGTTTATCAATGCCCAATAAGTAGCTCTGAGTTTCAGAGAGAGCCTTTTTTGAGAAAGCCAAAACATGCAAAACTAGGAAGAGTAGAATTCATCAAACGATGGATGATTACTTTTGCAATAATTGGCACTTCATATCTTGGGATTTAGTCACAGAGAAAACATATTCTTTATTGAACTTTTATGGTAAGACGTCTACCTCCTTTTCACCACTGTAATTTCATAAAAGCCATTGAGCCTTTGAGTAACCCTTTTTATAGTAATTCATTTATGACTCCGGTCACAGAGGGGCTGCATCTGCTGCCACAAACACTTCGACGTGTGTATGGCATGAGGATGAAATCCACAATCCAGGACCTCCACTTTTCCTTCATAAGCACATCATAAAATATTCCACCCGACTTTTACAATCGACTCCTTTCACCGCAGCTTTGCACATTTCTTTTTTCAGAAAATAAGAATGACATAACCTTGGATCATCGGGGGATTTCAAATTGATTCGGCTTTATACAAAACATACCATTCAGATGGCTTGTTTTACTGAGAGGATGGGCAGGAAAGGAAATGGAGGCATGACAATAACACCCCAGATGGAGAAATAAAAAGACAAAGCGAGTGAGTGACCGGTCAAGACTGAGATGACTGATACATGTTATCACATTCCGAAACAAATTTTAAACCCTTGGACGCCTTTGTAATGTGGAAACCTACTTCTTCTGTCTTTGTAGAAAAAAAAAAAACTAGTGTACCACTTTCCCCCACTCAGAACATTGCTCACATTGCCATTCCCTGAAGGTTGAAAGCAAAACATTTCTCAGATGGCTACTCCCACTGGGACGAGAGCTCTGAAGATGGAAATGCAAAGATAGTTTTATTGTGTGGTTGCAGACATATAAATCTTGAGGTTTTTTTTTTTTTTTTAAGTTATGTTCGTGTGCCAACAACAACCCGAGGGAGAGAACATGTCACACGTTACCGCACAATATTTTATTCACTGAAAATCTGAGAAGAAAAAAAAGAAAATACACATTCTCTAATTATGAAGTTTATATTATTTGGGAGTGTCCTTTTGGTGCTCAGATTTGGTCAAGAGTCTTGGTTCCTCCTCAAGTATGGAAATAAATTTGATATACTGTACTGTATATACTGTAAGTAAAGGTGGAAAGAGTGGAACAGCAGAAAATGGCTGCATGTAATCTAGGTATGGGAAATGGTTTTTGTTTTTTGTTTTTTTAAAGAATACATTGGTTGTAATTAATTCAGTGCATGTTTGGTTACAGTTTTATGTTCAGACACTTGAATGCAGAAAATATGAGCAAAGAGCGGTGATTAATAAAATAAAGTTATTAGGAATAATGCAAGTACCTGTTTTACATATTATACACTGATATATTTACTCAAATGTAGCATTTTTTTCTGAGGGAATAGAACACAAAGAAGTCTGGGAAGGTGGATATGAAAAGTATGGAACCCTGTGGTTTTGCTCAGGGCTGGTAGCAAGGTGCAAATCAACGTGTCCAGAGGTTGCAACGGTGGGAGGGCAATAGCTACCCTAAATGAAATACTTTAGGCTCTCTCATGTGCTTGAAAGAAAGTCAATGTGAGGGCATAAGTTCTGCGATGGATGTGGCACGACCTGGGTGCTTGTGAGGGATATTAACACTGAGCAGCTCCTTCATATGTTCTCATAGAAGCATTGTGATTTATGGCTACCATTGATTATGTGAACCCCCCCTCCCAACCCCACCCTCCCACAGGTTCTCTAATTTTTGTGCGGACCTGTTGTTGACTGCTCATTATTGCCCCAAATTGGATTAGGACTTCTGAAGGTTTGTGGTACTTTCCTTTAATGTACCATTATAACATTACATATCTATGTTTAAATATGTTTTGACAATTGCTATCTCTTTTGAAGGGCTGGCTTTGCGTTTTGAATTAGGAGATGATCTTTTACCAAAATTACCATTTTACAGTAAGGAGCTACAGCTGCAATATAAACATCAAGATCACCAATCTGCAAACTACTTAGGATTTATTTTTAAATCAAATTAAACACAAATGTCAAACAAATAATGACAGGATAAGGAAATTAAAATACAATCACACACACTCAGACAAGCTCAGCTTGCCAATGTTGTACCTCGCCTTCGGAGGCAGAACAAACTTGGGAAATAAAAAGTGGCAGCTCTGAGCAAACTGCACTTCAGAGATTCAATTTTTTTTCTTTCTTCCACACGTGACGAGTGAGCCATGCATCTTTGCAGAACAATACATCTGTGTGTCTAATTATTTCTTTTCAAGTCCATACAATGAAAAGATTTCATGTGTTCCTTTTACCAGGGCGGGGACAACAAGGGGAGTGCCCTCCAAAATATTCCATCTCAAGCCTCTGACATCCATCTTCAGTCTGCATGTCAACATTGCAACTCAGTAGACACATTTTGTTTTAATGAAAGCTATCCAGGAACTACACAATCAGGTGTGCTGACACATTTCAATTCCACAGCGTACAAGTACGCTCTCAAACTTGTATTTAAATTAAAAATTTGCATTTTAATTATTTTCTATTCAACAATTGGAACTGTGATTCCACAAAAAAAGTCCCAATAGGCTACACATTACCAATTATTTAATATGGCTAAGAAAAAAAAAAAAAGAAATGATAGATCCCATGAAATTTCTATACACATTTTGCATTTTACGTAAAGATGCAGGTCTTGTCTGGCGTTTTGAGCACAATAAAAAGCATCATTGCATTGAAATGTTTCTGCTGCACTGCGGTCACAAGGGGGTAGCATTGACACAGTTGTACAAGGGCTTTTGCTGGTAGCACAGCAGTGGGACAAACTGCCTTTGATGTAATTGAGGTCTTGGACCGCTTAGAAATAGCACAATATTGGTTTGTATGTGGAAATGCTCAAGGAACAATGGATTTCCATAAGTGGATGTAAAATCGTATTTGGAGCATCTCTGGCATGTTAACCGCTCTCTAAACATCAGGCAAAGAGCTTTTTCAGGATGGGACAGGTAATTTGAGGCGCTTGGCTTGAAATAATGGAATGCGGCGGTAGGATTAAATGTGTGACTATAACATTCAGACTGGACTAGTTTATGTCAGTCCAATTTTAGCTATTTCCAGCTTAAAAGACAAATGCAACCCACATCCTAATGCATGTCAGCAAGCGCCATAAAAACACATATTTGTCAACATTTTTTTTAATCATCATTTAGAATTACAAATAGAATGACATTATGCATGTAGCAGGGAAAAAAAAGATGTCAGGTAAAAAAGATAATTATGACCTTCAGCCAGCATATATTGAGCAGCTAATTATCAATCATTCCAGTGCCACCCAAGTATTCCCCGAATTAATATTTTTGTCTATCCATCTTATCATGGAAAGAAATACTTAAGAGTACGAGTCTGGCAGGGATCCATAAATAAAGGTTACCTATTTACATATTCAGTTCATCATGAATATTGCATACTCTGTACATAAAAATTCAAATGCAGCATTTATGAAATATGATCATGCTGCAAATGTGAGAAGACATAGAGCACAACCCATTCATGCACAGGCGGATTTAGAGCTTCCCTTGGTGATTAATAACGCACACACGCACAAAAAAAAAAATAATACCGGACCAGCAAAGAGTAACTCTTATTTAAAGACCTTTTTGTTTTCGTGTCAGCTCCAGGAAATTTATCTCATCATTTGCTTTCCGCTGGAAAAATATTTTCCAAAGACGACATTTAACTTGAGATCAAAATGGACAAAAACTTGGAAAAAAAAGCTGTATTGTTACTGGTTCCCGATTGGTCAGTCATTTTTTTTCGAGTGTGGCCACATAGAATAAAAAATCAATCCATATTATGCTTCTTTATGTTTTATAGCAGGCAGTAGATGTATGCATGTGCAACAAGAACATTGACCAATGCAGCGTCGACACAGATACCTGCGTGCATGCCTGACAACGGCTTATTTTGTGTGTAAGTATTTCAAGTAGCTGAGAGGAATAATGCCATAAAAGGTGCTAACACCGCAGCAAGTGTCTCATCTCCTCTTGTGAACTAGTTAACCTGAAAGAATAGCGCCGACGAACGTGCTTCAGCAAAAGCAAATTACCTGGGTTTTGTGGAGGGGAACTAATCTCTCCAAGCATGACAGTGGACAGGAAAGGCCTCTTACTGTTATTATGATGTGTCGGCTTGTGTTAGATAGAGGGCCTTGATGGCCGCATCAGGAAGGAGCATCGAAGCCCTTCCACCATGACAGGACTCTGATGGATGCATGGGTGGCGGATGGAGGTAGGAAGACTGGAGATGAGGAAAAGGAGGAAGATGATGTGAGGTGCAGCGGGGGTTAAATGCAGCATACACATGCTCAAAATGGTCGAACGCTCCAAATGTATTCAATTGATTCTTAGTCAACTCTTTTGGTGTTAGACAAAAAACAAATGCGCACATTTTTAATGTATATTTGGGCAAATGCATTTTTTTTTCCATTTGTGAAAGGACAGCAGCAGATTTCAACATTGGATTTGCAGATGTTTTTTTTTTCTTTATAAATACTAAAACAGTAATGCTAATTTACTTGTGTGAAAACGCAGAGACACTTGTTGGTGTGACATCTGAGAATTGGCACTGCTGAGCTATCTTACACAGTCTCCATACTAAAATATTAAGAGCCTGTATTTCTTCCATGTCAGCAGATTGTAATTTGGTTTCCGGTGAATAAATGCAGCTTTAGATGGCAGAATTTCATGCAAACACCAAGCCCGAACATTGCTCCTTAGTCCCAGGGGTAAATCAGTCGGGGGAAGTGTTACGGAGAGAGATGGTGCTCCTCTTTGGCCTGGTAAAGATTGGGTGCGGGGTGGGGACGGGGGTGGCGCACGCACGGCAGGACAGGTGCTGTGAGCTTAACACTGGGGAGCCTCACCAGGCTGCAGCGGCTGGCCTACATCCATCTCTGTACCAGGGGAGATAAATAGAAAAATGTGACCCAACCAGTCTAACATCCCGACTAGGGCAGCGATGTGTTCCAACAACGGCGGGGTGAGGAGGGCTCCCCATATCATCACTAAAAACGAGGCCCACTGCAATTAATCCCAGCTCTAAATGAATGTCTTCTGCATGCAGAATAGCTCTCTGTGGCCGCTGGAATCCATTAATGGTGCAGAATAGAGAAAATAATGGAATTCACAACACGCCGCTGATAAAATGGAGCTCAAAATGGGCTCATTTCCAGATCAACATTTTTTGTCATTTTGCAAACCTTAATTTTTCTGCCTTTATTGTACAAAATGGTGTGTGATCTTTCAACTGCCCTTTGTCTTGGAAGAAAAATTAATTCTCATTTGCATTACCACGTCTAAATGTCAGCCACCGATATTTTGTTAGACATTAGTAAAGCTGGCAGCCAGCGTCACAGGATAATTGCACTCAGCCTGGCAGAGGGATTTACATAATTTCAGATAGCAATTAAAGAATCCTTGGGAATTTTCTTCCCAACCGCTCGCGCTCGCTCTCTCTGTGGCTCACTTCAACAAAAGAAGCATTCGTTTACATTAAGCTCCATGCTCCTAGCTGTTCATTTGCATGCAATTAAAGGTTTTCATGATCTTGAACAGTGGGGTAACATTTAAAGTGCTGCTTTAAAGCAACTACTTCTGAATAATGAATCATTTCAATTTTTTAGAAGTCAGTGGGAGTTTATTGACTGCCCGTCCACAGCAAAAGTTTCTTTTCCCTCCAATTCTGTCAACGAAACGTGGAGGCTTAATTGCCTTAAATAAATAAAAAAAACACCGCACTTTTGCATTTTTTATACTCGAAAAAGATGTACTGTATACGAAACATTGGCCGGACGACAACCTGACTGGCATGATACATCTATAAATATAGAAATAACAATATGGGAATAAAATGTGCGCTGAAAACCCTCCCCTTTTCCAGAATAAACCGTTGAGAAGATATTTGCCAGTACTGAGGAGATAAACTTCCTATGTACTGTATCTTTAATTAGGTCCCTGTGGGTCCTAGTGTTATCTGCCATGCTGATTAAAATAAACATTAACTTGCCTGAGAACTGACTGTGATAATATTCATTGGTGTGTGTGGGTGGGGGGGGTGCATGTGTGTGTGTGTGGTAAAACCAAGCATATGGTTTCCTGCTTAAAACACACACACACAAAAAAAAGTGGGATTTTTCAGTTATCAGAAATACCCGTTTCAAAGCAAAAGCAAATCCACACTGGTTTAAATCCAATGTGCCTATGGTGGTCTGTCTGACACATTTGATACGAGTCTGGATCATCAGGATTAGTAAAACCAAGCCCTTCTCATGGGAGGTCTGTGTAGCTCAGCAGTCCAATGCGCATAATATATCGACTGTACTTTGGAGTTCACGTCTCGCTCTCTTATATCATGTTAGTTCCCTCCTTTGTATTTAATCAGTCTACTTTGCACAAACCAATCAGACAGAAATGCGGCCCAATTATTGGGAAGAGAAAATTGTGATTAATAGCGCGGCTTTGTGATAAGACAATAAAGCTTTGTCACAAAGCTGAGAAACAAATAAAAAGCCTCAGCAGAGCAATACCCTTCACACTTCTTCCTTGATTCCCTCTCCTTCCTTAACGGCATCACAGAACATTTTCACACTAGTCGTCCCACCGCTGTAAAATAAATTGTGACAGTAACTCAATATGAAGTGAAATAGCTGAGAAAGCCTTGAGTTCACTTGCGCTGACAGTGCTGTTTAATTCCATCTTGTGCCAGCCTGACATTTCTGCTGCCACTAAATATTAAACATGTGTACCCGTTTCATTTGCATCTGGTAATGAGGTGGGAGACAGCGCCCAACTGGTCAAGCCTCTCCCTCCGTCTCTCCCTCTCCCACGTCTATATGCTGTTTTGCTGCCTCCAACACAGTCCCATGGATGAGTGTAAACAGCCGCATAAGTCTGAGAGGAAGCGATCTTATAGACAAAATGGAAGGAAAAGGTGGAGGGAGGGGGAAGGCGCTTTCAATTCTTCCTGGACTGACTTGCCTTCTGAGCAGTAATTAGGATGAACGTGGCTTGCATGTAGGCGACATAGTCGTGTTAGCAGAGTTCATAGAAGCAGACTGAAAAAATCTCAGCTCACGAGTGATGTCCGCTTAGGATGACATTTCTTACGGAATCTTTTAAGATGCATTCCTTGCTGCAAAATGCATTAGTGGAAAGAGCAGGAACACAGGCACAAAAAGGGAGGGCCGAAGGTGATTGCTCTAAATGTCATCACATCTTCATAATGCAATATATATTCATGCCGTAGCGGTCCGAGTGGGCAGACAACACAGTTGTGTTCTGAGTTGTGTTCTGTAATCCGAATGTGTGATGCCTATTTTGATTTCCCATGCACTCCTGGATTAACATTTTTGAACGTTAGAGTCAAGTTTTTTTGGACATTACAGTCCGAGGGATTTCCAAAAGTACTGCTTTCCATGAAATAAGTACACTTGCACAAGTCAACGTAATAAAGATTGGCTTGAGAAAATGCAATTCCTGTATACTCAGCATAACTAATTATAACCCGTAACTCGCTCCAGTAACAAAACCCATTGTAACGAATCAAACTGACAGTCGGAAGTTGAAAACCGGAAGTCCTCCACTTTATAATTTTCCCATGAACGCCCTCAGGAATTAGGTGGTTATGGATGCATATCGCCATTAGCGATGCGGACGAGCATCTATATTCGGTATACCGAATACCACTGTAATAAATGCGGGTTCAAATAAGCATGAAACTGTTGTAAGTCTTGTTTGGTTTATGTTTTATTCTCCATCCAAAAATGCCTTGTGCTGGCTAGGTAGGTGGGTTTAAAAATATTTCACAGCGGGGACATCATTGAAAAAATGTTGAGAACCACTGTAATTGGGCATTAGAAGAAATCAAACCAGGATTGAGATGGATGTTAATGTCAAAATATGAGCAGAACACAGTGTTAAGACTGATGATTGATAGCAAGTGGCTGTTTGCAAAAAAAAAAAAAAAAAATCCATAGCTAAGCAAATTCTTCAGTCATTAACAATTGTGTCCGTTACCGTGCCTCCGGTGGGACTGCGTGTCCTGAGGTTTACTGTTGCTAGCTTGTCATGTCCACGTCAACAGCACTTATCGCCTTCTGTCTGAGAGCTGAGGCATTTCCCAGGCATTTAGCTGCTTGTTTGTCTTCTCCTGATTTCCCCTCCAAATCTGTCACATATAGTCTTCACCTGACACCTCACAGACTGTTCTTCTCTCAAACGCTGTCAAAACATGAAGATCCAAGAGCAAAAGATAGCAGCAGGGAGCCACATATTGCCACATGTTATACTCACCTCAACCGCCAGTGCACATAAGACAAAGCGGTCTCGCACTGTTGGCTACTTTTGTTAACATGCTAACATATCCAAATGAGAGAAAATGAACAGTTTGTGTGTACAGTTTTCGGATTTGCAGTTAATTTGCACTCAGCTTTTTCATTGCTCACAGTGTAAATACGTTTGTACATCACTCAGATGTTCGCCCCCCCCCCCCCCCCCCGTTTTTTTTTCGGGGGAGCGGCTCTAACATGAAAACATTGCATTTCTCACAAGATGTCTGGCACGGAATCGCATACTTTAGTCTGTGCATTTTTCTCTTTTTGACTCTCTTCCTCCTACTATTTCAATAAGCTCTTGAGTTTAATACATTATTGATCTCAAGGTTGAACTACAGGCCACTGCATTACAAGGATGCTAAAGCCCATCATGGCATGACACTTATGTACATCTGAAAGATTATACCAATTATGAAGTCAACCAACAGCAACCTCAAAAAGCAATCAATTGTCACATTGGAAAGAATTTTGTCCCGCAATGCTATTGGTTTTGTGGTTAGACCTAAGGAGTGGGCGTGCGATGTTAAATGACCTGCAAAGGCTGAATATTATCTTTTTTTTTTCCTCTGTGCTTGTTACCATTCCCTCCGATGGTTTTGCACGTCATCCTACAATTGTTCTCACTTTGGGTAATTGGTGCATTTTCCGCTCTCTTCTACAAAGCATTGGTTTCCAAAAGCAAAATCATGGGTAAGTAGGTAAGTGCACCCCCCCACACACCACAAAAACATATTCATGTCAGTGAAAATTAAATGAGGTACTGGGTTATTCTAATTCTACACATAATACAGTTTAAAGGGACAGTGTGTACGATTTAGACCGTTTTCCAAAAAAAAGAATAAATTAAATGATTATAAATTTCAAAACTTGCAAATAAAGGTGTTCTTAACAACCAACAGTATGTTTTAAATATAATCATAGGTCTAGTTATCATTAAATTATATTACATGGGGGGTGGCACTCCACCGGAGGTCGCCATGTCTGTTACAGCTACGGACAGCAGGAGAAGTGTTTATTGCTGCATTTACCATAATGGCCATAAATTACACATATTCCCTGGGAGTATGAAAGAGATAGAGACACAAAATATACCTCGCTCTCCCGTCATTGAACTGTCATCACTCGTTTTAATTTTTACTTGCTCAGTAACTAACAAGTAAGTATTGGAGGAATTCTCTCCACATACGCTGCATGCACATAGAGACTGGATTTACAATGAAATACGCAATTGTCTTTACATTTCATATTTAATTCCTTATATTTAATTTACATACTATCGGTCACCTATGTCTCCATGACGTGTCATCAGTAGTAGGTAAATGTCACAAGTGATGACATTGAGGAGCAATCATAACATTATTTAACATATTACAATGCATTATTAGAGTGCATGATACCTCAAAAGTTTGAACTATTTTTGTTTTAAAAAAATGTTTATATGAATGACTGGCTGTGGGTGGGGCTGCATTTATTTTAAAGAAACATGATGTGACACAAATTGCTTCGAATTAATCCAATTACACATTAAAGGTGCGATATCATGAAAAATTCACTTTTTGGGGCTTTTAACCATGTTACAATGTTGATTTCTCACCCTAAACTTCCCCAAATTGTTAGCTTCCTTCATTGATGCATTACTAAACATTCTTTGCTCATTCGGTGCTCTCACACCCTCCCACCTGAGCAGACAAAAACGACTTGAAGAAAACTCATTACGAAAAAAGAATTTCGTACTTTCCTGACACCAGCCCGCCTGTACAAGAGTAAAGACACAATGACCTTTATCACGTCTGTTAGTCTTGTTTCGTTTTCGGAGTTGAGGTAGATTTTAGATTTTTGTGAATGAATGCGGGGTAGCAGAATTACTTTTGGGGTGGGGATACATATAGAGTATGCCCCCGATGAATACAGACTTTGTGAATAACTGTAAAGTCAAACACATTTTCAAGTTTGGCACATACTTGGGTTGTTTTGAGAACAGAGGTCAGTAAAAACTGTTCAAAACAGATATCGGGAACAAAAAAAAACAAAAAAAAAAACATTTAAAAGTTGAAGACAACTTTAAAGTTTGGTATGTTATCCATAAATTTAAAGTCAAATCTGCATTTTGCAGGCCACATAAAATGATGTGGCGGTCGGGATCTAGCCCGGGCCTTGAGTTTGACAACTGTGTTCTAAACTGTAAAATAACTTTTCACTTATTTTGCACTTTTCGACCTGAGGTACTCAAAACGCTTTACTAGCGCTGACTACTCATTCAACTACTGACGACACAGCATCAGGAGCAACTGAGGGTTCTATGTATTGCTCAAGGACACTACAACATGGCCACAACGGATAAAAACCATAACCTCTCTATTGAGAGACGACTACCACTGAGCAATAATGTGCTCATATATGAAGTGTGCATTTTGATTTTGGAATTTGCATTTTTTACTTGTGTGAATGGTTGATTGTTTCAATAATATGCTGGCTGATGTCCATCCCACATCTTGCCCAAAGACAGGCGCATATTGTCCAGCTCACTCAAGACCCCATTGAGGAAGCGATTTTGAGGAATATTTAATCATGAATTAGGCTTGTGCACATGACATCTTTTACAATTCGATCACAATACTATAATACGGTTAAAAAAAATAGTTACACACTAAAATGTTCTAATAGTACTACCAAATAGTACAACCTACATCTTCTGGAGAAAAGATATGTTTGAAATTATAAACAACAAATCGGTTTTTAAAATTCATCAGCATTGCAGAGTGCATAAATCAACTGTTCTCCCTTATTTATTCTCTTCAGTTGTATTATTTTCCCTTGACTAAAAAAAAATGGTAAACATGTTGAGAATTGAACCCACCGCAGCTATCGCAGATAATGTCTCATGAAAAAGTAGAATAAGGTCACCTTTATTGTTTCCGCTTTAAATAAACCGAGTGACATATAAATGACATTTTAATGAAAATTCTTGACAGGCTATTTTGAATGGTTTTGTAAAAGATGCAGAAGGTAGAGCTGCAGTCAATCGCAAGTGTCTTTTGGGGACAGGTGGCGCGCGATGGGTGTATAGAATCCAAGTCAAATAAATGAAGTGAAGATGGTAATACAGTGTGTTCCAGTGAAGAGTGACAAGCCTGTTCCTCCCATGAAGCAGCTGAGCTGGCATTAAACAGACAAGACATCCGGTTCAGTCAGTTATCGGCCCAGGAATAATGAAGGAAGAAGCCGGCAGACCAGGACCAGTCACCCTAGCCAGCCGAGTGGAGAATTTAATTTCTTGCAGGTATCTCTGCAGCCAAGCATTATCCCCATTGGAGGATTTGGGTGAGCATGGACAACCCGGTGCGCCCGAATCGGAGTCTCTCCGCCATTGACATAGACATGTGCTTTATGATTTCCAGAGTGGATGGGAGCGCAAGAGTGGTTTCAGTTCGGTAGTGATCTTGAAGAAAAAAATAGAAACCATGACATATTCTACTAACTTTAGAAAATAGTAAGAAAACCATCACCAGACTTCTCTTAGTTCAGGTGCAAATGTAAAAATCTAAGGTCAGCACGAGTCCTCACAAAAGGAAGGAAATAACACATTTAAAAAATGATTTTTGGTTAAAAGGATTCCATTTAAAAATATGTCTACTTTGATCTATTGATATGCAAAGAATCAACTACATGCTTCAGACAGAATAACAAAGGACGAGAATGTGTCTTTTTTTTTTATTCATGAAGTTTGGATTTGTAAGGAACTTGCCTTTTTCCACAAACACAGCATGCTACTCTTTGAAGAGAGCTATACATTGTATAGATTCGATTGTATAAAAAAAAGATGACAAAAAAATAAAAACAGGTAGAACAGTAAATTCTGTAAATTCACAGGAAATTGCAGTACCAAATGATTATGTGAAAAACTGTTGACCAAATGAGACATTTTTTTACAAGAAGATCATACCATCTCTCTGGTCTTGCATGGGTAGACGTCTCAGGACCACAACCATTCATTTGGAAGAAATTCAAATGCCTGTGGCTCTAAAGACCTGCCCATGGTTCAGGGTTCTAAAGCAGAAATAATTGCAGAGGTGCACGCTCCATTAAAGCAACTATTTAATACAATCATC
Organism: Hippichthys cyanospilos; assembly: GCF_059441005.1. Classification (NCBI taxonomy): domain Eukaryota; kingdom Metazoa; phylum Chordata; class Actinopteri; order Syngnathiformes; family Syngnathidae; genus Hippichthys; species Hippichthys cyanospilos. Next base: position 28,286,446 of record NC_142369.1, on the reverse strand, counting down.
ATTCAATTAAAAAGCCCTTGTAGCAGCTGCCATACAGGATTTGAATCAAATGACTGTCATTTGTGTTACGGAATTGTACTACTGTATGTGTTTATATATATATATATATATATATATATATATATATATATATATATATATATATATATATATATATATATATATATATATATATATATATATATATATATATATATATATATATTAGTTGAAGATTACAGTACATCATTAACAATTGTTTTGTCTTGTCCTTTTTATGTTATCAACAGTTTTATTGTTTAAATTCACACTGGGTTATAGAAAACTCCTTCTAGATGAGAAAGAAAGCTAAACTGTTAAAGAAATACTCACAATAAAGATATTATCTTCTGTTTTTCTTCACATCTAGGGACTATATGGACATTTCAGAGCAGTGCTAAAAATGTTCTCTGGTGGATCTAGGGTGTCACAAAACCTTAGTCAGGAGGGTCCATGGTTGGCATGCACAGACAGGATTTGATGAAATAAAGTTATTTTTATGTTACTATGTACATCTAGATATGCAGTCAATATAAATGACCAACATTCATCAATCCATCCATCCATGATCTACAGCTCATCCAGGGTTTGGTCAAGGGGCCAGCTGTTTCAAATCATAACATAGTCACTCAAACGGTAACTTCCATAACTTACTGTAGAATACGTAAGAAATATAAACACGTAGAAATGAAAGACAGGTAAAGTAAAAATCATATGTAGCCTGTTATATTTTCAGTGAAACGTTCCAAAGAAATCATAGGTATATAATGCTCATGGTATTATGTTCTTGACTAGTTTTGACACTTGATTTATTTGCATCGGATGACTTGACTTACACAAAGAAATCATGTGTGAGCGATCAGAGATTAGACGGATAAACCATTACTAAATTTATAATCAGCATAACCTATTAATTTGGATGTTCTTGTATGGGCTGCATGTGCTATATGTAGCCTTCTTGTAAATAATCTCAAGCAAAGATGCACTTTGGAATCAAGGAGCAATGACCATTCTATTCAAGGTGGTTTCGGCATTTATCCATGGTATTTAGATCAAAACCAATGGCGAAAATCTATAATAGAAATTTTAGTGCTGTGACAGTTTGTGTTGTATAAAACAATATCACACTGTGAAAACCCATACATGCTTGCATATAAGCCAAAAGAAAAAGTTGATGATGATGGTGATCGTGTGACATATTACATATTAACATGCCATTTTAGTGAAGTTTTTATTCTAAAACCTGCATCCTGAAAATGGCAGTGTTTGACCAGGAATTTTGGCTGTATGCGATATATATGTGCAGCGGCAGTTTTTAAAATGTGCAATGTGTGCGGCTGCGGTAAGCGATGTGAAACGGCTGGTGACGTATCATGACAACAAAAGAAGGGGAGTGAAAGGTTCAACATCCAGAAAAAAGCATGAAGTTACTGTATTCGGGGGATAAGATAAGGAATCCTCTATACCACGAATTTTTGCAAATTCATCAAGGTTTTGAACACGTTCAAAATTTCCTTGTGAAACAAAATAATTTCAAAATGTTTCAGAATGCCATAGCGCAAGTTAAGAACAATCGGGCCTACGATTGAAACCTACATGAAAAAAGCTGTTAGCGCATGCTGATGTCTGGGGTGTGTGCTTGTGCGTGTGCGTGTGTGTGTGTGTGTGTGTGTGTGTGTGTGAGGGGAGGCAACCTAAAGCTAGGACTGCCATTGTCTAAATTAAAATTAAAATGTGAAAATAAATGGTGTATCAAAAACAGTGTAGTCTACATTATAGATTAATTGAACAGTTAAATCATGATCATTAATATTTAATCTGAATGTATCCTTGTTTATTTTAAGACGCACTCAGATTGCATTTAGACTCAGAGCGCAAACGAACACTCGAACGGGGTGATAAACAAAATGAATTAAAAAACGCAGGGAGGTACATTGCCTTTTACAATTCAAAAGCAAATTGCCTTTCAAACTGAAAACGTCAGGCTTTATGTCGCTGGTTTGCATGCAAGACCATTCTTCATTACATGAGAGATGGCTTTGTATTTTTATCTTGTTGGCTGCTTTTTGAGCCAAGGAGCACATTACGACGAGCCTTTGTTTTATTGTGTTCAGCAAATTAATAAATGGGAATCACAGGGGGGGGAAATAGATATGAAAATGTGTACTTTGCATTATTGAAAAGCACATCCACTAAAGGTTACCAGCAGCTATTGTAGCACAATCTGTGAAATGTAATTAGAGTCTCTGTGAGAGAGCAGTGCAGATAAAGCTGCCTTTGCCATTATGGACTCCCTCATAACATTTGGCTTCCCCCTGAAACTTATTCTCTCCGAACTAATTTTGCATGACATATTGCGTTTCTGCTTCAGCTATCATGAGGTTACCTGTGGAATAAAATGGGGATGCAATACAGCAAATTTCCAGGTTACATTTTGGACATGCAGCCAACTCATATTTGCAGATTTCACGGCATATAACATACCATTTTCTTTAAAGGGCTTTTTGCTTTGCGCTACATGCTGCATAATATTACAAATATACATTTTTGATATTGATACTGTAAGTATCTAGGTGCCTGCACAAAACCGCCAGCACACGTGTGAACATTGTTTTATTGTATTGTAATAATTTGTGTGCGTGTGTGTATTGTACCTAGTTTTTATGACTCATTTTTGCACTATAAGATAAGTGAGTGTTCCTTTTGAGTTTGTGTTCTTTGCTCGCTGTATTAAACAGATGGTGAGTGTGTGAAGCTTGCCCCCCCAAAAAAAAGAAATTACGCTAATTCTTAGTGCAATATAATTTAATTACAGTCTTTTATAGGTCATAGTGGGAGCAGTTTCAAAATACTGTACATCCTAATTGGTTTGGTCCACTTTCAATATCCAAAATGAGGCAATAGGCCGCCCTTTCTGATGCAGTCATGGTCTCGATACAATATACGTATCACGGACGTTATCATTGAATATATATTGATTATGTATCATTGTTGTGCCATTCAGCTATCAATATTATTGTCCATATCCAACCAAAATAATATCTTAAATCTCAATTTCCACCTTTAATAATTTTAGTAGGAAAAACACAGTAGACTAAGCCAAAAATAGCTGTGCAGTCAATAAACAAAATATTACACATAATATAATTAACTGTCTACAAGTCTACCCTTGGTCTTAATTCTCTATCAACAGATAAAATGCTTGATTAAAAAAAGAAAAAATGATGTGGTGCATCATCATGTGTCATAAACCCAAGCTGTCCACCAGAGACAAGTGTCTCGTGATTTTGAAAGGCAACCATGCCAAACAATGCTCATTTCCCATTGGTAGGATGAGCACGATTGTTTACTGTCGTGAATCTTATTTTCCAATGCCTCCATCCACATAAATGGAACCTTAACAAATAAAACGATGTTATGCGCGGTGCCGTTTATAAATAGAAAGCAAGATGTCTTTGCTCAAGCTTCGTACCGCAGACAAGGCCGCTACCGTTTTAATGATACCTTCTCATGAAAGCAGAGATAATAGAAGCTAGCTCGGCCAAAAGTTGAACAAAAAGGAGAAATGATTAAGGAACCTTATTAAAAGCAACCTTGTAGATTCAGACGCATGATGGAGAGCACATTATGAGGCCTGATCCTTTTCAAATGACACCACAGTTTCCCGTACCCGCCGAAAAATCTGATTAGGGTGACAAGCACTGAGTGATACTGCAAACCTGTTAATAACATGAAAATTAGAAGGGGCTCATGCAAAGAAAGGAGATTAATTTAGCTGGAGTCCATCTTGTGCAAATTGCGAAGTTGTGAATATGTTTTCAGATAATGAGCCTTCCTACTTGTCAGCTCACTTGTCATTTTCTGTAATTAATGTTAAGGAAGACTCCTTCCTGATGGTTCATATTACTCATGTACCATGAAAATTTCTCCCCAGAAATAATTTACATTTATTATCATCAGTCTGTTTGTGTGGTTTATTTCACACTGGAGTAATTTATTGCAGCAGCATTTTCCTTGCCTTGATTAGTCAGACTGAGATGTAATTTTTTTTCTTGCTCCTTGGAAATTGAATGTGTGTGTGTTGATTTTTTTTTTTTTTTTTTTTTTTGGCACAGTGAGGTGTCATCCCAGCTTAATCCTCTACTATTTTTTTCCTCCAGTGTCTTTAAATTTGCAATCGACTTACAGTCATTCATTATGTACCATGAATGAATACATAACGTAGACAATAATGAAATTACACATTTATTTTTGCCCTACACAGTGCGCTTTATTCCCACGTGTAGCTGCAGATATCACCGAAACAGATTTGGTCCGCAGCAATGTGACCATAGCTCAAAGAAATTTTCGTTTAAGACAGATTTTTAAATAAGCCTTTCTGAGCATCTGAGCTTTGCTTTTCTTTGTGCCGGCAGATTTATAAGCCCACTTCTTAAATGTATTATTCATCCAAGCATGTAAATAATGCATACCCGGGTTCCACTGTAAATTAACCCTTTACCTTACTGAGGGGATTAGAGTCCTTGTTTTGAAAGGCAATTATGTCATTTAATTAATGTTGTAATTAATACTGTAATTAGCTTAAACACCTTGCAACTGGGTGCCACTACAAAGATGTCTCAATTGAATGGATTGAGCATTTTTTTTATTTTGTGTTTTGCAATGTCATGTCTGAGTTTATAGCAACATGTAGCATTACATTTAAACACAGTTAAATATATGTAATGTTTAAACGGCACATCTAACTGATTGACAGAAAAGACAAAGCTTGCTGTAGTCATAAAACATGATTTTATATGACAAATTACCCTCAGATTTGTAACCTTGCTCTATTTACTTGTCAGGCGATAAAACTGAAAAATGGGTATAAAATGGGAAGTATGGTTTATTTCTTTGACACATTTGCATTGTCTCATGTTGTTTCTCAATGTGGCTATGTAAAAAGATGAATCCAAACTATTTAAGTGGGTGATTCAACTTTAAAATTTAATGTAACAAGAAATAATACATGTTAAAGTATTGATGAAGAATTTCCAGTCCACTGTAAACACCAAAGGCTCCAGGTCCAGCTTTGTATACATACACTGTGAGCATCCACGCTGCTTATATTGTGCACGTGTATATCGGAATCCTTTCAGCGACGAGCTTTTTGAATTTAGCGGGCAGCAATGGGGCGAAAAATGCCATACTTTTCAAATTGATCCCTTCAGTATGTCAGACAGTGACTGGGGCCTGGAAGTCAAAATCTGTGTCAATGCACAGGGGAAGGTCTCTTCAGACTGTGTGTACATCTCCCCCAAGATGGAAATAGCGCTTGAATTTGAGTTGCATGAAAAATTGTTAATACCATAAGTGAATTTGTTCCCAGTGCTACATACATGTGTGTCTGTGGAATACTCCGGCTTTCTATTTGTTCGCATGTGATTCTATCATTGTCATTAGACCATTCATTGAACTAAGTGAGGAATCCATCAAAAACTGACAGCGAGCTGTAGACTAATGGCTGTTAGGCTGTAATATTCTTTAATTTGATTTTTATTTGCCCTAATTTCATCTTCTTTTGCACCAGTCCCAAATCGGCAGAGAGCTGCTGAGCACGGGCCCATTTGTAGAGCTTATCGAGATCACTTTTATACAAGCTTCAGTCACCTTGTGGCTCGAGCGTCTCGATCACCGAACCAAAAGAATTATTCTTTGTCTCTTACAATGGGGACATTTTCAAAAAAGCCATACATGATTGCTACAGCGGTGCACCACCTGATTTCAGTTTCCCCATCAGAAAATACTTCAACAACCACAATCAAAAATAGCACAGTGGGTTTCAATTCTGCACTGGCACCGAACTAATTTTAAACATCCTTTCGGTAGTTTGCCTTGTCCTTATACTTCACGTCCTCCAAAACAATCAACGGGGGTTGAATTGCCTGAAACAACAAAACAAGTCAAATGGAAATTAATTTATTGCAACAAGATCATCAGGCCGTGTGACTATTATCTTTCCCTGCTGTTTATTTGAAGTAAAAGGAGAGGATGGTTTTACAATTAATTGTACCCTATTGCAATCACGAGTTGACACGTCTTGAAGAAATGGTCCTTCACATTGCCTTAGCCTGAGCTTCAATAATCTTGACCCTGGGTATTAATGGATGAGTTAATGGCCTGCAGAAATCCTTTAATTTATGCCAGGGTGAATTAAGAATAAGTAATGGATTCGGCTTTTCAAAATGCCCAGACAAGGCATTTCCTTTCGGCCTATCTGAAAAATCAAATTATCACATTATCTCTCTGAATGGGTCCTCTGAACTCATATTTCATAATATCTGATGGAAATAGTTTTGACATTCATTACACGGCTCCTTCTTTATTGTGGCTTCCTAGGACGTACATGCTATGACAAAAAGAACAAATGGTTTTCCAAGAAGAGCATATTTGAAATGCAATGAAGTAAAAGGGGGGTGGAGGTGGAGGGGTGTAAAGGAACAGTTCAATGATGATAGCCCATTTTTCACTTCAAAGCTCTCCTGTTATGATCCGGGTTGTATTTGTTTTGGTTTTGTTTTCCCTTTGGTTTTGTATCTTTTCTTGTGTCCTTGTTTTTCAGTGGCTTTTGTTTAGTTTGAGCGCGTCCACCTGTCCTAGTTAAGTTGATTCCTTGTGTCAACTAATCTAATTGTTATGTTCTGGGTGGTGTTTGTTGTGTTTAGGTTCGTGTCAGGGTTTTTGTTGGGTTTGGATTCTGGATTTGTTCATGTTGTCTTGCCCTTTGTGTTGGTGTCTTGTTTAGGTTGCCTGGCCTTGTCAACCCAGCCCCTTGTGTTGATCTGCCTGGCCTTGTCAACCCAGTCCCTTGTGTTGATCAATCAGCTCCCTGCTCCAATTGACCCTTGTCCAGGTGTTCCTTGTTGCCCATTCAGTTTGAGTGTTTTTAGTTTCCTTTGCAGTTTCACTTTTTGTCTGATCATTGTCATGTTTTCCCGCCCGACTGTCTTTTTGCAGTTATTGCTGTCCTGTTTTTTTTTTCCCCTCACTCTGATTCTGTTCACATTTTTCTTTAATCAAATAGCTTATTGCACTTACTCACGGCTTCTGAGCAGCAATAGGGTCCACATTTTCTACATCCACGGCGTCACCTGACAGAACGATCCGACCACAAATGGACCCGGTGATGAGCTCACAGACAGGGATGGATCAAGCAGTTGAAGCGGGTTGACCTGGAGCGTCTTGAATGGGTAGCAGCCACCCGCCGTCCTTTCAATGGCGGAACAGGACTGGCAGCCGCCCCCCGCTCCCACTACGGCCGCGCAAGCCTGCTAGCCGCCTCCTCCGTTCCCCGCAATTGTGACACAAGTCTGGCAGCCGCATTCGTTTCCGCTATGGTGGTGCAAGCCCGTGAGCTGCCCTCCATCCTTACATCTGTAGCGCAAGCCTGGCCGCCCCTCGTTTCCGCTACAGCAACGCAGGCCTGGCAGCTGCCCACCGTTTCCGCGCAAACCCTGTGGTCGCCTCCCATGCAAGCCCAAGTCCAGTGTCTTCAGTTTCCAGTCAGCATCCAGCATCCTGAGTCTCTATTTAGTGTCCGGCGCCATTCCGGCACTTAGTAATGTAAAATGCCCCTCTTTGACTTGTGACTTATGCTCACTTCAACCTCAGAAAATATCATGACAATGATACTTTTCTTGGCTCACTTGTGATGGACTGTACAGCTTACATACAGTTTCTTGACAAGTTGTATGAGGTAATTGATAGCTTTCATTATGTGTCTGTCGATGACATCAATGTATATTATTGTGTATGAAAACTATTTTCTGTTAAAACGGGGTAATTTATCGTAATCTATTATTTTACATCAGTGTGTATGAACAAATCGTAACATTGTATTTCAAGGATATATTGTCATGCCTTTGTAGAATTGTGCAAATTTTGCAATATAGTGGCTCTCCCTTAATTATTCTTCGCATTAGATTGTCATGGAGACGACAGAGTTCAGTCTACATTAATATGCTGTAACTTTTATAGTCGCTGACACCAGTGTCTGCAGACTGTGGCACTGAAAATTGAGGACCCTCTTGGGGCATCGTATGCACTTGTTTAAGGCCAGGACTGCATTTTTATCAGATGATGTCATGGACGTGTCACAGCGAGGGCATTTAATGTAGCAATTTCACTTTAAGGCAGTTGTAATGATGAAGTCATCCTTTTCGTTCACATATCACTTGACTTCTCAGGTTGTAGAACATCTTGAAAGCCAACCAGGGGCCCGTGGATCCCCAAACTGGTGCATCCTCTGCTGTCAAGCAACGGCACAACACTGGCAGTTATTTGGGGTTTGTTTGTAATCTTTTTGGGCGCTTTGTCAGACGGGCACTGTGATATTAGTGTGAGTGCACCAAAGCCCCCAAGTCGTGTCACGCACAATTAATGTCCCCAGGTAGCAACTCCATTAGTCTTATGAACTCAAGTCGCAGTGGGGAATGCTAATGGTGGAGGTGCCGCAGGGCATTACGAATGAGTGCCGCCCTAGCTAGCACTTTATCCTTCGATTTGACCAGTCTGTACCTTCATCTCGCTTTAGAGGCCTACAACCAACACCCCCCACCTTGCCACTTAAGCGAGACATAGTCGAGTAGCAGGCAGCCTCTGAGAATCTGGAAATGTCCCTCTGGCAGGTGATTGAGCCACAAGGTCACAAAAAAAAAAAAAAAAACTTTTATCAATGCTCCATGTTCAATTAACAATGATTCCAAGGGTTGTTTTGATTTACATGACCTTGCCCTATGCCCTTAATCAGAATTGGTAAAGGATGGAAGCATCCCTTTTTGGCAGCAACCAGCTGTAAATCTTGTGCCAACGATGCAGAGAGATGCACTGCTGTCCAAGTTGTCAAAGTAGAAAAATATCCTCTCGTTTGTATCCTTAACTTACAATGTTGCCAAAAAGAGATTGAAATATACATAAGATCCAGACTAAGGTTGAGACCGAGTTTAACTGTAGCACTTGAAAATGTTGCTTTTACTTTTTAAGTCAATTTACGTTTCATATGTATGAAACTACTTGTGTGGTCTTGCCATTGTCAGGTTTCATAAACACCGCCTTCTATCTGAAGAGATTCAAATCCCACATGGTCACGTGACCTCAAACACTCTAGATCTCAAGCCTGACCTTGCTGTTGTAGAAGCATGTCGTGGTTCATTTACCCCAACAGGCCTGCGGCTGAGTTAAAAAACCCAACAGTGAGGCTTGCCTGCTCCGCTGCTCCATGCCAATTCTTGCATGGATGCAGTTAGGAAGCCTGGTAGCTACTTTTACTTCACAGCTCAATACCATCACGTTGCCTTCAAACCTACATGTCAATTGTGCGTCACATGGTTCACGAAGCGAAAAAAGAGATCAAGGTGGTCCGTGATAAAGAGCGAGCTGACAGCAAGCAGAGCGATAGAGGGAGTAACGCTGGTAATTTTGGTAGAATGAGCCCACATCACCGAGCAACCTCCACCCAGGCATGAAAAACACAAGGCTGTCATGATAGTGACTACAAACAGGCAGATGTTACTTTTCACAACCTTTATTACATTATCAATTACACATTATAAAACTATTCCACCCGATCTGGTTCTCTATGCATTGCTCAATCATGTTGAACCATCATCACTCAAACTGAAGCCCACACGGGAAGGTCAGGGAAGCTCTCATTTTGCCAACACAAACAATCTCGCCCTCGCAATGGATCATTGTTTTCTTCTTGTGGCAATCTTGCATTTACATGTGGTGGTTACGTTTTAGATAAACACCACAACTATATATTAACCGCTGGCAAATTATAACAAATTATAACATGTAACATCTCACTTACCACAAAATACATATAGTACATGTAGTAGGGCATTTTTGTCGTGAGAGGTTTTGTTTGAGCTTCTCTTGAGATGTATGTTTGATTTTAACACTCTCCTATTAACGACAATTGTTCATATTGATTAACACATTAAATATATTGGCAATAGGAAAATGTCTTGTAGCAATAGAATTGTAAAATCAATAGTAATTGGAATCAAACTATTATGAGTTTTGGAACTGTAGCCTTATCCTTGAAGATGTGTGATAAATGTGAAAAATATTGATGTGAACCTCAGATGGCCATAAGGCTGCATATATATTGCATCAACTCTACGTGGCCTGTGTTGGACAAAGGAGTTAAAAAAATGCAGATAAAATTAAGCACAATCATACAGGATATTGATTTGCACAAAACATGATCCTTCAAAGCTCCCAAAGAGTTTTAAAGTTATTTTTTCCCGTGTAGCATGCTACCCATGGTTAGCGCAAGATACATTACTATAAAGTTGTAAATGACTTGGCTTATATTTGTATCGTGAAAAAAATCATGTTAGAAAATGATCCTGTCAGAGTAGTATATGAAGCATCCATATTCCTGTACTTTTCTCCATGTTAATGACTGTACTCAAATAGACATACAAGTGTCTTTTATACCCTGGCTCCACTTAGGAAAGGAAGCCACCGAGGAGCAAGAAAACAAAGCATGAGGGGTGTCTTACTCTCAGCGCAGTGCCCCAGGGCCGAGGAGTGAGCTCGCTGCCATCCTGGAGGCTTTGAGTGCTTTATAACAGCGCACACAAAGGAGTAGCTTCCCATAGCCGGGTCATTAACAAGTGGGCAACAGTGGCGGGGAGGCACCTCCACGGTCCTGCCAACACACCTGCTTCTACATCCTCGGAGCCAGACTGGCCTAACATGAAGGATGACTTCTGTGCCGAGCTCTCGGGAAAGCTCTCTAACCACTCTTTTCTTGTTTGTTTGACAATTCAGGAGTGATAGACAAGAGTCTCCAGCAGAATATTACAATACTGCGCACGCCCCTCCAGTTTTAGAGAGCAGACTTTTAATTTAATCAAAGGTCTTACGTGTGCACAGCATTTATGTAGCTTACCATTACTGTTGCACAGAAACTTTGCATCTCTAAAATTGTCACTAAAACAATCTGTAAGAAATAAATACATGTTTTTTGAGTTGTCAAAAAAGAGACAATTTCTACACTTTAGATTTTGCTGGCTTGTTAAAAAGCCCTACCCCTTCTACACACTTTACTTTTCTCTTCCAATGGAGTAACAGTACTTTAGCTTCTGTGGCTCACTTTTACATGTTGTTTAAAAGACACGTCCTACTCTCTTTCTTCACTGTTCAAGTTGGAGTTCACTTAGAAAATAAAAAGATCAATTTGTGTATGTTTGAACATCTTCGCCCGACTTAAAAAGTTCATCCAAGGAAAGTCCCTTAATGTAATGCTAACATGGAATGGGGCAACTCACTTAAAATTTGCATGGTCCCCCCCCCAAAAAAAAAAAAAAAACCTGCTACTTAAATCACACAGGGCAGTAACACAACATATCATACACCCAGAAATACAACCGTCACATATGTATTCTGCTCAGAAAGAACAATGACTATTTTAACAGCAAACATGGTACTGTAAAGGTATTACAACGAGGGATCATTCTCATCTTGCGCTGAATTAAACTACAGCTCTTCCAGTAGACCGCAGTACTGCCTGACAAATGTGTAATTCACACTTGCCTATCGAATGTAAAAAAAAAAAAAAAAGCAACTCTGAAAAGTAAGAGATAATGTATAGCTGGGGCATGAAAAAATCCCCGTGGTACAGCAAGGCTTACCTTTATTTAGGTATACAGTACACACCAAACAGGAACATTTCCCCAAGGAATGGGTTATAGTAGTCTAACTGTTTATATTCGTTTAAGTTCCTCAGTAAAAATAATCTCAGAAAAAAAACAAGTAACCAGCTAAACATTTCTCCATCTGACCCCCCACCCCCCACCCACACACTCACACACACATGCCCTCACATATTGTAAAATTTGATTTCAGGCAAAATGATGTCAAAGAATATAAGAGGAAACGTTACCTTTGGACCACTTTGGATCACATTTCAAAGCTGTACTGTACCGAGTGAACAATGTCGACAAAGCCCTGGCTGGACGAACAAATTTTGATGGATGTCAGTTGGGACTGCTCGACTTGAGGACAAGACAAGTGAAAGCTGATATGTGACATTTATTTGCAGGGACGGCTTGGCGCCAGTCAAGTCACAGTGTTATGTAAATAGCACACCTGTCCTCTCATTGACATGCCAGTTTTTATGGGAAAATTTTCTAGCCGGGCGTTGGAACATGTTGTGTGACAAGTTGGTGTGGAGTATTTCTGAATATATTTAAAAATAAATTCCCTTCAGTACCAAACAAAACTGAAGCTAATAATTTCTAAAAGCAGGATTTGTAATGCAGCTCGTGTATTGGCTTGTTTAAACGTTGTGCAATTGTATCTGATGATTTGGTCAGTGAATGTACGACTGAATAAAAACAAATTCTGCCATTATTGGTGTCTTCAAAAGTTTTGATTCAGACAGAGTTCACTGTAATGGTATTCTGCGTGTTATTCTTGGCTTTGTGCAACAAGAAAAATAAATAAATAAAGAGAAAAAAAATGACAAGATGATGATGATGGATTGCAACACCATCAATTTCACAAGTTCCCTCACAAACGCACCAGCCAGTGCGTTGTACATTGTTAATATCTTGTAATAATTTACAGCGCGGGCCACACCTATACACACAGAGATGTAGCAGCCTTGCTCCATGAACAAAGAAGTCTCTCGGCTGTAATGACTTTGAGGTGATCCACTTGTGTCTCTCAAATTACTTTCATCAGCCTCAACAGAATTCTGGCGAAGAGGAAAATCCACACTCGATAACAATGAAAAATTCATATTGTTGTTTTCTCCCTCCAATCTCTCTCTCTCTCTCTCTCTCTCTCTCTTTTGGCTCATCTCTCACCCGCACACCCCTTTCTCTCCTATTCGGTGATATATTTAAATGTTAATAGCCATTCATTCCTGACACCCGATCTATGAGGCCACGAGTTTAACAGGAAATCTATTTAATCTGAAGAATCTCATTACATGATCATTGCAGCAGCTAAAGTCTTGACTAGCAATACTGGAGATGGAAGGTTTCAGGAAGGAAGTCCTGATGCCCCCCCCCCCTCAGAAAAAAAAGAACAAAAAATGTATGAGGGAAATATGAAATTCGATATTATTTAATTCAATTGCATCGGCACACAAAAGAAGCATACAGGGCTCTCTTGGCTCTGCTTTTATTTGAGAAGATAATAGCAGAATGTTTCTAATTGCACTGCGCGGCTAAAAGGTTCAATCCTTCATGGTACCATAAGAAAAAAAGAAAGACAAACAGCACACCCTTTTGTGCATTTTATACTAATTCATACACAAAGTTCTTTGAAGGCCGTTAAACGATTATCACTGATTTAACAAAATGCCTTCTCCGAACATTAGCTACAGATGGTTCCCAAACCCCTCCGAACACCGTTCTCTGAGCTTCTATTATCTCATCCACCCAGCACTATTTAATTTCATTTCCATGAATATGCAATGAATTTAATTTTGAACACTATTTTCCTCTGCTCCTGTAATCACAAAAAATGCCAGTGTAATTAGTTTCTAATTACTTGGTGTAATTGTTGTAGTAATCATTTTAATTACCCAAATGCACAGACATTAGATGCTAAAAGGGAAGTAATCTGCTTGTACCTCCTACCGCGTCTCTCCTTTTCCATAGTGCGATATCTCCATCCCGACATGGAACACTTCCCAGCCGTGAATGCGGTTTTACAGGCATGATGGAGCATGTATGGCGGGGCGGGGGTTAAGGCGAGACGGAGACAGACTGATGCGGGCCAGACTTACACCGTAGCACCTCTGCAATCTGCTCAGTGTAAATTTGCATGCTCCGGAAAGCCATTAAGTTAAAATATACAGTTATTGTACCTTTCTGGGACTGGTGCCATACAAATACTTATTGCATGTGCTTATAGCTCAGTCTACCAGATGGTAAATCATGAAATTTTATGAAATTATTGCACCAGTGAGGTGTTTTGAAAAGGAGCAGCTGTGAGGGAGATGGGACATTATAAACACTCACAGGTGTTCTGTCTTTCTCCTCCGCCAGCCACAGCATAAAAAATTAAATTATAAATAAACGAGCAAATGTTGCAATCTCTTTCGCGAATACACTACTTACAGGAGACGTTGCTTAAACCAGCCAAAGAATTGAATTTTAATTTGCATAAAATATTTATCCAGACGAGGAAATGTCTTGGCCGAGTCGGCTCATCTGCCAAATTTGGAAAGTGCTGCGATGTGGGTCCCGCTAGCATCTCAGGGCCTCAGCTGAGCATCCATTAGGGAGAACTGTAATGTGCACTTCACTCAAGCACATATGGGCAAGAACACCTAATAAGAGAGAGCTGGCCAGTGCCAAACACCACGCCAGGCTTGTGTTTCTCATTAAGATTTTATTCCTTCCTTAGTATTTAATTAGCTAGCCTAGCGCTGGGACCGAGGATGATGGCTGTGCGTTCACTTCTTTGCCACCTTCCAAGAGTTAGGATGCAAAGTGGCGGTCTCCAGCTCCCTGGTCTACAAGTCGAGGATCACATAAGTACTTGTTGCTTGGAGTGGAATCAGATTGTTTATTTTGCGTGTGCAAATCTGGGGCCGTGTCTACATCCAGGGCCTGATATGGGATTCGATGCTGATTTGATTTGTTAAGGCCTAACCGCTACAAAATTAATAAACCTGATTTTGAGACCTTATTATTCTAATTCAACCCACTTGAATCTCAGCGCCTTACTTATGCGCCAGCGCAAGTCTAGCTGAAAGTACTACCTAAATCAGCGCACGTGTGGAATTTTCTTTATGGAAATTTCCCAAACTTTGCATCTGCACAATTGGCACTAAGAAGGTGTTTATTCCGTTGTGGGTTGTAATGCGGCCAATTCCCGGCTAGTTGAAGTGGCTTCCCTCAACTCCAATGAAATGAGGGCGGTTGAAGCCCATACATGCTTAACATAGTGTGCACAAATTGCATTTATATAAGGTAAAATACATGATATTCTGCAACAGATGATAAGGTTGCCTGCACTTGCAATAGAAGGAATCCCACTCAAGTTCTGGTTTTTTGACTGACATAGCTGCATCACAACTTTTACCAAGAGATTGAAAAAAAAGTCGCCTGGCACGTATTTCATACTTTCCCCATACTCTCAACTTAGCTGCTCTCTTGAATTTTTTTTTCTTAATATATTGTTTTCCATAAACATATTGAGGCATATTAATCTTCAAGGTGTTCACATAATATTTGGGTACTGCTCTTTCCTTGTTCTGCCTTTTTTTTTATACAGATGCACTTTATTGTTGTTTCTTCTTATTCCACACTTTAAAAACTATACAATTAATATTTAGCTTCAATGAGTAGGAGTTGTCTACATGCTGTTTTTCCTATGACATCACAGAAGCCTTGTGAATAAGTATTTCATGGCTGTTACACAATGTGTTAGCACCCACTGTTGAAGTAAATTTGGTGCACATGTCAGGTGCTTTATGTGAAACTATTCTCTCAAGAACATATCGTTTGCCAATGAGTACTCCACATAGCAGACATGGAATTTTGCTGTATGTCTACTGTGTAGCCTGTTTCCTGGCTCCAATAGCATCACTACCAGTGCCCCTTGTGGTGGACAGCATAACTACAGCTGCAATACCACATGCTTTGGTTGTTTTGGAAACAATTACAAATATAACTATTGTAATTATAATGCATTCTAATAGTCTAGTTTATAAAGCAAACTATGGTTTACAACATCCTTGAATGGACATACATGTAACACAAAACATATTCATCTGTCACTCGGCTTGCTTCTGTGTCATTCTGTCTCCTCAATTGGATTTCTGGTGTTAGGTAAGCATATGTAAACCAAGGGGTGAGAACCTTGGTAGTTCCAAACAGATACAGTAAATGATATGAGCACAATGAATTGAGTCCCCATCTCTGAACATAAACTTCTTCCTGTTTCCACCCCTGTGACCAGTGAGACAACAGAGCCCTCATACGGTTGTGTGAAAACAAACTGTGAACTGGGAAGAAAATGAATCAAGCCTGAAACCTAACAAATTTAACTAATTATAATCACTGAAAACAATAGGTATTAATGCTTTCTAAAACTAAGGTAAGACTAAAATAGCAGTTCTTGTGATACTCACACGACTGTTCTCCGGGGTAACTTTAACTACATATGTGCACGTGTATGTTTGTTTGGGGGGAGGGGGTGGGGTTCATCATCGTCTGCTACATAAATATTATTTCATGGCCATGTTCTCATGGTGTGTGACAGGGCTTTTAACATATTCAAATGAGATGCATGTGTATTCTTTTGCTGAAAAGGCTGGTGCCTGGACACAGAGAAGTGCTGCAAGGATGGCTGGTATAGTCATGCATATTCAAACCTACTGCTGGACATGGCTGCCCTAAATAGTTGAAGAGCGTGCAGCACTCAAGGGGGGTGTTTTTTCATGCGCTGTTTTATTTTCTTCACCACTCCACTACTTTATTTCAAATGAGCATACTTTGCTTATTTATATGTATGCAGTACAGTATAAAAATCATTAAGCATACAGTATGCTAGTCCATATATATATATATATATATATATATATATATATATATATATATATATATATATATATATATATATATATATATATATATATATATATATACACACACACACACACACACACACACACACGCACACACGTGACATGCCAGATGGACTGTATGCAAAGACAAGCCACCGCATGGCAAATACCACCGTCAGATTGAAGGAGTAACTGACCAAGAAAACATACTTGTGGATGCAAAAGGCTGAGCTGAAAGTCACTACTAATCATGGAAGCACAAGAGAAAGCTCTAAACACAATTTCAATAGATGCTGGGGTCTACCATAGAGAGACCATCAGAGAGGATCCCAGGTAGAGGCTGTGCAAAGAATGGTGCATGCCCCTACGGAATTTCCATGTCTAGACTGATTAACTGGTGATAGCCAACCAGCCTGACATAGTGGTGGTCAAACAACTGAAAACACAAGTTGTAAAAGATGTCAAATGTTCTTATCCCGAGTTATAGAAACAAGTAGAAAGGGAACACAAAAACCTGGGCAGAAGGAAGACCTAGACAAAAAGGTGAGGGTGAAAAGAGGGAAATAACAAAAATGGTGCCACTAGTGGTCAGGGTATTGAGGCGGTTACTCCCAAGATGGATGAATTGCTTGCCCCCACAAAAATAACACCTGCATTTTCCCAAGATAAAGCCTTTGTTTTGCATACTTACTGCACTTGCTAGTCTTTCAAATGAAACATGGAAAGAAGCTCAACAATTTAAAAGATTAATCAGTTTGAATGTTGCCATTTTGCCAATTTGAAAAAAAAAATAACACCTTTAAAGTTTTGGCACATCAGTCATACAGTGGTGAACGTCGTCTGCTAATCCCTTCTTTTCATACGCTTGAATTACAATTTGAACTTCTTGATTGCTGGGAAATGAAAATTGAGACCTTAAGGAGGTTGCTTTTGTAGAAATCCCCAAATTACACAAAACAACCTGCAACACAAGCATAGCCAATAACTAAACATTGTTCATTTAATTCATGTTTTTTCAACTTTGAGTATAAACATGGCACAAATTATTCTCCAAATATAAAATGAAATACAGAATGAAAGAGTGAGCTCGGACTAATGCTGTACATTGTGACACTTACTTTTATGAGGCATTAAAATGAAGCTACTTCTCACACCACCAAACAAAGCCTCTCTGGAAGAGAATCTCATTATGAGTCGTAATGACAAATTCAGCCTTTGCAATTATTTGCTGCCATTTCCAGGCTATATCTTGCACAGAGAGTATTCAGTTAGTGCATGGTGGGCCATAAACTCAGTGAGGTAGTGGCCCAGCATGGACAGTGATATACTTGCTTAGGGCTATATTACTGATGAAATGCAATGACGTAAATAGGACATTGGTCCTGTTTTCCCATTAAAAAACAACAACATTTTAGCACATGACTGCAATTCTTTGCATTTTTTTCAACCACACACATCCATTTGCACGCGCACCCCCCCCCCCCACACACACACACACACACACACACACACAGTATATACACATATGAAAAATATTGCTGGAGAAGTGAAAAATGTTTTGCAGCAAATGCAGCATGCTTTATGGTAATCAACTGCATATGCAAAAATCTCATGCTCATCAACTAAAGCTAAAACTTATTGACGTTAAAATTGCTTTTTTGGCTAGTTGGAATTTTGAATTTCACTCGAATACAGTTAAATTAAGCACTTTTAGGAGTAAATTTAAATCTCAGGATGGTATCTGTTGGTAGACACATTAAATAAGATAGATAGAGATGGATGCAGGTATATGTAACAAAAAACACAAACTCTCACACACCCATTTGAAGACTATAACTACTGATGTATTGGCTTTATCTATGTTTATGCCCTCAATATTTCGGAAAAAGAGTATGAACATGAATTTCCATTCATTTTTGAATGTTCTTCATATTGCTGAAAATGACTCATGCAACTGGATGATTTAAGCGGACATTAGTTCCAGACCTATGACACTATTGTTGCAATGCAGACACTGGTATTACGCAGTTAAACCTAAAGGTCTACTTACTACATGATGAATCAGCTGAATATTTGAACTCAGGTCTTGTGTATTTCGAGACTATGGCTCACATAAATTGAAGGACTTTATTGTTTTGATTTTGAACATCTTAAAGTATACATCTCCCAAATGAATCCTTTTTTTTCAGTCAACCTTATTTTATATCCACACCACCAAAATCATTCCTGTGCATGTGGTGGAATTCAAAGTTTATTATTGTAGTAATTTCACTGAATTGAACATGGCTTAACATATTATCGGTCTTTGACCTATATGTGTACAACCCATAAAATCACTCTATGTTCAATAAAACTTTACTTTGAAAGCTATTACGAAAATTCATCTTGAACTAATATCTTTAATGATCTTTTTCAATAAAAGACCCACAGTGAAGGAGCCCATCTATATGAAATAACTACTTCCAGATCGCAGAGGCCATCAGCGTGACAGGCGGGTCAAGAGGTCGTCAGACTGCCGAGCTTGTGCAGTGGGCTGTGTGAAATAAAGGACACGGGGGACAAGTGAGCACGCTTCGTCTGGCCACCCTCAAAATATTGGCTGTTCTTTACTCGCTGCGTAGAAAACTGAGAACAAAAGAAGTATACATTGTCTTTCACGAGGTATACGCAAATGGAGATCCTGTTGGCGTGTGATGAATGTGGAATGGGAAACCATTTTTAAAAATCTGATTCCAGTGCATCCTGTACTGACATCAATTAAATAAATAAAGCTACAAAAACAACTTACTTCAAGAACGGCTTTGGTTAGGTGAAATTTTACAGGAGATCTACAGTCGGAACTGAACACAGTCGAGTGTGCTGAGGAAAAATGTTTTGTTGAAACGTGGCTGTGCTGTTTCATATATCATTGATTAGACAAAATAAAAAAGCCATAACATTGGGTCAGGGAACACAGGGTGCTGACATTCTATCACAGCAGACACGTATTGACTGGTGCTCTGAAAGTAGTCACTCACTCATCAGTGTGAGGCAGCCTGATTGAGTTGCCAGCAGCCACTAAATGAGGCCTCCATCCAGCGTGGGCCGAAATGAACTGCAATCTTTTTAGACCTTGTTGCAGCCCAGGGACCAAGTGAGTGTCTGAGTGCGTGTGTGTGCGTGCGTCTGTGTCAACAATACTGCTTGTGTGAGCATGTGGGAGAGAGAAAGAGAGGTTTAAATCACGGGAGGATTTAGAATGAGTTTACTGACAAACATTGAAGAAAGCCATGAAAATAGAACAATTGTTTATGTTTGTTTGTTTGTTCCCCGTGTCTTCTCCACAAGAAGAAAATATTTCTTTACTCAGCTTGCCCCTAATGTAAGCAGTAAGCAGGGCACCTTTAGCACACGCTACCCTGCATCCTCACATCTTGGACTCTCTTAGTAATGCAAAGAGAGAAAAGCATGCAGTTAATTATGGCTAATGAAGGCGTGTTTGACCAGAGGAGGAGAGGTGCACATTAGGCGAGAGAGTTTCAAGCGGCTTGAACCAGGGGGTTCCACGCACAATTTGTTTGAACCTGCGTCCTCCTCACTCTCCGCATGCTAATTTACCTTGGGGCTGCACCGCCTGTTTTTAAATATCGTTAATTGACTTAAGAGCTCATCAACGCGCTTCGTCTTCATTAGGTTAATGAAAAGGCCCAGTGTTTATTTTTCGTAACAGATTGTGGCAATGACATAATCTAATCGGTTACTTCCACTTCCTGAAGGATTGAATCTTTCTGATGTGAGCTGTTGGAGCCATTCAGATGTTATGCATTTGTGAGGGCGTCCTACAAAGCAGAGATGGCGTAGGAATTAAAAGAAACACATCTTGCCTTTGGCATCGGTCAATTTTGCCCCTCACTTATCGCCAGTGTGAACTAATAAGTACTAATGGTAATTTTGGACGTGTGGTTTGTCGGAGTCGGTGGCTGGGGAAAAAAAAAATGGAAAGAAAAATCCCAATGACAATGTGAGGCGTGCACATTTGTCTTTGTATTACTAATGGTGAGAAATAATTAAGAAAAACTGAAATGTCCTGTGTCGTCAAGTTGTACCCCATGGCTGTGCTCATTTCTTTACTAGTAAAGTATCATGTTTATTTTACATGACAAAAAGATGCATGCACTAATTGATGTGCTCGGTGGGAGTACTGCATGCCATTGCAACCAAGCCACAGCTTTTAAGCCAGCTTGTGGTAAAATAAGTATGTACTAAATTTAGAACGTGACAACTTTTGATTTTGCCATTATAAGAAGAAGAAAAACATCTGTCAATTGTTTTTTCTTGTTTTTGCAGAAAACAGTCTATAAAGCCCCAACTGTGATGGCAATAAAAACTGGGATAAGACAAGCAAACATTTTGAGAAGCCAGAGCACTTTTCTATATAAATTTATAACACTATTTTAAAAGGCTACAAGAATAATGGTTAGAGATAAAGGAATACTGTGTAAATGCTGCTTGGTGCAATTTTGCTGCTTTGGTGCTCAAAGGTTAGGCTAGCCGCTAACAGCCACATCACATGCACTGTGCTTGAAAATAGAAAGCTTCTAAGGCGATTTCATTTGTGTCATTGTATGGGCAGCTTCATTTTCAAGTTAGCCTTTTCGTAGGAAACTCGTTCCATTGTGTTCATGCTGCCTCTTGATGTCCATAGGATGGCACACAATCCAAACAAACTCTTAGCCCCCTCAAAATTCTGTGCATTATTTTATTTTGAGATACCCGAATTGCTCAGTCTCATTTCTCACCCAGTTGCTAAATGCTCCCATATATGTTGTTATAAATGCCATGTTTTATTATGGTTTGCCTCTCTAAAGATCTGTACAATCTTGATTAAGTGAATGATGCACATTTTTAAACTCATAGCGGTGCTTGTATTGTTTGTGTAAGTCACTCTGATTTGTTTTAACATTTAGGCAAGGTGCGTTTATCTTCCTCTTGAGGCCAGTAACACTGGGGCAAATCTACCTAGTGGTTAGGCTCATAAAGAGTGGCGTGGTGGTAAAATAAATCAAATCCCAAGCCTGGACCAGGCCTCATGCCCTTCACCATATGGACTATGTGGCCATCAGAGGGCTGCAAAAGCTCATCAGTGAGAACTTGCGAAACCTCTCAGGAGCTGTTCTGGGGTCAGCTTAGCCTCTTATTGCCATAAACAGCTCTCATTGCAGCCAGGTCCTCCCTAACCATTTTCCGCTCACAGTCCACCCTCGCACTCCCTTTCCAGCACCCAAAAGCAGACGTTTCCAATAAATCACTTGTCCCCCCCCCTCTTCTTCTTTGGCAGTTGTCTAGAAGCCCCCCTGTCTGTCCCCAACTTGGCCTGAGATGATACGTTCAGCTGAAGTCACTTAAATAAAAAGATCGCAGTGGGAGACATAATGTGTTAAAGTAATAAGATGGTCTCTGGCAGGTCATGGCCCCTTTTCCTGCTCCGGTGCTCCTGCGGAGGCTCTTTGAGTTAATGGGCTGTGGTCAGTGCACTGGTGAGCCATAAAGGCCGCCCTCCGAAACTACAGCCCCATTCAGAACACGGGCTTCTCCAAAAGCCACTAACTGGCCCATCTTGATAACAGCACACCCAGCACTATTTTCCACAGTACATCTGACACTCCCAGGACCTGTAAATCTTTTGTATTTATAATCTCCACTTGGGCCTTTCTCCCCTGGCGGTCATCTTTATACAACTGTCCTTGCTTGTCAACCAGTTTTCTGATGAAATACAATTTGGAAATGCTGGAAGAAGCAAGCAATCCTTGTTTCCAATCCATATCCAGCAAGTCACTGTGTTGGCTAATGAATAAAGTTGTTTGCGTGACAATGGTAGGCAAATCATCCAGTGAACGTTCAGCGGCTGGTTGCTTTCTTGCGCTTACTTCGAGCACCTAGAACCGTGTGTGTAATCTTGCTGAACGGAGGGAGTGACTGCTAATGAATGTAGCTTCAGGGATTAATGAGAAGAAGCAGGGGATGTGTCATGGAGAAGTGTTCTGGCATGGCAGCGATGGCACCTCAGCCCCCATCCATGCCTCCACTTACATTGATTACATGTGAACCCCTGTCATCTTCTATAAGTGGTTTTATGAAATTGTATTAAACACCATTGTTTATGCCTCACTTTTCCCTTCCTCATTGGTCTTCCACCATTGTTTTTTACCCACCCTTAACACGCTTCATTTAGATTTCGCTTTCGCTTTCATCAATGAGGTGCTATCATGTTTAGTCAAATTAACCAATTACTCTTCTTGCCAGATTCACAGAACCTTGTGTTTCTGAGCTCACATTCATCATTTTGGTTGTGAATGATTAATTTTTCATGGTTCATGAGGAGATCAGTAACAACACCAGACTTTTAGTGAAACAGCAGATGCTAAAGTAGGACAATTTGCCAGAGCCAAGACTCCTACTGATAACATTTCCGTTTATTTAAGCCTGCAGAGCAATCCAATTGACGGCATGTTGGTGACAGCATTAGAAAGGAGGCCCGCGCCAGCATTTTTTTTTTTATGTGGCACAGAGCAGCAGAGGTGGTCCAATAAAAGTTCAGTCAAATCCTTCTAGCAATCAGATCGAGAAAAGATTTAAAGCTACACCCTACTACTGTACGGGGGAAATTGTTTTGGTTTCAAAATTCACACCATATGCAATGTTGGGAGTAATGCATTCCAAATGTAATGTCATTACTGTAATGAGTTACTTTTTGCTGTAACGTGGTAGTGTAATATATTACACACACAAAAATAGTAATATTGTACTCGGTACAAATGAGAGTAACATAATGCATTACCATGCATTTTTAGCCTGAAGGTGATATTTTTTTCCCCCCAAATTCACCAAAAGAAAGATCCGGGGTAAAATGTTCGCTTGCTGTTGTTAGTATCTACTACAGCAGAGATGAATGAGGGAGCAGCAAACAGCAGGTTGACTATAGACAATAAGTACGCAAGGTGAACATAGGGCCAATACTTTCAGTTTAGGAGATTTGTGGTATTGAAGTACGTACGTACGTAGAAGATATGCTGCCGCTTCCCACGGTGAATTGACCAGCATTTGGAAACCGAGTCGGCAAGATCCCTGTCGCAACTAGCAATAATGACAAGGTTAAGGAATGCAAATTTTTCTCGTACAAGTGCTATTGATAATAGTTTATAAATAGGTCTGGTCAATGTGTATCAAGATGAAGCAAACAAAAACTCCTTTTAAAGAGTACCGGTACATTAAACACAACAATGATGTAGGCTTGCTGCTAACATTAGCCCCACCAAAACCATCTATTTTTTTGAAACATCTGTCCCTAACCTAGACTGTTTTTGCCTCCAGCAAAAAACAGTGCATTACTACGCTGTGAAGATAAGTAATAATGGGATTAATATACAAAAATGATTTTGCAACTTTTCTTTAGAGGGTTACGATACAGATGAAATTATTTGTACAGGTTTTAGGCTTAAGCCAACCTTTCACTGGATCTGAAATAAATGTAATGAGCTAAATTTAGAATGGCAAATCTATATTTCTTCTTATGGTGGTGAGAGTAATATAACATTAATGCAGTAGTAGTGTAATGCATTACATTTCAAATAGCCTATTGTGGACGATGTCCGTGCCTTACGTTTTTTTCCACTTTACGACATGGCCCGCGACAATTTTCTGTCCCCTCTGAATGTCATTTCTTTCGCCTTACAACACATCCAACGTGGCGGCCAGTCTATAGGTCTATACACGCGCCACTGTTTATGTCATTACAATGCTACTCTGCTATGGGTTGGCGTCACAACTCCCAAAGATACTGGTCTACTATTGGTCGGCGTCACGGAGTCATGAAGATGCTTGCCTGCTATCGGTCGGCGGTTTGCCCACTTTACAGTTATATTGTAATGTAACTAATTACTTTATGTAACTAATTACTTTGAAATGATAGCAATAAGTAATTGCAATGCATTACAGTTTTGAAGTAACTTACCCTGCATTGACCATACTGTATGTCATCAGTGGCTGATGTTTATCTTTGAAAATATGTTATTAGCTGCTAAATATTTGTTATTATGCTTAAACTTCAACTAAATTGTTTAGCCATCGTGTGCAACCCTTGGCAAAATTAATAGGCCACTCATAAAAACAAGTAAAACAGATGTCGCAGCAGAAAATGCCTTGCGTTTGCCTGGCAAATTCCTTTGTCTTTTTTTTTAACTCTCTACTTTTTCTGCAACTTTGTATTCCACTGGTGTTTAATTTTTAGAACAGTATCTCACTATCTTTGTAAAATACTGACATATGCGAGGGGGGTGGGGGGCTGTTATTGCCCCCGCTTCCCCCCTCCACGGCTGTAATAACCTCCTGGCTTTGGAGCAGACTCTTTGAGAGATATCCTTGAGCCTCACCTCCATCTCTTCTAACAGGTCACACAGAGATCCAGGAGATAGTGGGCCATAGTTAAGGTCCAGATCTGCTATCTAGGACTTGAATGATGGAGGAAACCATGTGGCGACATGTTTATTGTCGCCCAGATGGTGCACAATGCAGAGGTTTGGTGAGCTCCATCCGGCCCTAATATAATTCATTGGGTGGCACTATTGTGGAGTGACTGATAAGACCTTCACTTTGCCTTGCACTGGTCACTTGTCTCAAGGAGACTCCAGAGAAACTTCACTCTTTACAAATGGTGGCTAAAATATCTAATCCCACCACTTTGTACTAGCTAAAACTTAGTGCTGAGAGGCCATCTATAAAAAGAGAATTCTCTTTTTGGTCATTTGGCTCTTGTATGAAGTGGAGAAAAGCAATCCCTTGAAAGAAAAATAATGGCAGGCAGACATGGGGGACTAGAAATACTTAAGTGAGGCCACCCAAAGTGGGACTTGAGGTTTCTCGGTCCATGACTTAGTTGTGGCTATTCACACAAAATTACCACAGGCTTTGTGCTTTGGCATGTCAAAATATTTTGTCAACTTCAAGTTCAAGAGAAGAAAGCTGTGAAAATATTATTCTCACAAATGATTTAATTGTGGTAGGTTTTTTTGACACTTGGATAGTGAAGGGCAACTTTTGATATGGTGGTGACTGCACAGATCTGTTTCCCATCCAACCATTTTACAGCCCCTGACAAGGTAAGTGTGCATAATTGCACTCAGTTATCTAGAAATCTGTTCACCATTATTCATTGGCTGATGTCATCTGTGACAACACTTTATGCATTATTTCAAGTGATCATGACCGCTGACCAAATGGCTTATCATTAGTGTACCTGTTAAGTATGAGCGTCACAGTGCAAATCTATTGATAGTACCCCAAACAAAACCAATTGAATGCGCTTTTACAAATCATAATGCTTAAATTTGCAAAGACTTTTCCAACATGTGTTCCTAGTATACTGAATGGTAGATGTTTGGTGATTTCTACATACAGTGAATAAGTAGTACTTTTTTTCCAACCTTTAGAGAGTTCAATTCAATGACTGTATTTTGTTTTCTTTTTTCGGTCCATACACATTTAGAATTACATTTGATATTTTATGATGTCATTACGTAGTACCCCAGTCGTTACATGAAACTATATGTAAACCTGCAATGGCAATAAATGGCATTAAATCCTGCCATCTCTTTTCTATATACTCGCCTCATCAGGTTCTCGGGTGTCAGAACTTATCCTAAAAGGAGGGGTACATTATGCCCTCGGTGCCAGTCAGCTGTAGGCCACAAATAGGCAAGCAACCATTCACACGACTTTTGAACAATTTGGAGTCTTTAATAAACCTAGCATGCATGTTTTGGGACTGCATGAGTAAACTAGAGTATCCGCAGAAAACACATGAGCAAGGAAAGAAAGTGCAAATCACACACAAGAAGAACAGAGCCCTCATGTGTGTCAAACACAAGAAAAGACAAAACAAACAAAAAAACAATGCTGGCTCATTGTGCTGTATACAGGTTTGACAAGAGTATTAAAAACGAATGAAAATATAAAAGAACACATGTAAATAAAAATGTGTTCTCTGTTGTTAGTATGTGTACAAATCTCATAAACCAGTTGAGAAGTGAGTTAACTTGTGTCTTATTTTCAATACTAACATTGCCCCCCTTGCCAAAATTGCTGAAACATAGGTGAGTTAGTTTGCTAGAATGATATAGCAGGCTGGCATATTTTGGCTTCACATTATTGATTATTGACAACACAAAATTCATGGCTTTGGAAAAAAAATCCATATTTTATAATGACACATATATCATGAGGTATAAAAGTGCTGCTAATAGTTACATTTATGTTGTTGTTGGCTTACCATAACCTTTACCGCTGTCACCTGATAGTCACAATTAAAATCAAAGGATTGCAGTTAACCTTTGAAATTTGTTGACCCCACTTAAGGAGAAGTGTGATACCAATACAAACATTTTAATAATGTGCAAACTCTAACAATTGGATACAAATCCAAATGGCCTCATGTCAAAGCAACATATGTGTGAATACATGAATAATAATAAAATAATATGATAAAAACAAAAAAAAAAAACGACAAACATATTGCAAAAAAAAAGAACAAAACAACAAAACAATTTTGACCAGATTTTAGCCCTGTAGGGTTAATCTAATTGCTAAACAAGTAAACTGTTTTGTTTACATTTTGCGTGTCAATCTGTTATGCATACTGTATTTATAGGGCTGCATTCGTCACGTGTATACAATTAGTCTTGGAAAAAGAACCACTTTAGCATTTTAAAAAAGTGTTTTAGTACCGTTAACGTAAGTTTAAGTAAAGTTTAGAAACTCTAAATTGCATTTTTTTTCCGACACACAAAAAAGGTTCATTTTGTGTGAGTGTAGTAGGGCCACAAGTGCGTGTGCGTGTGTGTGTTTGAGAGAGAACGGAGAGAGCGAAAGAGAGGGAGAGAATGCACAAAATCTGTAATGTTTGTTAAAACAAGTTTTTGCAAAAGGGGTAGCCTATTATGATTGGAGGACACAAGTTTTGTTTAAATTGCAATGTGCTGTGGGCCAAATTTTAGGACTCAACTTTAGTGGGTTATATCTGCAATCTCTTCAATATTTCCATAGGACACATGTTGAATGGGATATATAAGTCATAAAAAATAAAGAGATAAGTAATTGAATTAATAAATAAGTACAGACACAAATGAATGAATAAATAAATACATAGGAACCTATGTCATAGCAGTTGCCTTTGTAAAGCAAATTGGTTGAAATACCACCACTTCAATGATCATTGTTAGCTGCAGTTTGCAGGTATTAGATGGCAGCTCACATATATGCAGCAGCTTGCAAATCTCCTTTTTGTTAATATTTGTTTTTATTGGCTGCCGTTACAGCAAATCCTAACAACAGAGAGCTGGGTCTCTTGATAAAAGGGTTATGAAACAGACTGTTGCATCGAATTTTATAACCTTTTATATCATACCGTAGAGTATAGCCAGGACATTGGGTGCTCTGTGGATTGTTTTGTGACCACAGCATTTACTTTTCTTTAATAACCTTTAGCGCCTGTGGTCTATGAAACATATCATGAGAGAAATGGTGAGAATCACTGTTATACATCCTTTGTTAGTTGTTTTCATCCACAAACATTTTCTGTTACTTTATTCGATTGCTGTCCCTTGAATTTCACTTTTCGACACATCCACTGTTGTCTTTGCATTGATATTTTCACTTAAACGCCTGACTGCTAATCATGATGTTTTCTCTACGAATTGATGACTTTATGACGAATTGGTGACCAAGGGTATTTCTTGCCCAATTTGGGGCAATTTAGCTTAAGCTAAATAGAATCCCAGCCCCAGCAAAGGTCTTCTTAAAACAAAGCTAACAATTGCCATATGCTTTATGAAACCTAGTAAAAATGCTGTCAAGGTACACATAACCAACCTAGTTGAAAAGATTCTTTGGTATTACTACTGTTGATAAAATACATTCTTTCTCTGCACAGTTCACCTGTTTTCTCAGTTTGCTCATGTGACATTCGCAATGGAAATCTGAGGGCTATTTTGCCATCAGTTTTAATTCCTGAATTTGTATTTTAAATGGTGTCTAATATGACAGTAATAGGAACAAACATAAAAACAAAGGCATTGACACATGAACTTTCAGTATATGTGGCTTTTTTTCCCGTGAGAACTGTAGTTGGAGCTCAGCCTATCGAGGCAGCATCTTTATTCAAATGGAAAATGAATCCTCAGGAACCTGGCCAGAAGCTTTATTGTGTATGCAGTGTGTGGCCAGGTTCAAATTGGCAATCAATTATCCAATTAAGACTGACAGAAATGCACATCAGGAATTCCAGCCCATCAGTCCAAGCTTCTGATTGGAACACGATTAGAGGGACTTAATTAAACCCTAGGTGCTGGGTGTTTAAACATCATTTGCAAGCGTCTGAGAGCTTGGAAAACACATATCTGGATACTGAATTCTCCATAGCCTGCTCCGACCCAAGGAAGACAAAATCTTGAGGGGAAAAAATGTCTACCTGAATCCATCGTGCATCTGACCATGTTGGTAATTCAGAGAGGTGCGCAGAGCAGCTCGGAATTGTCACATTACGATGCATACCCTTGGGAAGATCAGGCGAAAAGAGATAAATAAACGGGAACATTGCACAGTACAATGCAATAACAATAGCATCCATGATATTGTGCTACATTAGTCTTAAAACCATCCCCTCAGTTTAACAGGTCCTGAATAATTCAAGAACTCCCCCACCACAGAGAGCACTACTAAGTGTAATGTGTGGAATGAAATGCGGCTTGCTGCTGAGATTCTTGAGAATGTTTAGGGGTGTTTACTTGGCCGAGCTCTGCTTCTCCTGTGTCGTTCTTTAGTGCCTCTATTGATTTCTGAGCTGTGCCTTCCTCCCATGTCAGGGTGTGCAAAATGGAAGGCCCTGCATTTTGATATTCGGTTGTGAATTAATCATTTTTTTTCTCCCTGAGAGTAAAGCCTAGCTCATTCCCTGCAGAAGAGCACCTTATCATGGCAAATAGGATTCAAAGGGAGAGGAGCGGTACAATCCATGGCTAATTGGATGAAATGGCTGTGCACTTTCCCTCTTTTAGGGGCCGGCGTCCACGGAGCCCCCTCCACAGGGATCTTGCAGCCACAGAACAGGTTATTACAGTTTGTCCTATGGGAACATTAATACCTTAGCCCTTGTTCAGACATGCAAATAATCTAATTCAAGGTCTAGCTAATTAACAACTTAGCTTCAGTAAAGATAAAGAGACTCAATAATAAGCTTTTGTAGGAGAGCGATGCACTTGTAAGCTCAGATACACCAATGCCACCAAAGCGCTTTGGCCACACAGAGATGAGAAAAGAGATTTGTCCAGTGGTAAAATATAAACCTGAAAGCATGAAAAAACTGGTCACATAAGACTTAAGGCAACAGGGTTTAAATTTTGGGGCCAAGAGGGAGGTCCACTCATATAATGACTGCACCACACCTGTATGGAGACGTTGTTTGCCCGGGTCCCTGCATCTGCGACGCATAATATTTGCCATGGGACGCATATTTTCAAATCAACGGCCGTCCCCCGGACGCAACGTTTTTTTGTAGGGGTTTTGCGAAACAATTCTTTCACACAAGACAATTCCAGCTTGCATTG
The DNA here is from genome assembly GCF_059441005.1 of Hippichthys cyanospilos. Lineage (NCBI taxonomy): Eukaryota > Metazoa > Chordata > Actinopteri > Syngnathiformes > Syngnathidae > Hippichthys > Hippichthys cyanospilos. The sequence continues at coordinate 28,256,212 of NC_142369.1, read as the reverse complement.
GGAAACCGCTCTTGATGTGACTCACACTCTTTGGCTGCCTTAGCCAACCGCGTTCTCACATTCGCTTCCTGCTTTGTCATCTGGAGTTTCCACGATATATTACCGCATCTATGTTGATGCTACTTTCACGGAGCGTTTTTGAAATCGTTGGAGGTAGGATGCTAGCAGTATATTTATGGCGTTATATTTGTGCCACAATTACGCACGCGCGGAAAAAAAAATTGAGCGGAGAAAATCAAACTGAGCGAGCGAAAACAGATTTTGAGAGCAAGAAAAAAACTATTGAGCGCGTAATGATAAGGGTTTGAGCGCGCGCCGATGGAGTTTGAACACAGAAAAAGAAATTGCTCGCTCAAAATTCCTCTTTGCTCGCTCGGGATAGCCCTCTCTCGCTCAACATCTCGCTCTCGCTCGCGATACTCCTCCCTCCCTCGCTCAACATCGCGTTTGCTCAACATCGAGCTCTCGCTCGCTCGAGTCGTCTTCTGCGCTCGCTCAGTTCTGTTCACGCGTTACGTTTGTGCCACAAAACCAGCCAATCAGAGCTTGTAAAAGCACTTTGATTGACACAGCTTAGTATCCAATGAGATTGCTTGTACGCTATCCGTTGACGCACTCTCGTTTGCCCTGTGTTCACCCGAAAAGGGCAAACGAGTGTGCGTCAACACGGACTTGGGCTGGAGAATTACTTTTAATATTATTATTATTACTGTATTGTATCATTTGACAGAAACACCTTGTTAGTTTTTGTACTTTAATAATATAAGCCCACCCCTCCCGCCTACGTCGATGTGACGCACTCTCGTTTGCTCGTTCCGGGTGAACACAACAAGCAATCTCATGTAAGGTAGTGTAGAAGTCGATTTTTGTTTCAGTGAGTGACCAGATTGATGTCAACATTTCTTTGACACTTAGCATGCTTAAGTCTAATAAGTGTTTCTCCTTGAGTGCTCATACAGCCCTCGAAGGGCACTTATTTGAATAGCGTCTGTAGGCTGTTTTAATGTAACAAGCAGCAGAAAATGGAAAATGTTTTAAGGCATCTTTAGCTTTACATGGCTAAAATGTTAATCCAGTTTTAGCAAGGTTACATGGTCAAGGTTGCCAAATTACAGACAAGCACTAATCACCCCTGCCCGGGAGCAAGTTTGGCTCTGAAGCAAACACTGGAGAATATTGCTTGTAGGCCCCACTCTCATGTCTGGCGACACTCAACCACTCCAAGTACTTTCTGTTACAGTATGTAAATGGGATTTACAGTATCACATCAGTAAACGATTCTTCCTTAAATGTGTGACATTTCTGCATCCGATATTGAACTTTTGAAAACACAATGATGGCATATAGTACATGAGATAATATCATATACAATCAGTTGTATAAATAAGATGATCACTGACCTTTAGATGTAACAATGTTACCATCGAGAGAAGACTGGCATTTATATTGTCGAAATATTTCAGACAGAGAAATCTGCATAATAATTTGCTTGAATCAAGTTTAAATTCGTCATGAATAAAGTGAGTAAACCCGTACTAAATGTATTTGCTAAACAATTAATCCACACACAGCCTTATTTTAAAGGGTGCGCATGTGTCCTCTCGTCTTACAGTATAAGCTTTTTTTTTTTGTTGTCCGCTCAAATGTACCACAAACGTCAAAAAAAAAAAAAAAAAAAAAAAACAACTAGCAATTGAATCTATTATTTTACCTCGCGTAAAGAATGGTGGCAGCTCGGTGGAATGGTGGTTTGCACAACCGCCTCACAGTTAACGGTAGCGAGTTCAAATTCACCTCGCTCCAGCCTTCTTGTGTGGAGTTTACATATTCTTCCAAGTCCACGTGGGCACTCTCCGGGCACTCTGTCTTCCTCCCACACCCCAAAAACATGCATGGCTGCTGTATTGGACATAATGAAAGAAAATGTCCTTAAGTGTGATTGGGTGCGTGAATGGTTGTTTGTCTCTGTGTGCCTTGCAATTGGCTGGCAACCAGTTCAGGGCGTCTCCTGCCTACTGCCCAAAGAGAGCTGGGATAGGCACCAGCAGGCCTGTGACCCCAATGAGAATAAGCAGCTACAGAAAATGGATGGATTGATGCACATACTGTATATTGTAGAAATCTTTGACTGTCTCACAATTCACTTCAGATTTTGGGGTCTCCACTTCAATTCAGAATCAATTTTCGATTTAAAGCAATTTTTAATTTAAAATGATTCGATTCAATTAAAACATATTTCTGCTTGAATCTATAGGTGTGCAAAGAATCAGCATAATACTTCAGTGTGCTTTGCAAGACAGAATAACAAAGGGAGACAAAGTGTCATTTTTTGTTCACATTTATTATGTTTTGATATGCAAGGAACATGCCTTTCACAAAAATAGCATGTGACCCACTTTTTAAGCAAGCAATAAATTGTATAGATTTTATAGTATACGATGAAAAAAAAATGAAAAAGGTCAATACACGTGCTATATAGGTATATATTTCTCAGTAAATTTATGACAAACAATATATGAAAATAAACATTTTCAATTAAGCTAAATGCAGCTAAAAGCATGAAACACGCGCCAGTTTGGTCATCTCTGATCATTATCAGTCACAATAGTAACATATTATTTAGTACAGTATTTACAGAATTTTCAGTTTTTAAATGTATGAATAATGTGTGTGTGAATTATTTTGGAGTTTGCATACATTGTTTTATATTTGATCTGGTTTTGTATTATTTTATTTTGTTTTGTGGACATGCTACAGTTTTGTGTTGTGTTGATTACGAACCATTTGCTTTCTGTCCAGTACAATGATTTGTTCCTGGTTAATTCATGTGCGCAAGGGTAGTCGTGGTGTTGTTTTTGATCTATTAACAGCCCCCTTACAACTAAATGGATTCTATTTAGTAAGAAGAGGGCAGAAATATTAATCATGGCTTCAATATTGATGTAGTGATGTTTCAAATCAATTTAAATCTATTTTTATGTGAAACAATGTTTTGGCGCACGCCTTTAAAAAACATTGTGTCTGGTGGATGCACGTTGATTTGAAAGTATGCATCTCTATCAAAAATTCCGTATCTAGAACGCAGGGATGCAAGCAAATGAGAGCGCTGCTGTATGATCACTGTATGATCATCTTCATTCTTTACAACTCGGGATTCTTTGTCCAAAAAAATGCCCCAAAAATTTAGCTTGAGGGTAAATCTTAGTGTCCATCAAGTTCAGCATAATCTGAAATTGTGCTGCATGTCTTAACCTGTAAGTGACATTGGACACTTTTACAACTTTAAACAGAATACACACACACCTATGATAGTCAGTAAAAATGAGTGAACTATTTAATTCACAATGAGACAACACAGATAGTTTGCATATATAGAGTGCGGCCGGTTTACATTTAGCACCTCAGTATTATTTCCAATCTTATTGAAAGTACGGCAGCATGAAATTTGGATACCACATCTTAGAGTCCAATCACTCTATGTAATAGCTTTATAGTGGCCAGAAAATCAAGTATTCATGAAGATTGAAGATGATCCAGTGAACTTCAATTTAATTGGTGCAAATTAAAACAATCCATCTTTTGCAGCTGTCTATCTATCTGCTATCGCCACTTCATTGCTCGTCTTGCACCTTGATTGCAATTATCTTTTAATAGCAAAACTTGTCAGCAATGTCTCTCCCTTCTGATTTACCTCCCGTCCCAACACTGTTGTTCCACTTATATAATTCATGTTTTAGTGTAATGCAGAGCAAGCCTTCACTGGAAAGACAAGATGTACTGACACCATCACCTCATCTGCTGCATTGCAGTGACATATGAAGAACTGTCCGTCTGCCGTTAAATGCACCAACCCTTTAACAATTAGCAAATAAGGCTGCATCATTCCCATAGACTGTGTGTTACATTGAGGGATCGCAAAAAATTGCATAATCAATCACATGTCGGTTTGTACTGGTCTAAATTATAAAATGATTTTGACAAATAATTTATGACAAGGTGCTTTCTCTCTGCTTTTCCATTGTTCCATTGGGCACAACTAACTGTGCCTAGTTGAGGTCTGTTCTGACAATATGAAAATTTATTGTTATTTTAACATTAAATAAGATTCTGTAAAAATGGTGTATGATGTTTCTTTGCCCACTTGAGCTGGATCTGCTTCGAGCTTTGGTTCTCTACCAGATATCTGACGGTTTGAGGGTTCTGTGCAGGTTCCTCAGCTGTTCCCAGTATTGCACATTTCTGCGTAGAGATGTCATATGATGTTCCTGGTATCTGCTGGAGTCATCCACCTAGCTTGCGTGTAACTGCCCCTTGTGCACCAATCACGAGTGGCACTACTGCTGTCTTCACCCTCCACATTTTCTCTAGTTCTCCTTTCAGCTCTTGGTATTGTTCCAGTTTTTCATGTTCCTTTTCCCGATGTTGCGATCATTTGGGATTTCTACTTCTATCACAACTGCTGTCTGATGCTGCTGTCTGATGTCTATCTACCACTATTATTAAGGCTAGCTAGAACAAGTTTTCAGGCTGAATCTGGAAGCCTAACCCACAGAACTTTGGTCTGGTTGTTCTCAACCACCTTTGAAGGTGTCCGCCATCTTGATCCTGGGTCCTATCATACATACAATATTTGGTACAGATTTACACCCTGCTGTGATATGCTGCCCAATCTTAGGGGTTTCGTTAACGGCCTACACTTGGGATTCTATCTGATGTGGTAGACTCCGACCATCATCATGATGCACTCTGCAAGGCCTAGCTCTAAGCCCTAGGCGCTCACTAATCCATGGCCTATCTTCTGTCGTCTGAATTGTACACATTCTCAGGTTTTTTAGATCTGGGGTAAAACCCTTTGTGAATTGAAAAAAAGTTTCTTGTCTTAATATCAGTGGCTTGCATCTCTTTCAATGACCAAGGAGTTACGGCAGCATGGTAGCTGGTTATTGGAAATGCGCAGGGAAAGGGACATCCAGGTGCCAAGAGGCAGGGTCCAGGATGTCCAGCTGCCTAGGCACAGGCTCCGGGACATCCAGCCACCAAGGCGTAGGGTCCGGGACTCCCAGCAGCCAAGGCGCAGGGTCCATGATGTCCAGCCACCAGGGCAGGGGACAAGGGACAGGAGTTGGAGTCACATCAGCCTGCCGCCATTGGTCTTGGGAAACAACAGAGACACAGGGGGCAGAAGTGACTGGAGCTAGGGAAAGTGCACATGTACGGAGCGGATTTAGACAAGGTGAGGAAGACAGGACATGACGTGATGTGGGGACAGATACTGGAGGGAGTGACTTGGATTAGAACAATTAGGCGCTCGAGGTTGCCAAGCAAAGACAATACCAGTGGTTGGCATATTTTCAGAGCAAAGCAACGTGCCAGAACAAAAAACAGTGGTACTAACAGTAGCAGATATTCAAGCAGATATATGACTGTCAGAGATGAAGAGCTGCGCAGCACCAGGGCCCAACATGATTTAAGCTCATATAAGTGCATTTCTACTATGTCCCAAATAAACCAGGATGTTCTCTATCTCAGGTGACTACATGGAGATCCGTTCTGTCATCAATTCTATGTGTGTGGATGATGACAGGGCCAGAGCCAATCTTCATGAGAGAATAAAAACATGGTGCGAGGATCCCATCCCCCTTTCTCCCTAAGCTCTTGTCCTACCACAGCTCACCCCTTTACCTTGACTAGTGGAGCACCCTTTGCTCCTTATCTTCCTCTCTCTCTCTCTCTCTCTCTCTCTCTCTCTCTCTCTCTTTCTCTTTCACTCCCTCTCTTTCTCTGGCTCAACCTTTCTCTCTCCATGGGTAAGCAGGTAATCATGAGCTGTCACAGAAAGGTGACCCATTAATGTGATGGATACGGTGTGAAAAACAAATGGTGTGAAACGTGTGGATTGCTGTCCTTACTGCACCTTGGCCTTTTGTTCTGTCATATCAATATCCACACAGGGCCTCATTACACCACTGCACTACACAATGAGAGGAGAGCCAGGGTCAAGCCTGCGCCATGCTCTCTTTGACTGGCTCTGACTGGGCTTTCCAGCTCAACTATCACCCCAAAGGACTCCTCACACAAACAGCCACAAAGCCACAGAACAGCCTCTGGAGCCGTCATCCCTAAGCAAACAAGCAACCCCAGCAGTATTTGGGGCTTTCTGTTGCGCATGCATCTAAAATGGAACAAAGAAGTATTTGAAAAAGACAACCGCCCCCCCCCCCTCCCCCACCAATTGCATGAAAAATCAAAAGTATTTTGCATTTTATGTTGGAAAATAAATACAGTGTTTGTCTAAATAGCAAAACATTATTTCACAGTAGTGAGATGTTACTTGACATTGCTTGTTATAGTTGGTACACACATCAAGAATAATTTTAGTCCATTTCTCTCTGCAGATCAACATAGAACCATGTACATTGGAAACTACCCGTGTTGTTTTCACTGGCTAGACGAGTCAGTTACTTTGAAATGGCTTTTATGGAACCCCTTCTTTGTTTTCTTGGATTGTTTTGGTTTGTTGTCGTGGTGGAAAATACATCTACAACCCATCCCAGTGCCCTGGGATGACATGAAACGACAGCATCCTGTACTTAATACCTTGTACTGTTAATCTTTACACATAGTAGTTGAACAATTGATTTGAAATAAACTACTGTTGCTCAATCAGTCACCTTTAAAAATATTGTGCATTTATTCTATAAATAAAACTGCATATATTACCTAGATGGCTATTTACCTTTTTCATAAATGCTATTATCTAGAGCTGTAATTTCAATAGCGTGATGTTTTTGCTCATGGTTATCATAATGTTCGATTCTGATATCGTCCCATGCCTATTCACATACATTCAAAATAAGTAAATGATGTTACAATTGTGACTGATAATGCTCCCTATGTGCTCAGAGATGAAAAAAATGGCACATGTTTCATGTGTTAAACATACAATTTAGCTGCTCCCTTGAAAAAACTACTATGTACTGAAACATTTGGGCAACAGTTTTTCACATAACATTTTGGTACTGTAATTTCCTTGGAAATAACAATGTATCTTGGTCTACCTTATTTTATTTTTGTTTAATCTTATTTCAAAATATAAAAACTATATAACTTATAACTAGCATCAAAGAGGAGCAATGTACACATGTTATTTTTTGGGAAAAGGACATGTTCATTACAAATAAAAACTTAGTAAATGTAAAAAAAAAAGAAAATTTTGTCTTGCAAAGCAGACTGAAGTTGTATGATGATTCTTTGCACATATATAGATTGAAGCAGAAATCATCTTTGATTGAATTGAATCACTTTGAATCAGAGACCCCAAAATTGGAATTGAATCATGATACAGTCAAATCAAGTAGTATCTTGACATGAAAATATAAATCGGGGTCCATTTACTTCTTTACTCTGCAAAACTGACCACTTACTAACATTTTTTACAACTTAGTCTACCGTGTTTTTGTTGATCTTGCAGGTCACATTTTACCCAAGATCTCGTTGTCGTGAGGTTTCGTCTGCAGTATCTCGTTATAGAAAAAAAAAAAGCCTCCTAAAAGTGCTATCTTCAACCCCGAAACAAAATCAACTCTGCAATTTTGTTAGTATCAGTGACAAGTCATGTAATACAGGATCAGTTAACTTTCAGCCAGAAAGTAAAAAGCGAAAATGAAACACTTCAGAAGAACAAGAAGAGGAACACATGTTGACATGTTGAAGCTAAGTGGACCTTTTTACAAAATGGACTGTTTTATCAGTGTTTGTGAAATGAAGAAGATCCTAATGGTGGCAACATGTTAGTTAATTCTATTATTTTACTGTGACTGTTGTTGGTTTTTGCTCACATCTTGTTTATACAGTTTGAGCCTTAAATGTTGTCCTTTTTACTGTGCAATTTTTGTGACTCGAAACATTTCTGTAGGAACCCATAGTTTTATAGTACTGCAAGTCTCTGGGATCCTACACTTTTCAGTGGTAAAATGAGCACTGCTCTATGTCTCAATGTATTACAAATGTTTTTCTTGGTGATTGTGGTCTCTGTTGCCTTAAGACTGTTAACTGATCTCTAACCTTTCTCATGATCACTGAGACCCCACGAGGTGTGATCTTGAATGGAGCCCCCACCCAAGATGGAATAACAGTCACCACAAAATATTTGCACCAAAAGTTGTCACCTTCTCATTTAGCTTGCTACTTAAAGATTTGTAGCCCATTCCAGCTTTGAATAGGTCGAGAATTTTTTCCCTGATATCTTAAGACAACTCTTTGGTCTTCCCCATGATGGAGATCTAGTGTTACAGGGTTTGTGTGTAACTGGCATTTTATATAGGTGATAGGTTAAATAGGCAAGTGGTTTTCATGCAGATACTGATTTTGCTAAGATTAGAAGGATGTCAGTCATCGGTGGGAGCCAACAGGGAATCAAAAAATGATTTCCCTCAATATGTATAATCACTACAGTGTTCCCTCGCCACTTTGCACTTCGCTTTTTGCGGCCTCGGTGCTTCACAGTTTTGTTTTGCTTTTCAGAAGGAACCATCACTTCACAGAACTACAATATCGCTCACATGCTCAGTTAGAAGCAGTCTGTTAATGCACAAGATTCTTCATCTGCAAATTAAGGTACTTTTTCTTGAAAATAAACCACTACTTGTCATACTACACTGACCGTCATGGCACAATATAAGTGTGTTTTGGAAACCCTTTGTGACTCTTAAACTGTGCATCTGTGGCTGTGAGTGACCAGAGTTGTGTGGAGACTTACATGTGGGGGAGGGGATGGGTTGTGGGCAGATTGAAAAGAGTGTCAACACTGATGGAGGCAGACCCTTTAAGAACAATTGCAGTGCAAGGTGGGAATGGGCGGGGGGAGGGGTAGCGGTAATGCTTGGTGCTGCAGAGAGAGTTAGGAGTTAGTGAGCAGCCCTCATCAAACACTAATGTACTGTTGTACTGCTGTGTGTTGTAAAAGCAAAAGTTTGTTACCAAAAAGAATACTGTTCATTTTCCAGACTCTGTTAGATCGTTGGGCATGGGAGAGAAAGGTAGGGAGGGTTTTGTTAAACACACTTTAAACACATTTCAAACACCTTATGTGCACAGATGTCAGTCCAGTGTAGGGGTACATTTCCAATCTTTAATTGTGCCTATGTGTGTGAATAAATGAATCTAGGTTGGATGCATAATTGTTGAAAATATAATATAAATTGAAAATAAACCAAATTTGACCTGAATGGTAAATGGAAAAGTGTTGTGCAAGTGTTTTACAAAGCCCAGCATTCAATTATTTGTAAACATGCAGAGACACATTGCTGACACATTACTGTAACCAGGTAACGGTTATTCTTTTATATTCTGAATGGCTTATTTTAAGCACACCCTCAGATTGCATTATGATGAAAAATTTAGTCTGAGTTGGTTATTGTACACTTTGTTTTCTAAAAACGGAGTAAACAATCGTTGCATTAAGACAGTTCTGAATGCTGCATTGTGTCTGCATTTTTGTTACAGTAGCTAGCTAGCTAGTTAGCAGAGAAGACACTAGATATACAGAAACTAGAACAAGCAGCTCAGTCAGAAATTGATTACAATGGATGTAAATAGATTGCTTACAGTATTACTTCATTAACATCGAATAGCAAGCTTCTGTACACCGACAGGATATTTCACCTAATCATATCTTTTTCTGTTGGGTCATATTCCTTGCCAACAGATCACATTCCACGTAGACTATAACAAGCAACATAATAATAATTAAGTCCCCACATTACTTGACTTTGTGTGAACAGAAGCAATCAATAAGTCAGACTTATGGAAATGTGTAAGGGCTCATAAATTGCTTCAGGCATGCTAGAAAGATGGGCAGTTACATTTTCAGAGAACCATACTGCCCGTCAAGGTCAAGAGTGGATGTGGCGAGGAGCTATCATGGTCTTGGCCTAACCCTGTGCTGTCCATTATACTTGGCCACTGACTGGCCAAGTACTTATTAAAGAGAGAGGCTAATTCTGGTGGCAGGACCTGTGATCCACAAAGTAGCAGCTAATCACCAATTAAGATATACTATGGATTACAATCAATTGATTTTATGTGCAGGATCTGGGCAGCTGTGCAGAAATAGACAAGAAGCGAAGAAACGCCATCAAAGATTTATATCAAGACCTAAAACGTAGAAGCAAAGACATGTATAAAGACATAATCAGATAACACTGGTTCTGCTACTTTTACAGAAGAGTATTGCATAACTGAAAGTAAAACACTGGCAGTCTGTGCACATAAAGCAATGATAGGGATGCCAATAGACCTTCTGTGTCATCTCCTTGTGGTCTGAAGTCCTAGACTTATGGACATCCCGGATGAAACTTGGATCATGACTCTGTTAGGTACAGCAGTTACAGGCCACAAACTAATCTAATATGACAAACTGGGAGTGTCCTGTTATATGCAGGCCTGGTGATGAATCGAGTGCTGGAGTCACCCAGGCTGTCAAGTCAGAGTAGAGCTAAAACAGATTGAGAAGGGGCAGACATCTGATTAATGTTGATGACATTTTATCACTCAGTCATATGATCAAAACGTTAGAATTGTAAAAATGTCTAAACCACAGGCCGGAGCCGTCCAAAGTCAGCTTGGAAAGGTTCCAGGTCAGCCACAACCACAGCAATATAGAAAATTGACGTTGGAATATTTTAACATGGGATTATTGCAAAGGCGCGTCACATCGCAGATGCACTTCCCACATCTCACAATTTTGCTTCTTGACTACCGCACTAGAGAAAGCAACAATTACCATTAAGTGGACCTTCATTACTTGACAAAACTAAGGTCTTGTGAACTTTCCTTGATGCGATGCATCATTGTGGTTAGACCGGAAAATTTGAGCCAAGATAAATCAATCATTTTTTACTTTTTTCCCGTTAAAAATGTTGGTTTTTAATTGTCTTACCTTAGGGCTTTTCGATTGTAAATGTTCAGCGCTACCGATGCAACGCAGATGTAGTAAAATATACAGGGTGAAGTTGAAAAAATTAGAAGATGGCCACAACACACACCCTATTTACAGATGCTGTCTCAGTTGCAGGTGCTCTTTCAGTATTTAACACACAGGTAACACGCATTATACAATTTGATGCTAGCCCAAACCATGTGGTACCATGCATGCACGCTCGCATATGTTTTTTAAAAAAAAAAACTTTATTAAAGTATTTACAATGTAATCTCATTATTTTTCATCGTCATCCACAAATCTTCATCTTCTATGTCCGATACAAACAATCGGGCAAGTTGGCCATACAACAAGCAAGGTTTCCTCTCGTCAGTATCCAAATCCGTCTCACTCACGTCTTTGGTGAAAGCTCGAACAACAGCGCAAACGCCCACATTAGCCTAGGTATCCACAATCCATTCACAAATTGTGGCATAACTCACCGGGCGCTGCCTTCCAGTCTTGGTGAAATTGTGTTCTCCATCTGTCATCCATCGCTCCCCTGCCGCTCACAACTTCACTTTTAATGTTGAATGTATTTGTAACGAGTACAATATTACTATTTTTACTAATATTACTATTTTTGTGTGTGCAGTATATTACACTACCGCGTTACAGCAAAAATGGTAGTGTGGTTGTGAAAATACTGTACTTACTGTACTTACTGCTTTGGATTGGTTTTCCTTTCCAAAGAAGTGGATAAGCTCTACCTTTTACAGCACAGTATACATGTCAATGCATTCATGCAGCTAAGTTGTTTGCGATAAGGGAGTCCATGCAGCCAGGGGTCAACTATGATTTTTGTGAATAACAGAGGAGTGACAATAGTCCATCGCGGTTCCTAGTATCTATTCTCACACTTCTCTTCCTCACCCTCCCCTCTCACTCCTTTTCCAGTGATGACCACATCCCCATTGTAATGTACCTGTGTGTGAAGGACACTCCGACCGGCGGGGCTATCACAGACACAATCTCACAGCACTTTAATAACTTTGAGAGCGGTCAGCACCCTGTGCTTTAATAACACTCCCTGTCAACTCACCCCACACGGCGCAAAATTGTCTCGTTGGAATTCTTTATGGTGGGGGGCCACAGAGCTCTACTGATGGGACAGGAATATAGCTGCGATCACCCCGCTTCTTCCCTCTAAATGGTTTTTCAAGAGCATGTTTTTATCTGTGGCTCAAAACAAACACGAGGGAGACAGACACTGGCCTTGTGACATAGCAATAAGCTTTGAAAATTAGCCCTATTGTGAAGCCCTCTGAAAAAAAAATTGTAACTGCTTCCTTTGACAGTAAAATTCACTCATAAGATAAAAATGTCAGGGATTAAAGGGCTGCTGAATGCTCACATCACATAACTTTCCGAAAGAATACTTGAAGGCAACTGACAGGTTACATAAATACGACGAAAGCGTAGAAAGGCATCAGAAATCTCAAATATAAAGTTATAAAAATATATATAAAAATATAAAGAACTGCAAATCTTTTTGTTGACTGGGTATCCCAATTATTTCCAGCGATTGGTTATTTGGCTTGGAGAACAAAGTGTACAATGGATTGCTTAAATCGCTTAGTACCATTTGCCATATCGTGATGCAAATATGATCAGTCTAAAGATATCACAGCCAGAAGAATCATAAATGCAGCGTGTTTGTCTCCAGTGTTCGTATGAAAGGAGAATTCCAGCTGAGCAAATGAAGTGTAAATAACTGTATACCACACACAGTTTATTGGGAGTGTTTTCCTGGCTAATGATGGGCTGGTTCTATGTTTTCTTCTGTATTTTGTCCTTTTTTGTGATGCATTTGAGATTATAGCCTCTGTAGCAGTGAAGTTGCGATCCTGCTTGTCCCTCCCTGCCTAGTACTGCTGATTAACATAATCAGCCAACATTAGTTATTCATGTGATGTGCAGAAGCGCTTGGGGGTCAAATCTTTGCCCTGTCTAATAACCTATGTTAAATATTAAAGAAGTACATGGGCTGCCTGATTTACATGCCTCTTATCCTGCCTTTAGATGTGCATGTAGTACAAAAAAAAACACACACACACTCTAGGCCTGGGGTCCATCACTTAAAATGCAAAAAATGATATCACTGTATGAGGAGATGCTTTTTGTTCATGAGTGTAAGTGATGAGCCCGTAAATGTATCCAACACATGATTATGTGCGCAAACCTAAATGTCAGAGCTCGAAATAAGTGGTTTCACATTGCAGTTTGTGAGTCAAAATTTGCATTTTGTACCTCATCAAAAGAGAAAAAGTGAGAATCACAGACATAAGTTTTTCCGATTATTGAACTGCTGAGACAGCCCCAAAAAAGGCTGGCTGGGCTGTAACCTCTGGTTCTCCATTATCATGCTTGTTCAGCTGCGTGCTCCACGCTAGGTCGACAACCAAGGGCCGTTATGCCGAGGGCGACTGTATTCCCCGACTACAAGGGATGGAAATGATAATGGATACCAGTAAAGCTACTGTATAATGTTTAATAATGAAAAAATACTACATATACTGAAGTAATCTTTGTCTCAAATAGCTAAAGTACACATACTTTTTACATAGTATAAAAATGGTTATACGTACACTTGCACGAATACCCCTGGGTTCTACTTCATGGGTTTATATTTGTGTGAATATATATATATATATATATATATATATATATATATATATATATATATATATATATATATATATATATATATATATATGACAGAAAAATTATGATGAAAAAGTCACGGTTTATAGTACGAAAAATACGATCTATCTATCTATCTATCTATCTATCTATCTATCTATCTATCTATCTATCTATCTATCTATCTATCTATCTATCTATCCATCCATCCATCCATCCATCCATCCATCCATCCATCCATCCATCCATCTATCTATCTATCTACACAACATACTAGCACACATAATTGTTACATTTAACGTGTTTGTGCACATGGGACTTTTTCCACTCGGCTTCTTTTAAATGACCCCAGTGGGCATGCATTAACGAATTCCTGCATGTTTGTGTGCCTGCATCTCATGATTAAGAACAATGAACAGAAAGGCTAGCAAAGTGCCACGAATCCCATGCTGGGTGAGCCAAGCACTGGGTGGAGGAGACCCTTTGGGCTGCAGAAAAGGAGGCCGGCTGCAAAGCCTGAGGAAGTCATTAGGAGACCAGTGACCTCACTGGTGAAGAGCTCAAAGAAGCTGCCCAGTGGCATGATGTCATACTTCAGATGTCAGTCTTAATCATGGCAGCGCAGTGAAAAATTTAAAACTGTGAAAACCACATCATGCACCTGCCAGTCTCATCCGTTTTTGAATGCCAGTTGTTGATTCACCTAGGAATGGAGTCTGTAAGCATTATATATAATCTGGACTCAGTGCAATCTTCTGTGAATGGGCTAAAGAGTAAATGGACTTTCACTTTTAATGCTTCTCTACCTTTGGCACTCAAAGCGCTTCACACTAACTTCACACTAACTTGTCATTTACCGACTGATGACGGAGCACCTGAGGTTTCAGTGTCTTGCTCAAGGACACCTTTACACGGTCACAATGATCAGGGGATTGAACTCACAGCCTTACAGCCTTGGAGCTGGGAGACCAACACTCTCCCACTGAGCCATGTGCTCGACCTACATTTTAGTTCTTAAAACCTACCAACCCTGGGATGCAGACATAAAATATGACATAACTGTATGTGTGGCCGTTCAAAAGACATCCTGAACATCATTTGAGATAACTCGTACCAGTTTTACATAGCAGCTTCAAAGTATTGAAAATACTTGCGTGTACACTTGGCAGTCTTTATGTCAGGAACTTAGTTGTTCTTTCTGCGAGGTATAAAGTCGTTGCACAATGTAGAGATAGTTTGGAAGATAATTACATACACATAAATAGCAAAATGTAGAGCTTTAAAGTGACAGTATAGTTCAGACTGTGTTTTTAATCTTGACCAGGAATGTCGAAGTGAATGGATACACAATTTATCACCATAATCTTACACTGAGTACAACCAGGACCAAGTATCTAAACTAATGAACCACAAACTCTTTTCAATATTTCCTTTGTAATACACAACTCCAGTGGTTCTCAACCTTTTTTTATTGATGTTTTCAGCCCTTTAATCAGTGCAAAAAATTTTGGGGTTAAAAAAAAAATTTTCAAACTTTATGATTATTTATTAAACTTTATACCCTTTCAAACTTCATTTGTATTGGTCCACAAAAAATAAGCATCCTAAAGTGTCCTCTTTTAGATCATCGAAGAATCTAAAAGGAATAACTTAATTATTAACGAATATTTTCAAATTGAAGTGTCAGACCTGTTCTCTCCCCCAAAAAATAATTATAATTAATTATATACTCACAGACAAATATTAGAGATGCGTTCACAAAAATAAATCATTAACTTGACAGGTAACCAGAGGTAGCACATGACAAGTTGGGTCGAACAATTTCAGTATGGGAGAGAATCTATTTTTTTTTACAATAATACATTTGAATAACCTACTGAACATTTGTTGTATGAACTTAGATTTTCCTGAAACAGTTACTGATTACCTTCAATCTGCTGTTTACATGTTCTACTAAACACAACTAAAAATTGTTTCCAGTTTATATATATATATATATATATATATATATATATATATATATATATATATATATATATATATATATATATATATATAGATAGATAGATAGATAGATAGATAGATAGATAGATAGATAGATAGATAGATAGATAGATAGATAGATAGATAGATATAGGACTTCATGTCTATTGACAACTCACCAACACTTAAAGCTTCAGTGTTCCAGGGAACAAAACAAAACAGAATAAATAATTGGATGCCAAAATGGACAGATCTTAACAGAGCAACAATTCAGTTCACAACCCTTGCTTGACAAAGGACCTCTTCAGTTTGAATGACATCACTAGTTTGAACCATCTTGCATGCTCCCCTGATTTAAATGTCATTGAAAACATTTTTAACTTCCTGTCTTGAAGAAATGCAAGACCTAAACAAGTCAGACTAAACTAAAATGACTCGATGACAAATTATCGATTGATTATTGATGCATTCAAATGAAGACATCACAAGGGATTCTACTCGCATTTCCTTACAAGTTGCAACACAAACGCAAACGGCAGGAGTATCCTGCAACATACTTTATGGGCTACTGTATTCCTGTGTTAAAATACACTTCAGTTGACAGTAAAAACTTCAGTTTCAGTAACACATTGTGACACCGGCAGTAGTCCGCTTATGTCAGTTAGTTTCTATACTTTATCTTTCAGGTAATGATGTGTACTAGTCATAGAGCACTCACAAAAAATCATCTCTTATTCCATATATAAATATGACGGCAGCCCTGACGTATTTGGCAGAGACCAACGTCCAGTGGTAAGTGGATGAATGGGACACAATATTGCACAGCGTGAACGCAGTCCCACATCGCAGCGGACTGTGTTTAAATCAAGCGGGCGGTCATACTCGATGTGTACATCACCACTGAGGCATGGTGAGCAATGAGACGCCTGTACAAGGCCCCTGCCGGCCCATTGCAAAACTGGACTACTGAGGCCCCTGGGCTGCCTAATCAAATCTGAAACCATCACATTCACTCGGGTCTCAGGCGAGGATGCATGCATGCAAAAAATAAATAAATAAAAGTACATCACCAATCACGTGCCCCTCCCCCATCACTCTCTATTATAACCATTGGGAGGGCGAATGCTGGCTGAAAGTGTAGCATGTCTTTCTGTTGCTTTTTCAACAGTAAGTAGCTTTGTGCCCTGGCAGCGGTTCAGATAATTGTATCGCTTAATCCAGCAAATGCAAACACTCTTATGATTCACATACAGTACCATATCATCCACCATGCGCTGCTGATAAATTCCCTCTCGCCTCAATCCTTAACTTTCCAGACCACCGAAATTGATGTGTTTATTTAGCGTGTCCAAGCCAAAGTAGACCAGTAATAGCCTTGTCGCAGGGGCCAAGATAGAAGCCCATTGCTCCGCCATCTATGCAGAATAAATGCTTTCTTTCCTTTGATGGAGATTTGGTCCATCTAAATATAATTAGGCAAGCGTGAACAATGATCTCCATGAAGTGCAGAGCACTAATTAAAACAGTTCAGCAATACAGCATTTCAAACATGACAAAAAAAATAACAAGAGGATGTATTGCACTCTGTACCAATGATTCCAAGGATATCAGCTGTTCAAATAGAAGCATGTCCTAGCAAAGGAGAACAACTAAAAAAATAAATAGTACATCAGTCAAGGCTGAGCCACTTCAAGTTCAAACAGAAATCATTTTAGCAGAGTGCAAGCTCAGTTTCAAAATTTAACTGGGAATCTACATGTGGTACATTGTTTTATTCAGCATTTTCCTATTTTAGTTTTTTTTATCTACAGGTCTCTTGTAAGTAACCATATGGCAGCAGTTTGATGTACTGTGAAGGGAATCATATATTAGGTTGTTATCATTATGTTCTTAGTTCATTGTTACCCATTTATGCAATCCTAGTTCATCTTGACCCTGTCCTTAGATAGAACTGTTGACGCACGAAAGTGTGAGCCGGGACCTTGGCCCAGCTGCCGGTGGCGCCCGGCTGGCTCTTTTGTTGTGTCTTGTAATCTGCTATGCTTCTATTCAATAAAAGCCGGGGGGAACGGCTGGGCAAGTGGAAAACTGGCGTTGGAAGACCCACGAGTTACATTTGCCCAAGCTTTTTTCCCTACGCCGGCGTAGAAAAGTCAATCTTGGCTGGTCTGAGTTACTCTTTTTGCTGTTTAAGCAGCTAGGCTTGTCCTAGTCTTCTTTTCTGAGATTTCTCTGACATGTACCTGCATTCAAATGTTACCAACTGTCTTACCATATGTAACCTTCGTGCAGTACTTTGACCATTTATGGGTCGTATTATGCTATATTGTTTTTACAGTATTTTAGTCAAGGGATGGCAATTTTCTGGTATTTTGATAATGAAGTGGTCAGGCCATGTTGAAATCACAGTCTGGGTGAAATTTCATCTCCCTGTCAATGGATGGATGTTGTAAAAATCAGAGGAGATGACCACACAAGTATAAAAGCTGTCAAAGAAGATCCGAATAATAACAGAAAGGTTGTGTTGTGTCCATGTGCGTGATTCATAGAGGCCAGTCTCCAGAGAGTCCCATTGATTCCTAAATGAATGCAAGCCTCGAGAAAAATGGATTTCTTCCTGAAGATGTGACTTTATGTCTTTTCTTTAAATCCCCGCAGCACTGTGTGCATTTGATTACACTCTGAGAAGGAGGAAATCTTTGCATCTTCATAAAATATTCATCAGCATGGAAGGGTGAGGCAAGGCTGGGTGGTTGCTGGGTGATGTTGGAAATCTTTGGAAAGTTCAAACGCATGCAGAGAGAATTTGGTGTCTGTTGAGCACAGCATAATCACATCATGTAAGTAGGCCAGGTAGTCAATGCTAAAGCTGCTTTAAATCATGTGAAACACTTTTTGACGATGAGCCTTGTTTATGGCTTTGCCTCATTTTTAATAAATTGTATGGCGCATACAGTAAATGAGCTGATCAAGTGATTTAGTGTTGTGAATCAGCTACGGACAAAGGTTGCTTTTGTTACAGCATCGTTCATCCATTTTGCACAGACAACAGATTGATTTAAGGTACGATTGTGAATTAATTAATACTGGGTCTTTTATTATCCACTTGGCAGTCTCTTCTCTGTTTTGCCCTCATAAGCTCGGTATGGTTTATCTCCCTTCCTTTACATGCATGTGGTCAGCGCATTAATTATAAATTTTGCTCTTCAACATGCGCTGGTGTGTCATGGCAGTCTGACATTTCGTATACCCTTCCGACTCATTCTTAACTTTTAAAACATGTAAAAATGAAGTAATTAATAACTGCCTAAAAGAATAGAGACTTGAATGCTAAGTGGTGAGTGGTGTGGCAGCTCACGTTACAATACCACTTTGTCTGCAGGGTAGATGTTGTGGCTCATTTTAAGGCTCTACAAGATGTGAATAATCAAAACTCAACAATTATCAAGGCCAATTAAAATAACTTTTTTTTTTTCTTTTTCCTAGCTGAACCTCTTTCCACACACTTAAACACAACCGTTACATCAGTTACCTGTGCCTCATGGCACACTAATGGAGCACTCATTATACACATAAAAAATTGCGGTCAATCAGAAGGGGTTCAATATAATAGGGATCCAAGAAGAATTGTCAGTGAAGGTCCTCAACACTCCAAGTCAATTCCAAGTGTTTGGAATCCCTTCCTATCGATAATAAAGTGCCGATTATAAATTAAGGAATTTGTCATTTTGTAGGGGGGTAAAACAATGTGGACACATCCTCTTTAATGGGAATGACCCAGGATGTGTTGGACAGGCTGCCTCCCTTCTCTCCTTCGAGATCCCCTCTGGAAGAGTTGAACAAAGTGACTGGGGAGGGCGAAATCTGAATCTATCTCCCTGAACCTAGATCACATCCAGAAAAATTGTCTGATACATCCTGCGCCACAACTAGGACCTGTTTTTTGCTGATTTAAGGATTGCTCATCTTTTAGTCAACACATTTTCAGGTAAGTTGGGGACGTGTAGAATGCCCTCGGTCCGCCAAAATGCTGACCATGGCACAAAAAGGTATGTGGAATTCCCATACATGCAAGTATGGCTTCATTTTTTTGTTGTTGCTTTTTTTCAAATATTTGTCAACCATCATATACTGATAATACTGTCATGTAAATGCATTGTTTCTGACACTTTACAACAGTGCCTACATAATGTACAGCAATAACACTTCCACGCTCAGACAAACGTGGGGTGTAAACCAGTCTAATGGCCTGTTAACAGGGGTGCACATAACAGGCACAAATGTGCAACAGTAATCACTGATGCGTAACGTAACATGCTTCACTGCGCGCGTTTGCGTACCTACCTACTTTCATCTATGACAAACAAAAGTTTTATTTTTACTCTTTCTGAAAAGTGGCTCCAAGATGTGCCATGGCTAGAAGCTTATTTACTGTAAATGTGGTGCAAGATTTACTGTTCATGTCCTCATCTTATTTCCAGTCATCCTTTATTTGACAAATATGAAAGGAGCACATGAATGTAACGCAAGTTACTGCTAACAAAAAAGCTGCTTGTACTTTAAATGTCAACCTCAGGATGTACTGAATCTTACGACAGTTTTAATACACCCTTACTTGTCTGTATTTGAATTTACACATCGTCTGTAGCACGGGCACAAGATTAAAGTAAAACAAAACATGGCATACAGAATGTTGGCACTGTATTCTTCTAGTTCCAAAGCATTCATTATTAACAGTGTTATTTGTTACATCACCACACTTAATAGCACAGTAAGAACAGGTTGAAAAAATATGCAAAAATCTCTTTTCTGACAAAAAAAAGATTTGAATGAATAGTTTCCATGATTTTTTCTCGCCATGGTTTAACAGATGCTCGTTGAAAGACTTACTGCACAACTTTGCCTTTCGTCAGCAAGAACAGAAGAAAAACATCAAGCGTGTATATGCACCAGACACCAGCGTTGTCTTGCTACAAGCCTTTCCAAACAAAAGATATATACATGAATCATTTGAAATGAATACAAAAATTATAATACCAAATTAATTTGCAAGGTTTTCATTTTTTAATTTTTTTTTTTTTTTTTAGCTATGCTGATCGGTTTAGTATTGATAGCTAATGTATTTTCTTAATGAATACTTTATGAATAAGCTTTTATTTTCTGAGGTCTGTCTTAACCTGGGTTACACCTGTGTCCCTAGGAAAATGCATGCTTGCTTTCTGGCATGCTCATTACAATAATTACAGTGTACATGGTGGAAAAGTATTTTCACCTGGGTAACTTATACCGAATCGCCCTCTTGCTAGGTGGCGAGATAAACTAGAGGTCCTAGACTAATGAAACTGATTCATGAACGAATTTCGCAAACCATAACTGATGGGACTTACAAAACTTTGAGGACTCAGGCTATCTGCACATGAAGACAGTGCGATGCTAATGTGGGAACAACACTGAGAAGGACTTTGTGCAAGCCAAGGGCGCTTATCTTTTTTTTTTTTTTTTCCTGTTACTAATGTTAGTAACCCATTAAAAAAATATGTGCACCCCTACCAGTTAATATTCAATCTCGTTAAGCCAGAAATAAAAGTACTTTTGCTTAAAAATAAAACACTTTTTCTCATGGCATTATATGAAGGTCACAATGGCAACTCCTTGCCACAATTTTTACAGACAGTGCATGAATGGTAGTTGTGATGTGTGTGTGTGGGGGTGTGGGTGCGCGTGAGGCGTTTACCTGTGAATGATGACAAGTCACAAAGGGAAAACTCAGTCTGGGACATGGTAGCCTTGGCTCCCCAGTGTTTTGCTTGTTTATTTGGGTTGAAATGTAAATCAAATATGAGGTGGCCTATGAGAAGACGATTACACCTGAAGTTGAAAAGATTGTCACAATTGTCATTGCAAAGCCAGTAGTACCCCCGGTCATTAATACAAGCAATTTAGAGAGACTTAGAAAGAGTCCAGCAATGGTTTTGTGTTACTTGTAATATAGACAAACAAAATCAAAAAGAAACTGTGTTGAATCATCAAAATGTCATCAAAATTGAATTTGATGTGGCCAAATGCGTTTGGGATATAATATCCACAATAAAACATTCTTGTCACCGCTTGGCCACACGATATGGCAATTTATGTTTGTACTTCACTTTCCATAGGTCATTTAACACTTCCTGAAAGTTTTGGGTCCATATGTTTTTCTCAAGATACTAGTTGCTCTGGATATCGAAGGTAGTTATGTGCCAAAACTTTAAAGGTGTTTTACTCAAAACGTGGTTTTTCTACTTCGCAACATTCAAAGTACTGTATGTTTGTCAATTTTTGAGGTACAATCATGTACCATATATCATTTTGGAGGGAATTGCTGTTTTCTTTTATTGGCAACATAAGCCTATAAGCCTAGATATAGATTTTGGAGTGAAATATTGGATGTTTGGATGGACGTAATTTTTTTTTGTTTTTTTTTATCAGGTTTTTGTGTATTTTGCAAGATGTATGACAATTATACCCACCATATGTTTATATTTTTTTTACATATTAATTTTGTTTTTGGGAATCTGAAAGCTGGACATCTATCCCTGTCTAGATCAATACAGAGGTAGTCTTCAAATCAATACAAATGATTCCTGTCAATAACAAACAAAACTGAATAAACGAGTAAATTAGAGAATGTAAGATGGAAGACTTTCAGTCGAGAGGCAAGCAGGGTTATGACATAAAGTATTAGTCACCTCAGAAAATATGGCCCCATCAACAGAAAACATTCAAATGCGGGTATATCAACAGAGTATTTGGTTGATGTAGTTTTCTAATTGGGACCATCTTTGGATCCTTTACGCAACTCATCACATTGATGTAGAAATACAAATTATTTGGTTTAAAACTGCTCAACAAAGTTAACATGGAGCGCTTGATAGTGTACAGTATATTTTTGCAACCATATTATGATGTGATGAAAACATTTTCTTTAAATGGGATATTGTCATCTATCAGTCAAGCAAAAAGTTTAATTGAATTTTTTTTTCAACAAGCTCTTCACCTGGCTTTTTTCACTTATATTCTTGGTGGAGGCAAAAAAAAAAAAAAAAAAAGAGTTGGGAAGTGGTAACACACACACATACACACAGATTGAGTGTAAGGGCTTGTCAGAGGAGTAATACCCCTTGCTTGGTATCTTCAAAAGTGACTGGATGACAAACATGTCTGTCAGCGCAGTGCCAATATAGTTTAGAGCCTCTCGTGATGGGGCACACACCCAATGACAGAAGCAGGTCATTTCCGTTCCCTGGCATCATAAATCCACCGTCTGGCCCCTGTCCGGCTGCTGATGCTGCAGAACACCGCACACAGTGGACCTGTCGGAGAACCATGAGCTACTGCACTGTCCCTGTGGCACAAAGTCACACACATGCACACACACACACACACACACACACACAGTCCAAAAGAACTTTGCTTTGACCAACAGACTGTACAATTTACTGTTACATAGCGTCCTCTGTGTATGTACATCTGTTGGTCCTGCTATCAGTTACATAGTTTGGTGTAAAAAAGCTTTACAAAGCATCTTTCCGATGATTCTTGGCAAGAAAGAGAGCAAAGCCGCCATCCTGTGGCTCACCTGTCCTCTATGCGCAGCCTGACATCTCATAATCCTGTCTGCAGTAAAAGTTACATTTAATATACAGTAGCATTGCCAGAACACGGTGAGAGCACATCAGCTGGAGTATAACAGATACCGCACATAATGCATTTATGCTCAAGGTTAAAACAACAAACGTTTCTCTTGGCGTCACATCTCTTTGGCACAGCATTTCGACATGAATGCCAATATGTGACATCTCCACTCAGTAATACAAAGGAAATAAAAGATGAATGATAAGTAAGTTGGCATTTGTATAACCTACCGCTGCACTTGCGCCACTTGTGTTGCTCTCCTCTGAGGAGATAAATGCAAATAGGTCATTGAACATCATTCTCATTTTGCTCTAACATTCAAAGACCATTTTTACATTTTGATTTTAAATCATCTCCCTACGTATGGCACCATAGATCTTCTCCATTTAGCATGAAAAGGTAATATCCTTTCCCAGCATTAGGCCAGAGATCAAAATATGTGCTTTAGGGAAGCCATGACCGCATTCAGAAAGCCACGTCTGGGGTTGAGCAGAATGCTAAATGCCATACATCCTCAAGGTTATCTCTGAAGACAGAGCCCTTTTGGAATCAGCCCCTGCTTTATTTTTCCTGAATGCATGCATCAAGTCAGCTGAACGGAAAAGATGAAGGTGACTCCGAGAATGAGTCAAGCCTGTGCCGTGTGCATTCTGTCGGCGGTTGTACACCTCGCTGTGTCTTCGATGAATGGTTGTGATTCGGTGGGTTCGCTCCAACTAATCAGTGCGTGAACGGGGATTGGGCAGGGGTACAGTAAGCCAGGGGCAAAAAGAGTACATACAGTAGCTTGAAATGCGAAGTGTCATTTCTATCCCCAATTCCCTGAATATTGAAATTAGGTCATCAGTGCAGCAGAGGCCAATTGTCACCCTCATATATCATGGCTGCCCCTGCACCCAGGGTCTCATTACACTATACATGGTCAATAAGCTATTAGCATGCAGCGCACAATGTGCAATGTTCACACAAAGACATTCTATCTACAGTATCAGTCAGGGAGAAGTATGTTTGACAAACAGTTTCGAGCATCTCGTCATAATTTGTCGTCCTAGAGACAGATTCTGATGATTGAGGGATTTTTTTTTTTTTTTTTGTGCATGGGGTGATGGAGGGAGTGAGAAGCTTAACTACGGATCATCTCTTTTCCAGCATCCGTTTACCAGTTTGATATCCATTTGGAGGAAGCTGTGCTGCATAAACAAACAACTCCCAAGGCTACTTGCGGCTGGTTAAACAACCAGAGGCTGTTTTCTCTTTTCTCCATCACATCACATTGTGAATTCTGTTTTGGTCCACAACACTTTGCTACATTTATTCAACAAATAGCTCACATAGACAGATAACTCAAAGGTATATTATTTATTCCACTTTCGTCACATCTGTGTGTTTATATACTCACTGAAAACGGTGCATGTCAAACATCATGCGAGTGTGACACTGTAATTGTCTTTGTAATGATTTAATGTTTTACACTTCACTTCCTCCATAAGTCGCAATGATATAAACGCCCCTTTGTTTGTCTGCTTCCTACATTTCTTGCGCCATTACTGTGCAATAAAGTGAAGGCATCAACATTCTTCTAACAAACCAAAGGCAGATTGAGGCCCCTGGCTGCCAGAGCTGTAACAAATGGGCCAAATCATTGTCACAAGCCATGTTTCTTTCGACTTTAACGTGGTTACATGACTGTGCGGGGACATTTATGGACTGTCTGATCCAGTGCTGGCGGATTAAAACTAAATCAAGCCAAACCAGTTTAAACCACTTCTGTGACAACTCATCCAGCACACAGTACATTTAAGAACAAACATTTTATTAACAATAAAACAACATTGTTTATTTTATTTTTTTGCTCTGATTCAATATATTTTCCTCAATATTTTTCCCCCTCAGCTGAGTACCTTCTTCCTGCTTGTGAAAATGGGGTTTGTATTGATGAGCCGGGCCCAGTATTGATTTCCCATCATTCCTGGTGTGGACATTTTCTGGTCTATTATACTACAGTCGCAGCATATTCCCACAGCAGCCGTAAAGTGGATATATGGACAACCTGACCTTGGCAATATGGAGATAATGAAATATCCTTAATGACCCTTCCTGAAAGATTTTACAGGCCGGACTATAGACTGCCAACCTATGTACAATAATAGTTAGCAGAGGAGTATTTTAGAGGCCTGACTGGAGTGTGCAAGACATATTGGGAGGAATGTTGACTTGCCTGTTTTACTAGGTAAATGTAACCTATATTTAAGGGCACCCAGTTACGATAGACAAAGAATTTTCATGAGTGAGAAAGGACTCAACTGAATATCAAAAGTATATTCACCCTAGTTAAAATGCCATGGTTTTGTAACGGGAAGTTTATTTGGTTTGAAATGATCAATATTTTGTCATTACAGCAATCAGAGTCTTGTGCATAGAATATTCTTGATTGTGAAAAAAGTGATTGTGAAAATCCTACTCTGTGTTTGCAAATTGGGAGGGGCTGGAGGAAGGGGGGGGGGTCTTCCGTGTCTAAACCAATTTAGGTCACGCCCAGCTTTTGGTTACTTGGTTTATACGTGACACGCTGGCACACGTTTTGCAGCACTTTATACTCAGGAACAGCTTCCCCCGCAGTCAGAAAATATTCTCCCATACTATAGGTGGTAGCAGTGGTGGACAGTGAGGGCCACAAGGCCTTCTCGGCTTCTAATATAACCTGACATTGTCAAAACTATAATAAACTATTATAATTATAATTACTATAATAAAAGTCAATTTCATTTAAAATTGATTTGTACTTCGTTTTTTTATTAATATGTATATTTTAGGTATATTTTATAAAATTATTCTCCATATTTTGTTCTTTTTGTGTCATATTATTTCCATACGGTTACACTCCTCTTAGTGCTGCAGTTTTAGTCTAGAGTTTTGAGCCAATTAGAATTCAGCTAACATGTGTCGCCAGGCAGACTTCATGGCAGACTTCATGTCTGCCTGAGCCCGGACGCTCTGGGCATTCGCTTGAACATTTGAAGGCTTCTGTGCAGTGTGCAATGATGGAAATTGGACCGATGTGACTTTCAGCGTTGGTGTCCATGTTAATACATAAGGATTTATTATTGGAAATGAAACGCAAAGACAAACTGTCTGTGCAAGCAACTGTCTCTACAAGCAAGTCATGAAAGTCTTTCTGAGGAAAAAAAGAAGAATGGATTTTGTACTGAAATATCTTTGAAACAGCCATTTTGGGTGAGTTAATATGGTTTTGTCATTTGATGTCATTCATATTCAATTGTCAAGTTTGGTTGGGTGTGGTTTTTGTGAGTTTGTGGGGTTTTGTTCGTGTTTCTGTTCCACCGCGTCTGTTCTCTCTTAGTTTGATTTGGTCCACCTGTGCTCCTGGTTCGGTCGGTAGTTAAAGCAAACTTAACACTTGAAGAAGGAATAAAAGTAATAAAGATGAAAGATGGGATAAAAGTTTGTTGTAGAGGAGTTCTACTGTATATAATTAGGTTAGTAACATGAATTCTGGATGGATGGAGTGACGTTTGGGATTTCTACAAAAACAATAGCTTTTTTTAGAGTTTCCCATGGCACCTGCCATGATCGTCAACTCATCTCTGTTCAGCGTGCACTGTGCGCCTTTCCGCAATAAAGCTTTTCGTTTTTATGTAAATAAATGAAAAACATAGGTAACATCCTTTTTTTTTATTATGTGTTGTATTAATATATCTGACTTGACCAAACATCACATTTAGACATTGCCCATTCGTCTTTCAAAGTGCATACCCTTAAAATGCAAAACAAATCTAATATGACCTTTTATTAAGGTAACAATGCAACTCGAGTGAGGATCAGTAGTATAGAAAATGTATGAATGTCATACAATCTGTAATTTTTGTGGATACGACCGCTTCAAATATACTTTCTTTCCTGTATTGTTGTTGACACACATTCACATTTTATGAACAACTATCAATTGATAATTCCCTAAAAAAAACAATTCCTGGAAACATTTTACAGGTTTCCTATCCAGGTTTGATATAAATAAAGCAAAAGAAAGGAAAAAAGTTGATTCTCTGAAGTGCAGTGCAGTAGATATTTAGGTGTCAGAGTTGCTTAGGTGTCAGTACTTGAAAAAAGAAGATCATTATTCCCATGTCATGCTGACAGTTGTTTCAGGGCTCAGCGCCAATAGCAGAGGATAATCATACCCGCAGCGAGGCGGCAATGAACTTGCCCTACCACTCTACTGTCTTCACAATACTTTCATCATTCCCGATTTCAAACACAAAAGCAGCCGTCTCCTTTGATGTCATTGTCAAAAAATTGAGTTTTGTTCGGTTGTATTTAAACTCCGCCCCTTCAGCTGAAACCTTGATGGAGCCGCGCACGAGACAGTTTGAACATGAAAAGAGCAGCTGTGTTGTCTGACACATGCCTAGCATGCGCCTCCGTCAGGACTGAACATCAGCCACTGCCCGGCTGAGCTCACTACCATGTATTGTTATAGTCTCAAGAAATAATAATAGTGTCCCACTGGGACTAAAAATTGTATTTGCTTCCTCATTTTAATTGTGTGATGTTTGTTTCTCTTGCATTTTAGGTGTAGCGGGCAGCAAAGTGCATAAAAGTGACTTAACAGGCTATATATTTGTTAGAAAAACGCCAGGTACCCTGCGGTATACAATGCAGTCATTTTGACCATGGAGTTCTTTTTGGACTTGTGATCTTAAGGCTTTTGTACGACAAAACTCCTATGTAAGTAAGGCTTGCAGAGTCAGGGAACTTTCCAGTAGGCTAAACAGAACTTGGTTGCAGAGGCATCTGGCTGCGCTTGTCGGCGCCAGCAGACGCAGTTGCATCATAATGACTATAATCACAGCAGATAAGCAACTAGTGCATGGGAAGGAGGGCGGAGATTCGATGGTGAAAGGAACAGAAGGAGAGAAAAAGTAATTGAATCTTTTGGAGAGGCGTTTAGATGAAATCCATTGGCTATGTGGGAGATGCTTTTCAGTGAATGACATTTAGATTACAGAGGTGCCTTGTTCGCCATCACGGTCAATACCTCCTACTTTACAATGGCACTACACATGGTCTTAGCAACACATACTCTCAGCAGAGCTCTTAGACTGTGGATATTCACAGGAATTAGGTGGGAACGACTGGCGCTGTATTATAGTTGAACTACAGTATGTAGCATCGCGGCTAGATATGAAAAAGAGGTAACCGTTAAATTTGTGTTGCAAAGGAACATGACATGACCACTTCAGTCAAAATCCTGTAATTCAAAGACTTCTCACAGAAGAGATCCTGAAATGGCTATTATAATCCTGTTCATATAATATCATATCATTTTGTTCATCTGTTATATTTGTTCATTTAATTTGC
This sequence comes from Hippichthys cyanospilos, assembly GCF_059441005.1. Lineage (NCBI taxonomy): Eukaryota > Metazoa > Chordata > Actinopteri > Syngnathiformes > Syngnathidae > Hippichthys > Hippichthys cyanospilos. The sequence goes on along the minus strand of NC_142369.1, from coordinate 28,227,555 downwards.
TTTCCACATACCCCCTTGTCGAACATGGAGAATGAGCCAGACCATTCACTCTCTGGGATTAACAACCGCGTCCTCCACTGTCTGTCTTGGATAGCTTATAGACTGTGACAAAACTAAAGACTTGCGTGAATGTGTGTGCGATTGGTTGTATTCGATGATCATGTGGTATTGCTCTCATCGCACAATAATTAACAAAAGGCTTATGTTATTGCAGAAAGTTCAATGCTACGCAGTCTGTGTGTGAATTGAGGAGTGGGCACTCAATGCATCCCTCATTGGGTAAACAGCTCATATGAAAGAGCGTTATCAAAAATTGTTCCCAAACAAAGATCATGTTTCGATCATTACCATTATCATTATCTTGAATTTAGGTTGGGTTGATCAGACGGTGCTTCTTCTGTTATTGCCTTTATCTTGATTCTCCCCAAAGAACTGGTCCATTACAAAAAACATGTATTGAATTCTCTTTGTGGTCAACATTCAATGAAGGTTGAATGTTCAACAGACCTAGAGCAACTTAATACCCCCCACACCCATGCACCTTTCAGCCATCACTGCTCCTGTATTGACACAGACCAGCATATCCTTAATGTTCGAGGAATCGCATATCGCCCCAGTGACACCCTTCAAATGTATCGCAGATTAATGATATATCACAGTGAGAGATCTACAAAAACCATTAGTAAGCCTGACACCCTGACGTCAGCTTTTAAAAAATTTCCAAGTAATCTTTTTGATTTATGAAAGTGTGTCCAGGTTCATCGGGAGTGATTCCAGATTTATCACATCCTGGTTAGAATTATTAATGATTTTCAATTTGTAAATCCGATGCCGCCGCGTTCAGAGGAGCTCCGCGGAATCACCAAAGGCCGATATCCGAGTCTGACGTTTGCTCCCCAAGCATGATTACTTTATCAAAATATTGCAATCTTATATTGCACTTAGTTTTCCACTCTTGCAGAGCCGTCCGCGCCACCTTCATTTCTCCCACCTCACGTACGTCTGCCGCACACATTTTTCAAAAACTGCTTCTAAACACCAGAGCGGCCACGGCTAATCTTCTGAAGTTACACATTGCGCTATTAGTTCCAAGTTCCTGACACATGCACTTTTAAGGACCTACTGCGTCAACATGTCAAATGAGCGTGGCCCGCAGACGGCTGTACATTGCAATCTTTCTCACCGTTGATGAGCAGCACAGCAAAGATCATCATCACTTTCCAAAGATAGCCAAGAAGTGTTGAGCTTTGCTTTAAATGTCACGTCAGTGCATCTATGCCACAGTCCGACCGCGCGTGTTCATAGCGCAATCACTTCTGTGTGAGCACTCCTTTGTGCGGCATATGCCCACTCAGACATGAATAAGAATGGCACTTTGCAAGTAAGCGCGATGAACATGTACGACGTGTATGGCCTTGACACCTTTTGCTGAAATGGGCTTTTTTTGCAGCAGCGGCCATCAGAACAAAGCACTTGATGTGCCTAATAAAACTGTAAAGACCTCACGGGCGGGTTGGCGTTCAGCAATTACTTGAAATGCTCTTCTCCATGAATAATCACCGGATGAAAAATTTGCCAACCTTTTGTGACAGTTGCTGTTCACATGTTTACTTCTCTATGGTACATCTCACTTTGATGGGATTCACTAGATGTGTGAAAGTGTTTGATAACCCTCTCCAAGCCTTGTCCCGGTCTCAGATAAATACATCTCTTCCATGCCACATCCATGATTCATTGCTGATCGTGCCAAAATAAATGTGTTAGAAATAGCATCTCTTTACTTATTCAAAAGACTCATTGTTTCCCCTTCCCTGAACACCGCAGACATTGCAGGGATAGTGCTCACAATAGGCTACATTAAATAATACCGCGGATTAGCAATTAAGTGTGGCCTACACAAGGAAGTCCCTGTTATATTAATTGTAAAAGTGACATTTTAGACAGATGGTATTGAGTCTGGATGATGGTCAGCCTCTGGTAAAGAACAAAAGTCCCCTGAGAAAAGTAGAAGATCGAAAATAACTCGAATCCATGCGCATCTGAAGTGTAGCAAAAAAATAAAAAGTGTTTTCACAGGGTCGTATTCTGTATTTTTAGGATTCCTTGGCTCTCTACGGCAATTTGAGGATGCCAGCCGTCCAGCAAGCTGTTTGTTGAAAAATAGCCACCTGCGAAAACACAAGGGCTCTCTTTTAAATAGTTTAGTATGGATTGAAGAAACTTGATTCCACATCTCAATTAGTGGACCGGATATTGTGACTTTCCAACAAAATCAGGTTAATGGCTTTCTGGTTTGCTTAGGTCTCGTGCTATCGTGAGCCAAACTGCTACCAGTGACTATTTCTGACGCCGGGTTGAAATGTGACAAACAAGTAAATAGAATGATGCACTGCATTTGTTGTGGCTATTATTTTACTTTTATTCTACACATAGAGTTTGTATTACAGTATTCGTCCATTCTACGTAACAAATTGACAAGAAAAAAAAAAAACAATAGCTTCGGCAACCCATATTGGTAAAACATGAAACAGGTTTTAGTATGTCTAGTGTCTTATAAAGCTGATCCAAAATTATACACAGTTTGAACATCAATATTTCACATTAACACTGTCTTTAAATGTGAATGTGGAAGGGGCAATTTAAATGGTGATTCTATTAAAATGTAGTGTCCATAAGTTCAATCTTGCTCCTTGTGAACAGTATACACAAAACTACATTTTACGAAGCAAATCAAATGTCAAAAACATGAAACAGCTCATAGAATCATTAGGCTTTCAAATTGTTCACATTTTTTGAGGATCAGCACACGTAAATTAAAGATCCTTTGAGAATGTTCTCTTGATTATCTTTGTCAAACGGCGCTGCAAGATGCGTACAGCACTTGAAGGACTTATTATAGTATTGTGGTCGGAGAGACAAGAATGCTGAAATAGTGGGACTTCATTAGTGTCGGACAAGCAATATAGTAATGAATTTGAGCGGTTTGGGAGGACTCTCTGCCAAGGTCTTGATATTCATCGGGTGAAGAGCTGTGTGTGTTGATTGCAGATACACAGTATACAATCCAGCTAACTCTCATTGTGTGAGCCATCTCTTAAATGATTGCTCATCAAAAAAGAAAATGTCCATGTCAATTTGATAAACGACAGCTCAAACCAGCTCAAACCTAAGATACAAATGTATTGCCAAGTTATATTTTGTTATGAGGTTGTGAGGCAATGGCGCTTGATCATTTTGTCCATGCACAATAAATGACCTTTTATTGAGAATGTCAATAGGAGGATCTGGTTACCTATGTTGAGTGAGGGGGAGGAACTTAATTGCTCCCAGTGAGTGCAGTCTGAGGACTTGATTAGACCTTGAACCACTTCTCATGTTTTTCATTTGTGTGGTGACGACCTTCCTCCTGACTCAAATCAGCTCGGGCTCATTCCACGTCTAGTGCTCTCTGGAGATTCATGCCCCAGCGACTCCGACTGCTCCGAGAGCTGACTTCATTCGGGTAACTCTTACTTTTAAAATACCCGTTAGTTCTATGAATAGCGCACATGCCATTATATTCATACTGGATGATTCCTTTTCTTCATCGTATTTAGAAGCCGAGGAAACATGAGCGTTTCGATATGTACTGAGCCATTTGAAAATGGAAACCATCAAAACTAATGACTAAATATATGTGCGGATGGCAACGTAAAGCTAATAAAGTTGTGATTGTAAAATTAATGTGTGAAAATGCAGACTGATGATTAGAGATGCCATTTATGTGTTTATTTAAATGAATGTATTTCTCTCTCTTTTTTTTTTTTTTTTTAGATCAAAGAGCTGCGACAGGAAAAAAGGGAGAAGAAGCATGGAAATCACAATTACAGCACCCCACTGACCCACCTGCTATTAGCAAGATGAATTAGCTGGGTCCATGCTAGTGACAACAGCTACAGAGGGGAAAATGATCCTGGTGCCGCAAAGACTTGGACTCCCAGACAGCAGCAGGAAGCAGACAGGGGCCTATGGACCCCAGGGAAGGGGAGAGAGACATGAATAAGATAAACACCTTCACTAAGGCTGCAGTTGTGTAATGGTGACAGAGGTTTGCTCCATTTTAGAAAATGAAAGAAAGCAGTCCAACACAGTCCACAGTGACCATAGATTTTCTTTCTCAGGAACAAATTATCGTGGAGAAGCTATATTTTGGTGAATGTAAGATCAGCAGTGTTAAGCAAGTTACTTCAAAACTGTAATGCATTATTTATTGCTTATTACTGTCAAGTAATTTGTTTACATTACAATGTTACTGTAATTGAAATGTAAGGCATTACACTACTATTACTTTCATATTACTCTCACCACTATAACTGAAAATATGGATTTGCCATTCTAAATGTAGCTCATTGCGCTCATTACACATCTAGTGTAAGGTTGGCCTAAGCCTAAAACCAATACGAATCATTTCCTCTGTATTGTATTTTAAAAAATATAAATCTAAGACTTGATACAATTTTTTTTTCTTGTATTTTAATCCCATTATAATTTAGCTTCACAGCATAGTGTTGCATTGTCAATGCTGTCGGCAAAAACAGTTAACACATTTCATAATTTCAATGTTAAAATGCAAACTCAAGATCAGTTGACTAGGTTAGGGACATATGTTTCAAAAATAGATGGTTTCGGTGGGTCTAACGTTAGCAGCTCGCATATATCATTGTTATTGTGTATCATTTTGATACACATTGACCAGAACTATTTATAAGCTATTATTAATAGCAATTGTACAGTGAAAATTAGCATCAGCTTACCTTGTCGTGATTGTTGGTTCCGACAGGGATCTTGCTGACAGTTTCCAAATGCTGAGGAATCTACTGTGGAAAGTGACAGCCTATCTCCTAAAGAATCTTCTAACTTCTTGATGTCGAAGTGAGAAATAGCGAGAAATAGCTGTAGTAGATCAGCGTGTGAACATTTTGCCCCAGACTTTTCTCCTCCGATCTCACAGTGTTTTTGGCGAGTGTTTTTGGGGGGAGAAAAACAACACTTTCAGGCTGGAAAATGCGTTGCAACTAATTACTTCACTCTCATTTGTAATGATTACAATATTACATTACCCCATTACAGTAAAAAGTAATGCATTACTGTAATTACATTACTTTTGTAATGCATTAATCCCAACACTGAAGATCAGTATACCAATATTTTTACCTTTAATTTTTCACAGTTATTTCCCTTCTGAAGGGGAAGTTAAGTCTTCATGAAGGAATGTTCTAAAGAGCTATTAGGAATAATATTGCCTTTGAGCAATACAAATAAAGCAGTAAAATCCATCCATTCTCAGCCATATCAGGAAGACAATTTTGCCGCTTGCTGTCAACTAAAAATGTCATCAAAGTTGCTGAGGACCGGAAATTCTTTTCTACACACCTAACTGTTACATATCAACAGTAATAACGCTCTCATGCTGTAGATGTCCTCTGCAGACAACAGCTTATGCAAAATGGGATGAAACCAGTGTCAGGTAAAGCCTAGTAGGACATTGGAAATGTATTTGTGTCACACAATGTTTAATGTATAAACGTTCTGGAAATGTGGAAAGCACTTCAGGAATCTTCTATGTGTAAAGTGCAAATTTGCATGTGGTGAACAGATTATGCAGTTGCAAATATAACACAAAAAAAAAATACTTTTACTTTCAAAAAGCAACCGAGTGAATAGCACCTACACCTCACAGTTCAGAGGCCACAGGTTTAATTGCAGCTCCAACCTTCCTGTGTGTAGTTTGCATGTTCTCCCCATGCCTGATCGGGTTTTCTCTGGACACTCCAGTTTCCTCCCACATTCCTCTCAACATGCATGGTCGGTATGTTAGACGCTCCAAATTGCCCTTGAGGTATGTTTGTGAGTGTGAATGCGTGTTTGTCTATGTGTGCTGTGTGTTTGGCTGACAACCGGTCTGTTATTGTTACACTTGTGAAGGTCAGAAGTTGTACAGTATGGTATAGTTATAACATAAGTATCAAACCAGTCCTTGAGGGCCGGTATCCTGTGTGTCGAGAGAGTGTGGACGAGAGAGAAGGTTCGAAAACGTGCAGGATACTGGCCCTCAAAGACTGGAGTGGGACACCTGCGGATTATAATATAAATATGACTTCATGCCAGCAGGCTGGTTATTTTGCTGTCCCAACACATGGTGTCACCTCTTTTCTAGTGACATTGTTCAAGTTTATAATCTGCAATCTCTGCAAAAGGGGGTACCAAAAACCCCACCCTTTTGGTCTGTTTTTCCCTCAATATTTCATTAATTTGTTATTGATATGGTTTCAGTCAAAGATTACAGGGTTTTGACATGGGACTCGATCTTTGTGCAGCTCGCAAGTCTAGAGCAAAGTGCTGTCAAACTGTGTACATGGGTGGGTTTTATCTCTTTAGGTATTTTCCTAGACGTTGCGAGTGACAGAATTGGGCATAATGTGGCCAGTGTGGGATAGACCGCCGGCATCATTCACAATATTTAATCTTTTTTTTTTTTCATGATAATGATTATAATTTGTTTAGTAAATCTGTTTATCCAAAAAATTCAGGGATTCTACCATGCATGTTGTCAAATGGAAACCATCTTTGATTTACCCTGGACCCATCATAAGGTTGCTGTTAAAATATTTGAGGATAATGATGATAATTAGTTTAATGACATTTCTATAAGAATTTAGAGGGACTATCCCATTAATCCCATTATGGCATTTGTGGAAAAAACAAGTCGCAGAGCGCAGAATCTATGTTTTGTCCTACTTCATTATTTGCTCCATTATGGAATGTAGTCTGCTCGGGGAGGTGTACAGAATAAAAATTTCATTGTGTAGTATTACTATGCTTATGACAATAAAACTCTTGAATCTTGAATCTGTTTGCTTGCTCCTCTCTCTAAACTACCAAAATCCCATTTACATCCTGCGCCACAATATTGACCAACTTGTACTGGCATGAAAATGAAGATGCGCCTGCGTGCATGCCAAGGTCACACCTATTTCTTCGACCAAACTAACAGAGCATCTGGGCGAGGCAGCCGATGTGCGGCGGAGCGTCCAGGGACACGCAGCGCTGCTTCAAACACGGCGATCAAGGCTTGCACTGGCATCAAAATGCGGTTGTCCTAAGTCCGCGGATGCCAGTTTACCAAACTAAAAACGAAATAGGGCCCTCAGTGTGTTCACCCCAAACGGCCAAAATGCATTTACTGTAAATTGATCATTACTTTAAATCCCCGATGTCAGGTAAAGATCCCACCGGGTGGCTTGTTTAAAACGCGACAAAACAATATGAAGGCGTTTGCGATCTGAGGTTGTAGACAAATACTATATGTCCTCCATAGGACTGATCTGTATTTGTTCTGCTCTGAATCATAGGTGGCCCAAAGCTGTCTTGATAAATAGCTTCTCCAAGCAAGTATGGTGTATGCTCTCTGACACTATAGGTCACATAACCTTGTTGTCAGGACTAAGACTAATGCAATGTGAAGTGTCAAGTTATTATACTGAAACTAGACTGTGGAGTGCAACCTGAGCCACTGTGGTGATAGCAAGTCGGAGAACAAGCCAAGGTGAATGTAAAAAGGTCATAAAAGGGGGAGATACAGAGCAAATGAGCGGGTATGGACGGCAAATCCTCAGTACTAAGTGGCTCTTGTTGGAGGGGGAAAGAAGCACTGTGGGTCTTGGTGGCCGGCGTAAATCATAATTGGCTACTGGTGCATGCACAGCACAATGCTCACTTTATAGTCACACATCATTCCAGGCAGGCAATGTGTGTGTTTATTTCAGGAAAACTAAATAATGCAGTAATAATCCTCCTCGCCCTGTCTAGCGAGCAAATGTCTACGCACCTGTCAAGAATCTGCAGTGTGCTGTCTATTGAGAGTTGCAAGAAGAAAACATGGTATTATTACAGATCTCTGTACTGTAAATTGTCTGCAGATGGCAAAAACAAGGCACAGCTGTTAATACAGTGTGAAACACAAAATATGAAATATAAATATGTAGCCAGGGACTGAGAACAAACTGCATCATGCAACTAATCTAATGACTTCTCATTACACATAGAAGGTCTCAACCAACACATTAGGTGCTTTGGATAAAAAAGGGAAGGCCTCGTCCAAATTATAGTACCTTATTGTTTATGGAGAAAAGATTACAGATTTTGATCAATTTCTGTACAAATATCATTCGTCGTCACATTGAAATGTCGAGGGGATGGGTGACAATAGAGCAAATAAGCAAATAATGATATAGTTTGTTTAATGAATTGATTTCTATAATGATTCATGCACACTGTTCTCATATTTATGAATGAAATGCATTGATGGCATCCATCATAAACGAATGTTTGCGGAGCATAGAATCGACCTGCCAATGCCTCAGTTGTATTTACCAAAATTGCGTTTGACTGCACGTGCCACTCGTTAGTTGGAGTTTGAGCAGGTGTAACGTCCGTTTTCAGCCACTAAATTGTCAGGTGCGCTACATGCTTGTCAAAGAATATGGCGCTGTTTTGGCACATAACTGTCAAATTTCCCAAAAGGCAAAATGAGAAACCAATGCACTTGTTAAGTAAAATCTGTGAAACTGCTTGGGTAAATGTAGCTTCTGTGGATGCCACAGCACTGTGGGAGCATGAAAGTAGCATGACAAAGCTATTTGATGTTCCGACAGCAGCAGTTCCTAAATTACTAACAGAGCCCATTCACCTTACAATATTGTGTTTTTGTATGCATTTCATACCCTCTATATGCTCATATACTGGATAGTACCAAAGTTCCCAGATCTGTCTGAACCCTTTAACAATATAACCGTAATTACAGTATTTGTTTTGCACCTTAATACTCAATACTCACAACCACTTCGGTTTAATGCAGTGTCACACAGTTCTATGAACAATGCACAGTAAGCAATAAATCAAATTATGAAAACTAAGTCTTTTATCTAATTTAATAAGAACTCTAATAATATACAGTAAATGATATCTTGCTCTAATTTAATCGACACTTGCATGGCGCATATTTGCTAATGTAATTCTACATTTCCATATTTAATGGTGCATGCTTTTCCTTGTGCATTTTACTTACTTATATTGTCATCTTTAATGAACCTATGAGAATTCTCTAATAGGTATAATCTCAGAAAATGCATTGTCTTTATTTAAACGGGTCTGGGGCTAATTTTGTTGAGTACAGTACTTAAAATCCAGTGCTTGAAGTTGGGAAAGTAAATACATCTATTTGTAAAAGCATATTGAGCTAATAGATTCTAATGCAAATAGCCAAGAAGAGCAGTAATGAACCTTAAACTCCAAATGCTTTCATATTTCTTTTAGTATATGAAAAATGCATAGGCACGATATAATTACAAATCAGCATTTAGCTTTCGCTCAACGGTTTCATTGCTCTAAGTAACGACGAAAAAAAAATTAAAATAAAAGGACCCTTAGGAAACTACAGTATGAAGTCAAAAAGGGGAACTTTTTGGCCATGTCCACCAATATATTTGTCTATATTACTTTTGTTTGTAGGGTGGCTCTATGGTTTTCAAAGACAATGGGATCCTCAAGTCATCATTTCTTTTGCTGTTTTATAACACGGTAATGCGAGTCGACACACATTACAGTCCACATCACTAACCTCTGCTAAGTTGCTAAGTAGTTAAGTCATAATTTTCGTGAATGTATGAATACAAAACACATCTTAGTCTTCAATGTAAAAATATGAATTTAAAAAGTGACAGAAAAGGAAACAATGACTTACCCTGTGGGTGTTTTTGACACGGGAATGGGCTCAAGTTCAGAGTTGTGCTAGACACTGTGAACTAGTTCACCACAACCTGTTCTTATTCATGAAGAAAAAAAAAAAAAACTTGACTGCGGGGGGTTGCGTCATAGTCACGTAACGTTGCAAACAATGACCTACTGCAGATTAATGATTTTCACAAAGATTCTGCACCATTTCAATGGACGAATATGCTGTACTGGGCGAGTGTCTGTGCAAATTAATGAATTTAGATCCAAGGTGTTGCATCTCACTAAACTCTTTCCTGACCATCTACAATTTTGCTAACAGTTCAAATTTTGTATGTGCCTGTGTGAAGACTATTGATAGCGAAATTGATGGCGTTATCCCAGGTGGGATGAGCTGAGTACAACCAAAGTGAGTGATTTAGAGGAAATGAGAATAAATGGGTATCGGTTTCCACGTGAAATTGGTACTCGATGATCCATTAACTTTACAGCGACCGCAACTAGACTTCTATCTTGTACTTTGGGATTTCTTCCCGAGACATCACGCTGGTCTATTTTTTTCAAACCTATATTCCAGTAATCACAATGATAATAGAGTGCTGTTTAAATAGAAATAACACTTTCCGCAGAGATTAATACTGTACTATATGGAGATACACAGTGGTATGAAAAAGTTTGGGTCGATCATTTTCATTCATTTTCATTTTCAAGATTTTCCTCTTTAAATCATTTATGGTTGGGATCATCAAAGTGAAGTATAATTGCAGTCAAATAAGAATAATTCATTTATTTATTGATTCATATATTATTTTCAGGCACTTTGATGCACTTGGCTATTTATTTATCTTTTAGACTAAGCTAAGGTACCTAGTGAGGAAATGGAAGACCACAGGAACAGATCGATTGAAGGCCTGAAGTGGCAGACCCTGAAAAATCTCAGATAAGCAGAGGCAAAAAATGGTCAAACTCAACCCACAGAGCAGCTCCCAACACCTACTACATGATTTTGCTTCAGAAGGTGTCACTGTGCATCGCTTAACTATTCAGCGCATTTTGGGCAAGGAGATGCTATATGGGAGAGTAATGCCTTTTTTGTGCACATGCCCTTACCAGAGTTGCTTGACGTATGCAAAAGCACATTTGGACAAGCCATCTTCATTTTGGAATAAGGTGCTGAAAATCGACTTATTTGGACATGTAGTAAGAAGGGGCTGTGTGCATGATGGAAAAAGAAGACAGCATTCCAAGACAAACACAAACACTGCCAACAGTAAATTTAGTGGTTGTTCTATCATGCTGCTGGGCTGTGTGGCCAGTGCACTACCAATCTTGTTCAGGTTGAAGGTCGCATGGATTCAGTATCGCCAGATTCTTGAAAAATGTTCAACATTCAAGAATCAGTGACAAAGTTGAAGTTGCGACAGGGCCAGATACTTCAACAACACAACAACACTAACTCGGAAACCATCAAACCTAACTGAACTGGAGATGTTTTGTAAAGAAGAAAATACCTTCAGCCAGAATCCAGAGTCCAGGCCCTCATTGGAAGTGTTGAGAGAGTGTTATTGCAGCAGAAGGAGGTTCTACTAAATATTGATATCAAAGTGTTTATCTGCTATATAATATATTTTAATGGTAACGAACATCAATGACTTAAAAAGTAAAATCTTGAAAATGATCAGTGGTGGCCAAAGTTTTTCGTACAACTGTAACAGAGATATAACACGTTTCAATTTCAATTGGTGGCCTCACGTGGCTCACCACCTACTGCAAAACTATCATAAGGTGCAAAAATGTTTGTCTCTAATGCATTTACAAATACACATTTTGTAGTAATGATGTCATCCCCACAAATACATCTTGTGGAGCGCAGAATAAGGCCAAGTTTGGAATTTTGTGGAATTGTATGCATATGAAGGCACTTTGACTAGGTAGTCTTTTATATGTACATTTATGATAGTTTCGAACAAAAATATACTTTCTTCAAAAAGTTGCATTATTGCACAGTCATTTTTTCTTAAATGTAATATTTATTATTAATTATTATTATTATTATTATTATTATTATTATTATTATTATTATTATTATTATTATTATTATTGTATTATAACACAGTCCTCTCCGAAATCAAATTATGGGTTTCATTCCTCTCCAATAAAAAAACAAAACAAAAACAAAACAAAAAAACATCCCACGAGGTTGTTTTAAAAATAAAATAGATAAGAAATGAAAGAAAAAAACAATTAAACACCATACTATACATGGCTGTCTTTTTGGAAGTAAGAAAAGTGATGTACCATACACAGTTTGGACTTTTTTGAATGGTTGTATCACTCTTGTTTGTTTGTTTTTTAACAGGGAGTTTATGTCTTATTTAAAATGAGTCATCACACAAAAGAAAAAAAATACTGTCATCAAAGCAAATGTTTTATTTATGTTTTAAATTACACAACTACCACAAGGAAGACTCTTCAGTCCAGGGTGTCGTCCGGTTAGAAAGCAACACTAAACATTTTTATTACATTTGAATCACTGCCACAAATCATTTGTCATGACTTTCCAGTTTCAGAATCACATACAATAGAAAAAAGAGAAAAGAAGTTTGAACCCTGTTGCACAGAGCTGGAAATATACAGTTCTGAATACTGAAACTTCTATGCATTACAGTCTTAATAGTGTTTTTTTTTCATTGTTTTTTGGGTATGTTTAGTAATAAGATAAGCAACATTCAAAATGTTTTTTTAGTATTTACAACAGTTTTACTGTTAATTTATCGCAATTTTATCGTACCCTCTTCATAAAAGCCACAAACAAACAATGCACGCGCTCTGTTATTTTTTTATGGTATTAATGTTATCAGATTGACTTTTTTGTCCTTTTAAGCTGCAATATAGCAACAGAGTTTTATTAAAAGATTAAAATATACATTACATTACATTGAGAACGAGGAAGTTTACAGTGCTGAAAGATGTTATCAAAACAAGTAGAAGAATAAAAAAAAAGTAGGGCAAAAAAAAAAAACATGGTGATGATGTTTAGAGGTAGTATGTGAGCACTCTAAGCTACGGGAATGGTGGGATTTGCTGCTATGAATTGTAATGAGACAATAAAGCTGTGTATTGATTGTTGGTAATTGACATACTCTTAAGTTATGTTTTGTACAGGTGTCTGCGTCACTGGACCATGGGAGTTTGGATCAGTTGAGGAGCATTCGATGACTTCCAGTATAAAATGTTTACATATGTACATATCAAACATAACATGATAAAATATGGGATGATGTCATGTTGTGGTAACGCAATCAATTACATTTCTTTACGCTCCGGACTGAATAATCATTGGCTTGTACTCATGTATACAGCTGTAATGTAAATCACACCTTGGAAGTAACCACAAAGCTGCTGTTGACCTGTCAACAGTGGAACTGTTGCAGTCACATTAAGAGCTGCTTTAACACATTTGTTATAAGGACACAAAGAAAAACATCTTTTTAAAATAGGAAAAAAAAAAAGTTATCACGTACATTTGACATTTTAAATGTCATGTAAATAGCCATCCTGTATTTTCAATACAGAAGATAAAATGAGCTTGATGAATGTCAGCGGGCTGTTTGATATTTGCACATGCAGTATGTGCACTTACCCCTCAACAAACATCTGATTTACAAAGAAAGCACTGAGTCATGAAAAGTTGGCTCTTCATGATAAAAAAAAAAAAAAAATGTCATCCTTACATGTGGAATGTAGTCATTACAAATGCACAAAAACCAAATGTGGCATGAAAATGTTTTGGAGGTCCTTTGCAGTGGTGCCGCCCATTAAAAGTCCTTGCCCAGCTTGTAGCTTAAATGTATGAAGAGTATATCAGTTGGACGTATCCGAGTGCACGCTGCCAGGTCCCTCTGTGGCAGAAATGACTGAAGACGGGGTTGTTGCATCTTGCCACCCTCCATTTGTCTGAGACACAAACAGGGGAAATTTGAGATGACTATCACATTTCCTGCAATATGATTACACAACAGGCTTAATCACAACGTTGAACATATCTCTCAAACTCCAAACTCATATGAGTCATTTTATGGCATCAGATGCCTTTTTGTTTTAGGGGAAGAAATGTGTATTACTGTCCACAAGGATGGTATTAAATATGAAGGTTGGAGTAAATACAAATATATACAGGCAAGGAAAAAATTAAGAGACCATCCATGCTTCATCAGTTTCCTCTTCATTTTAAATGCCTAGAGGAACATACAATACCTTTGTATGGACAGTTATACATGGAAAAAAAACAAAAAAAAACAGCTCATGAAGGTTTTTGAGCTGATGGAGACATCTCCAAAAGTTGTATTAGTAAAATCCAAAATCATACATAAATAACTTGGCATTGTACTGCCAAAAATGTGTTTTCACTCATTGTGTTTTTTGTTGTCACTTGATACACATTTAGTGGCACCAGAATATAAAATAAACAAGACATTTAAAAATAGAATATGTTGTATATTGGAAATGAAATTGAAGAAGACCTGTCCATTGCAGTCTACAGGTACATTTCATGTCAATTCACACAAATCCCGGGAGAACTGTCAACCGAACAGTCATACATACCTCTTCTTCGTGTTGCTTGCATTTTTTTTTTCTGCTATTAGTTCCTTATGATGTCACGCTAAAAGATCCAAAGTTTGAGAATCCTAGCCCAAACCATTTCCACTTATGGCCTTTCACCGTTGGGGTGCTATGTCCACTTTTGGAATCTGGGAACGGCACACTAAATTTTGGACCAAATTTCGCAGTTCTTAGCTGTAGATTGAAGGTAGATAGAGACCTGTGAAATGGCATGTCTTTGTACTCTGGTCTTATCGATCAGAATCTGGGCTCAGAAATAATATAGATTTACTAATGTTAGAGATATCAATGATTGTAAAATTAATGCAATTTAATAACACCTTGTTTTGTTTTTACATTTTGAATGTACATAGCTTTCAAATGTTTTGTGTTGGTGGAGTTTCAACTGATTCATCGTAAGAGAGAACTCTATATGTAATGAGAGAGTTTCACGGGACTCAGACCTTTAGTGGGGTCTCCATGGGACGAAACAATCATTTTGGCCTCCCTAATTCTTGTCCCTTTTCACCATGTGAGCACACGCTGACGGGAATGAGCTTTTTACTGCATCATTAGTCACCTTTGATCAACATTCAGAGCCAACAAAAATGTTGATTCTTCAACTCTCTGAACAAAGCTTTTGCATATATTTTTGGGATTATTTTGTTTATTAAAAAAGAAAAACCTGGAAAGTAGGTCAACTTTCATAACTGTTTACCCTATTCCAAGGTGTTTCACAATGCAATTTTAACAATAATCCATAGCTTTCACTATTCTGACTAAATTCTTGACAGCTCCAGCTAATAAACCATAGTAAATATACACATAATACAAATAAACATGCAAAAGAACAAAATAAAATGAAACTACAATTAAAACTACATAAAATAAACATACAATAAATAAACAATGAGTCTACAGAAGTTGCTGGATGGAGTCTCTCCCAAATGATTATGGGCACCGGACAGGGTTGATACAGTAGACATGACATGTATATATACTATATCATAAAATTTTAGTAGCTCGGTAAAATGTACGTTAACATTATTGCAAAGATTTTTTTCGACACGTCAAGTTTGCATTACAACTTATTATAACATCCACTCTTGTATTAACTACGTCCTGTCTCTTAATGCACATTCAGCACTGCATTTGATTTTGCCAGACAGTTATTGGAGTAGGCACACATTGTTTACATTGAGATTTCCATATATATTTGTGTCATAACATCGTATGTCTTTTACTGCCTGCAAACATCCATTTTTTAACACCTAATGAACTGCCTAACATGCCTCCTTCCTGAAAAACCATGATCACCTTTTGGGCTAGCCTTTGAAATAGCTGTGAAACAAGCAAAGAGACAAATTTGTGTTACATCCCAACCAATGGCAGAGATGCCTCAAATCAGTGTCTAAGCAGAGTTCAGCAGCGTCCGGCAGCTTGTCGCTACATATTTTCCTGCCAGTCAGGAGGAGGGAGGGCTCGGCCTGGGTGAGGTGGGGAGAGCTGAGTGGAAGTGACAAGGCAGGGCCTCGCCAAGAGAGCCAGTCTTAGCCAGCCTGACTTTGCCTCGCTCTAGGCATGACCTAGCCTTTACTGGATCCGTCTACGTCACCATCAACAACGCTAAAGGTTAGTCTATGCTAATATGTCTACAAAGCACTTTTTGGATGAACATAGAAGCAGTGCAACACTACCTCATTCAGGGATATGATAATATGTTTGTGTGTTTGTCTCTTGTTGAACAGTATTACTTGTTTATTTTAATTCATTTATTGTTTATGGAAAATGTGAGGATGACTCAGTCGTGCCCGTTGCTATTTTGGTCAGGATTGTGCAAAGCTCCAGTGAGCCACTAGGCACAGGTCTACAGCACACATGGAAGTGAGAAACCTTGTGAGAAAGTGAAAAACACTTGCTCTAGCTGGGGGCTGACGTGTCGGAAAAGCTTAGAGTAATAAGGCTTCAGCAGAAACAAAATGACACCGGAAGCTACCGGTACAGTCCATAGAATTTTCTTGCATAGAAACTGTCACCTATTTTATACACACACGCACACACACACATACATACATAAGTTGTAATATATATATATATACATATATATATATATATATATATATATATATATATATATATATATATATATATATATATATATATATATATATATATATATATATATATTACAACTCAGATATGTATTGTGTATTTTGAAAAGGACTGGCCTGATTTCAATGTAATGCCATATATCAACCTGAGCCATATTTGATTTTTGAACAACAATACAGAACCTCTGTGACAATTGTTAAATAGATTTTAGGCAAATCACAAGAAGATAATCACACAAACCAACACAATGTTGCTAATGTGAATACATAGACAGATCCACGAATCCCTTTCGCTAACACTTATTCACTTAGGTTACGGGTAAGCTGGAACCTATCCAAGCCTATCAAATAGACTTTGGGCGAGAGGAGGAAGCCCATACCTTGGACTGGTTGTCAGAAAATCACACGGGGAACCTGAGAAGCATGTGTTTACAAATCCACGTGCGTCCATCAGACACATCGTTTTTTGACATCAAACTATCACTCATCGTCCATCTACTTTTTTATTCAGCAAAACATGACCACTTGAACATGAGCGTTTTTGACAACTTTGTCCGCCAGTTTTGTCTTTATCTCCTGTGCGACCTTGCTTTCTGGAATAACTTGAAAATAAAAGCCAACCAATGCCATTCGTTTCATACATTACTTGATATCTCACATTTTCTTTTGAATAATTGTCTGGTTTCCTTTACAACCAGCTGTGTTGCCAGACAGATTTCAGACAGATTGGGGCACATGCTACAGTATTGATATTTTTTCCAGTGCCCCAGTAAGAATTTCACCAATAAGAACAAATTTTCCTCAGACCGCACATGCACATACTTATATTAATTCATTGCTACTGTATTCACTCCACATAAACAATGCACACATGGCTAATTAATATGGCAATTTATTCGTGCGTAGCTGATATTACTTCCGTAAGTACGTGAGGCAGGGGCAGGTGATGAGAATCAATGCGGGAAGTTGGTAAGTTTAGCCAACAACAACCTGTTGAAAATATTATTTTGAATTGGCTTTAAGTGTAATTCCGAGATGGATATCAGAAAGTTATTGGCCTGCAGCAGGGATAAAGCAGCGAGCAATGAGGGGGGTAAATCAAGTCCTAGCTAGCAAGGCAAAATGTCGGTCTTAGGTTCATGCTAAGTTAGCTGACGTTATTCCTTGTGTCAACATTCTTATTACTTTGCTGCACGAGCTGTCGTGGGGATTTCATTAGCATGAAACATAACGCTTCTTATGGTCTGTTGGCTGAGTATCGATGATAATTTTGTGTTAATAAAAGATTTAGTTGGTTGTACATCTTTGAAGAATATGGAATATAGTGGTTTGGGACCCTGTACTCACATTTAAACTGTGTGGACTGTACATCGTGTTTCGGCCAAGAGCATCACTGTATCCTGCCGTCTGACTGATAACATGGCGCAGGGTATCCACCTGAAGAAACAGACAAGGTAGACAAGCTGTTCAACTCTGTGTGTTTCAGCAGGACAACACTCACTTTACACATGCTGAGGCAAAAAAAAAAAAAACTAACTTGGGTGAAAGGGCATCACACTTCAAAAGACAGAAAACATTCCGACTGGATTTACTAATGACACTACAACATTTTCTAATACAAAAAATAAATTGATTTGAATTGCACATAAATTTTGCATGATTACTGTTATACAAATACATTTGACTCCTCACAATAAGCACAAGTTAAAAAAAAAATCAGGAGCACTACAATTGCTTTAATTATTCATCATTCATGATATTCATTATACCTTTATCTATATACATACAGATTGTATCGCGTAGATCTACAAAGATAAATTGATATAGATTGCTGTTGTAAGTGCACAACTGTGACCACTTACAGAATGGTAGACAGCTACAACAAGCAATAACACAATGAGACAAAGGAGGATAGGACAGTAACAAAAGAGGGGAACACATTAGCAAAACAACCCAATACCAACCCAAGAGGTCAAGTCAAAGCCAAATGCATTCACCAATTGTTCACTTAGGCATGATGTCTGGAATCTTAGATATTTTGTGATAATATTCAGCCGAATCTTCCATCCAAAAACATCTCATCAGTAGACACTCTGTTTGCCGCTTGGCGGTATCAGAGAACCTCACAGAGCAAATGTGGGCTTCTCTCACGAGATATATCTTTCTGTGCGTACTCTAACGTGCTTCAGAGTGCACTGAGGAAGGCTCAGTACACAGGCAAGACAAGGACAGCTCTCTGCAACGGCAGCGAGGAACTGTCCCTGATTGTTAATCCTACCTGTGACTGTACATTGGCTCCGACTTGTGCCCCTTGGTAAGAATCCCCATTCAGACTCTGCATGCTCAAGTACATGTCCCCAGAGTTTGGGAGGTTAAAAGAACCCGAAGAACCTAGAGAGGGAAAATGTAAGTAGCTGAATAACATGAAAGGGCTATAATAGGACTGCACATTCGCACACAAGTAATGCAAGCACGCATCGCGCACAGGCACGCACCGCGAGCGCGCGCGCGTGCACGCACGCACACACAAATATGTCTGATTAAATGGAACCCAACTCAAAGAGACACATACAAATATACTGGAGAAAATGCCCATAAAGCAAGCAACTACCAGAGTGAAGGAGGAAAGCAAAAGAAGCAAATAAACAAACGGAAGGGGACAATATGCAGGAGGACTGAGGAAGGCTTTTATAGTTTTACCAACATGATGGACACAAATGAAGTGAGAATCACACGGCACAAGGGGCTCTATATGTGGTTGGTCGCTTAAGCTCCCAATTGCTCCACATCATCTACGCCTAATCTAACACTGGCGGAAGTTATCACATGGTAAATGACAAGAACAATAGAAAGCTTATGAAAAGACCAGTACCAGTAAACATGTTGGTTAAAAGAGTGTTTTTGCTCTCTGCAGAATCCAGCTGAAACTCCTCATCTTTCATCTGGAATCCTGGGTGCAAGAAAAAGGGACCACTTCATAAGCTTACCAAATCCTGATGCAGTTCATCCCAGTCCAAACCGATCACATTCATTTTACTCATCGCACTGGTCTTTTGGTAATATGTAAAATAAACATATTGCTAAAATAATCCGAATCCTCCTCGCTCCTGTTTTTACACTTATATAGCCAAATAATATGCCACATTCCACGTGACTACATACTATTACATTTTCAAACGACAGGAGGTTTGACAGAAAAGTCAAGAGAAAACAAATCCCATGGCAATATTCAGATCTTTTTTTTTTTTGTTGTTCTTTTCCAAAAATACATGTATTTTCGGTTCACGAGTCAGGAACGCTCCCTTTATGCATGAGTTTGCTTGGCACCAAGTGTCTTATAGATGGGAGACACTGTGATCCCCAAGCTGGGAGCTGAGCCTGTCACTCTCGCCTGCGTGAATGGTTCATGAGGGAGGAAGGGAGGGAGGGAGGGAGGCAGCAGGTTAAGGCCTGAGGTGTGGAGCAGGTTTATTTTTCTTTTTTTCATTATGCAGGAGTGCCTACCGGAGTTAGGTGTAGTGGGGGAGTTGGCCTGGCTGTTCTGCACCGCAGCGGCTGCAGCGTGTGCCGCATTTACAGCAGTCTTGGCGGCGTAAAGGTTGGCCTCCTCCTGAAACTTGCCAATATTTTTCTTGTAGCGGATTCGTTTGTTGCCGAACCAGTTGGATACCTGCGTGAAAGAACACAGAGGGGAGGAGCAGAGGAGTCAGACGTCAAGCAGCCAGAGCAGCGTGCACTGAGCAGTGTGACTGTTTCAAGATGTCATGTTTGGGTCCATCAAGTACCCAATTCCCAGCCCCTCCAGCAATGTCCACTGGGTACACAAGCTAATTAAGCCATAATAAGGAGCCACTTGTGTCTTCACATGGATGGGAGCCTGACATACTCGCAGCTCTGTCTCCTGACAAAACCCAAACACGAGGGACGCCTGCTGCTTCGACATGTCCGTTATTGCGTGGCTGGCTGTTAAGGATATACCCCCGCCCCTCAGTGATATGCGCAGACAAGTGAGTGATGCGATAAAAAAGAAAAAAAAGAGGAAATAAAAATGAATGAATGACAACGGAAACAACAAATGCATATATTTTGCAATTTAAAGGTTACATACTACAATTGTTTCCCATCAAAAATGTAACGGAGGAAAGAACCTTTGGATGAAAGTGAACTACTTTTTGAAGACCAAGAAGACATCCTTGTCCAGGTAAATTCAGGCCCCTTTCCTGCATCTTTCGTAACGGGCATATACATTCACATTTGACTGCCCTTTACTAGAATCTTTTTTCCAAATAAAGCTTGCATAGCAGCCAGAAAATATGATCACTTTGCTATGCAATCATTTGAAAAACTCTTGTCTGTATGGGAGTATTTCGGAAACAGAATTTACTATATAGAAGAACATTTAGTAAACAGTGGCCATTAAATTCTGCCATTCCACGTTGAGAGTCAGTGTTGAAATTATTAAATAAAAAATGGATCATTTAGAGTTTAGAGCAGTCTACAGAAACGAGATCCCGTGTTTAGGCGAAAGGACAAGCTTGAAAGCAGTAGCGGTGTGCCAAATAATCGACTCACGTAGACATCGGGATTCTCAGTTACTACGATTTACATCGATTTAAAACATCACTAAATCGATACAGGTGGAAGGAAATCAATAATCTTCCTGTCGGCTTTCGTACTACGTTGGAGGGGCGTTGTGCCATAACATCACCACTGCGAGTCAAGCCTGCTCAGCAGCGCGCACAAAAAAAAAAACAACAACTCGGCTGCTAACGAATGGAGTTTGACTGTCTTGGATCTGCTGATTGTGTAAGCATTTCCCTATCGCGGGTTGAAAGTGTGAAATATTTCTGCCAACTTCCAACTAAGTAGAATCCGTTTCATAGATCAGCAACGACACCACAGCTATCCTCGCTTTCTCGCGCATGCTTGTGAATTAATTGAGCTAACCAGGAACAAATATTCATACAGAACAGAAAGCAAATGGTCTTTAATCAACACGACACAAAACTTCAACATGTCCACAAAACAAATAAAACAAAATGAGATAAAATCCAAAACAATGAATGCAAACTCCAAATTGATTTACAAACACATATTACTTACATTCGTGTAAATGAATGAACATACTGTACTAAATAATGTTACAATTGTGACTGATATGCTGAGAGCTGAACAAACTGGAACAGGTTCCACGCTTTGCCCATACAATTTAGCGGCTCCGTTTTTTGTCATAAATGTACTGAGAAATATTGATATTTTTCATTTGGGCAACAGTTTTTCATATAATATTTTGGGACTGCAATTTTCTGTGAAATAACTATGTATCACGTTCTACCCTTTTTTTTTTTTAAGTTTATTTTATACAATGAAAGCTATCCAATGTATAGCTAGCTTTAAAGAGCGGCAGTTGTCCACATGCTATTTTTGAGGAAAAGGCATTTTCCTTAAAAAGACAGTCTCTCTTTCTTATTCTGTCTGAAGACTGAAGTAGTATAATGAATCTTTGTGCATCAACAGATTGAAGCAGAACTCGTTTTTAATTGAATCGAATCATTTCAAATCAGTAATCATTTTGAATCTGAGACCACAAAATCAAAATCACATCAAATGGATAGTAAGCAGAGTAGTTTGAAATGCAAATTTCACTGAAGTGAAACTTCTAACATTAGTGAGACCCTCAAACGTTCTATGAATCTTCTGAGTAGATTCTGGCTCTGTGATAAGAGCAGAATAATGATGAGATGATGCATGCTTTTAATGGTTCTATAAATTAGAGTGTCTCATTGCTGTGCTGCTTCCCCCCCCCCACCCCCACCCCCACCCCCACCCCCCACCCCACTCCATCTATGCAAGCTCACTGGCCTTGCAGCCCACCACTGGACCAGCCAAAGAGCAGCTGCCCCTAATGACGCTTTATTTAATTTCCACCCATGTGCTTAAATTTTAATATCCCCAGCAGCCAGCCAATGTTGTGGCATAAAAAGTGACTGGATTTGCAGGACAACAGATCATTTCTATCCTGCACGTCTCTGTGCTCTAAATCTTTAATATCTAAGCAATTAAAATTAATGACCATTCAGGCGAGACCCACTGTCGGCGGCAGGGTTTCCTTGACATCAATTGTTTGATGGCTTTACCTAGAGGTTAAACTAACAAGCAAGGTTTAATTGGAAGCAATGAAAGCCCTGGCTATCATCCTTTTTACTTAACCTGCTTATAGTGGCTTGGAATGATGTAATCTTCACCCTTTTTTTCCCCCCAAAACAGCTCAGAAAATGGAAATTACACATTTTACAGACATAATTCTCTTCGCGCATATATTTTTTTAAATGCATAGTTTTAAGTAGAGAACGTCTTAATCATGAAGTGTGACCTTGAGCTCCTTTAATCTTTGCCACTCTTAAACAACCATGGCGGCTATGGGAGCAAATCTTTCAGTTTGCCAGTCAGAGGAGCGCATAAAGTGTTTATAGTTCAAGTATATTCCATTTCTGCATTGTGCCTGTCCTTCCTGATAACAAGTAATATTGGTCCGCCACCATTTACGGTATATGAGCGTTCGAGGCACATAGAGAGGCAAAGCCTTAAATGTCACATTTTTCTTCTCTTCGCCCACTGAACACCGGCTTTAGTGGTTCTCCGGGTCAGCCTACTATCGAGCAATGCGAGGTGTGGATCACCACCTAATCTATACAACTAATTCGCTTCCATTTCGGAGAAGGCCACGCATCCAGCCGACTGCTAAGCGAGGGCACAGCCAGGGTGTTAGAATACCTGACATCAGCAGCCTTGAAGCCAGCGATCGTGTAATGAGCGTGTGGACTGTTTGCAAGAACACAATAGAGTTGCTCCACAGTTTGAGAGGCCGGAAAGCCGTTATATTCTAATTGAATCAATAATCCTCACTGATCAATGGATATACATGGTCTGTCTGGGACTACAGTTTGGACAACCTTGAATGTCCGATACAAATGGAACATTTTTTTTCGCGTGACGCAACCAGTCGGGCAGGACCCATAAATAAGGAATAAGTACAAATGTTTGATCCAGTGCACCGGGTGAGGCTCAGCAGGAAAAAGGAAAATTACAGTTAATTTTCAACTTTCAAGCTATAATAGGGCACCGGGGAAGCCAGGGCTCCTAAACATACATGCGCTGAGCTGAGTAAAATATGAACCAATTCAAAGTCAACCTTGCTAACAATAATGCGGCGTGTTTCATCAGCAGTGATGTATTGAGCAGAGCTTCCGACTGATATTGGCATACCGCTCACGATGGATGGTTTTTACTTGATGAACTGTTTGAATAATCAACAAAGCCCACAAGAAGAATTCGGGATTTTGACAAATTACTTAACTAAGCCCACCAAATAGCCACCGCGATTGGATTGTGAGTGTGTAAAGTGGTGGCGCTGTGAAGGATAACACACTTAGGGTGCACGAGGCATTAGGGTGAGCCTCACATTCTGCTGTTCACTTTAAATGAGCTAAAGCATTAAGAATAAGTCAATAGCAATGTCTGCTGTGGCCTCTGTTTGTCGAGGAGTGCGCCACTAATGGGGCCTGGGATGAGTTCAAGTGAATTTTTAAAGGCACTCTAATTCTTGCAAGGACTGATTTGTTCTCGTGGGGACCGGTACAGTGGCCTGCTTAGCAAGGCGCTCGGAAAACTAAGCTAAGTTCCTGCGGTGCCAATTTTTTTAAGTGTTGTAGCGTGACTGTGCCAGGGGGTTCATTGAACAAAAGGTGGATATTCAGAACACCAGACATCCTGTTGATGCCCAACAACAAACAAACAATAGAAAATGCAAAATAGCATGTGACACATACTGTAGTTTGTACACACAAAATATGATGAAAAAAATAGTGTGCTTGTAAAACATGAGCTGACCAATATAGTCAATGGAACTGTGCAATTGACTCAAGGTGGGATGTGAATTGTACTATTTTAATAATGTTCAGTATGTTCCATCATATTCTTTGAATAACATTAGCAATGATCTAGTTGTGTGAGAGGGAGGGGGTCTGTGCAGTGAAGTGGCTATTACATACATAAACAAAAGAGGTAACAAATAAATGAAAACAGTGGATCAGGAGAAGTTATGACATACCTGAGATACTGTGATGGTGCTTCCCACCCCCTGAAGGCAAAAAAGAATGGGCTTTTACAGTATCTGACTCTTCATGACTACACTCAATAAACCCCTTAACACTCCCCTCCCCACACAGAACAAAACACTGCAGATGAATCGTTATGTTATAGATTAATGTCTCTCTGATATTGTGCCTCGTGAGGACGAGCATAGAACAAAAGAACATGCTTGCGTTAAGCGTGTACATACTGGTCAGCGGGAAATAAAGGGGGTGTGCACGGTAAAAATTTAGATGGGGCGAGGGGGGTTAGGTGTGAGCCATATCGCCTTCAGGTTTACAGCCGAAAAGGAGGCTGTGCTATGAAGCCCTTAAGTCACATTTTGTAAACTATAAAGGATGGCGGCATTTGGGGAGGCTTTCAAATATGATCTTATAGCCATTATGAGCACAGCATTGAGAATCTTATTTTTCCCCCAAAAGTGATGATTCCTTCCCGGTTTACGACCTAAGTGAGTGACGGGCAGGAAAGAGCGCATGTGGAGGATGGGAATGAGTGCGGAGGGGGAGTTGGGGGGAGGTGTTGGCAGGGGAAAAGGCGTCGGGGTGGTAAAGGAAGGACAGCATAGTGCTTTGATTGAGGCCAAGATGATGGTCCTCGCCTCCCTGTGGCCCTGCTCAGACCGCCTTGACTGAAGCATCATTAGGCAGTCACAATGTCAAGGTTAGCTGAGGATGCTGTGTCTTGGTGGTCTAACCCATGGTAAGGGTCCCTCTAGGCTTCTCCCTACAACCCCCTGATTAGCCAGCAGCTACTGTTAGATGTGCGCTACCCACCTGGGAAACTGTGATGCTGCACTTCTTGGCCAGCTCCTCTTTCGCCTCCTCGCTCGGGTAAGGGTTGCTGAGGTGTGAGTAGAAGTACTCGTTCAAAATTTCTGTCGCCTGCTTGCTGAAGTTTCTCCTTTTCCGCCTGAGTGGGGGGCAAAACGAGAGAAGGGAAGAGCGAGCCTATTAGTGTGTCCAGCGTGAACCCATTCATTTGGATCAGACAAATTGTGCAATCAATCTCGCGCATAAATGATGAAAATGATGAAGAATGGGCTCTAAGGGACATCAGGTGCAGAATACTGTACTGCGTCCCGCTGCAAGTCTCGTCGAGACAAAGCGGACTGGCTTCCACGCTGACAAGCGGACACACAAACAAATGCACACACAACTTCAGAACACATAAAATGTTTAATTTGGTCTGTTGGTCTCCAATTTCTAGTCCAAGCGTGTAATATGCAGAGTTTAGCGCCGTGGATGGGTGGGCTTCGTGATGGAGCGCAAAGCCCAGTCGGAGTGCATCTCGGTACATTATAGAAATCACGGCATGCACAGTTGAGCATTGTTCCTTAAGTGCCACAGCCCCAGGGAACTCCAGCAGAAACAAGCAAACTCTTAACTAGATCTGGGTCCGCTTCCCTCCCAAGGGCACTACTTATCACATTCTTGAGCATTTGCTTATTTGGTGCCGTGTTTACTGCGGCTAGCGCAGGCAGCGGGCAGCAAATGTGCTTCCGCTTGGCTTGCTTGGCCTAAACTTGTGTTGAGCCTTGCAAAATTGCACATTTCCACAATCAACATTTGCTTTACGCATGACCTGGGCCTCAATTTACATTGTACTCAGGTGGGTGGGGTTAACTGTCCGGAAAACTCATCATTTATGGAACACGAATATTATTGAAATTATGCATCTCTGCTATTACAGTCTGTTTTGAGCAGTATGTTCAAAATGAATTTGAATGAATGTAAGGCAAAGAAATGAGCAGGACCCAATTTGAAAACTTCCAAAATAATATGCAATATTTTGGTCAAGGTTTGTGTATGTTTCGATGTTTGGGGCTTGTGTCAAAGCTGAAAAAAAATAGCCGCAATGTTGAGATTTGCTGGAAGTTAAAGCCCTTACCCCACGGAGAGGCAAACGTTTGCGAAGGTAGTAAATGTTGATTTCTCGTCATGAGTCATTCAAGGTCACAAATGTTCACTCCGCATTCCGGACCACTAGACATTCCCCAGACCACTAGACATTCCCCAGACGTCCTCTTAGCATAGATGTCAAACCAATCCTCGAGCGCCGATATCCTTATCTCTCAAACACACCTGATTCAAATGATTAGGATCATTTTCAAGCTCCTGTAGAGCTTGCTGATGAGATCATCAATAGAATCAAGTGTCTTGGGGAGGAAAAACTGGAAAACATGCAGGATACAGGACTTCGAGGACCGGAGTTTGACACCTGTGCCTTAGGCGACCAACAAGTTTATCGATTTTTTTTTTCGTCACAAGGAAATGTCATGTTGCTTGTTTGAAATGTTTTTGTTTAGATTCTAGTTTGCTCGCTATATATATATATATACATATATATATATATATATATATATATATATATATATATATATATATATATATATATATATATATATATATATATATATATATTTTTTTTTTTTTTTTTAAATGTGATAAATGTGTGTGTGTGTATTGTATAATGTGGAGTACTTGTTTGCCATACAATGGTAACGGTCGCACAACAGTGAGTGCAACACAGTGATCTGCGTCCTACAAAATTGGCAGTGATCCACATGCGCAGAGTACTTTAAAAAACTGCAAGATAGTCTCCATTACAGAAGATGTCCGTTTGGCCAGAAAAAATAGTCTACACCAATCCTTACATCTATAAACTAACGTTATTTGCTGCTGAAACTTATAAAAACTTCCATCAGCAAGCATTAAGGATGTTTAATTTGAAGAAAAATAATAATGAGGAGGAGAAAAAGATGAAAAAGTCAAAGAAAATCGCAAAACAGTGTCTACACACATTGTTGATGTATGAAATATGTAGTTTGGGGGAATATCAGCTGATTATGTGCAAGGGGGGTGTAAGTGGTGTTGTCAATGTAAACAGTATTTTGGTGTCATAAATTGTACAGGTTTTAAGTGTTTATACATTATTTTTGCCTTCTTTTTGCGTTGTCTATTATTCTTTCATTGTTCACCTTTTTTTTGGTAAGAATTTGTCATCGTAAATACTGGAAAAAACGATGCTGAAGAGATCCACCACAAATTCCAAACCTGCCAAGTCATCTTGCTTTGTTGCATTTCGGTCCTCAACCCCCTCGCCTAAACCCTGTCAGGGAATTTTCTTTGAAATGTTCTTGCAAAACAAAAAACAAACTGGTGTCACACATTTGGAGAAGGTCTACTGTGGCTATTGTTTGCAACCTCAAATGACCTAATGACCGCTAGATGCAAGGAAACATTCCTTGCAACAAGAAAAAACAAAACAAAACATTAAAAGCATTGCCAAATATCTGTGTAACGTCTGGTGAACGGTCATGACCTTGAACAAGCTCTGATGAACACTGACAAGAAGTCAGCATTCGATACCTTCGCAGACACTCGCAAAAACGTTCACCACTCAGTGTAATTCCGGTTTAATCAACTGAATCAACCAAAACACATTCTCAGGCCAGACTGTCCTTAACTATCCTTAAAAGTGTGCAGTTTCCAGTTTTGTAACCACAGAGAGCATGATGCATATTTTTTTTTTTCCTTAGCAGTCGTTCACTTAAAATGTAAGAATGGTTTTTCGCCTATTGTTTTAATGGGAAAACAACTAAATTGAAGAGCTGCGGAACAAAGTTTGGGTTATATGGGTCAAAGCAAAGCAGGAAACTTGTGAAGAGCACGCACTGACCTGGCATCAAGGAATCTGGAGCGCAGGATCATGACAGCCTCACAGGTGCTCTGTTTCAGTTGCATTTGGATGGAGCTGAACTTACGGTGGATGATTCCCACCATGCGCTCAATCTCTTTGGGCGAGATGGGCCGCGTACGAGACTGTTCCCGCAGCAGGTTCATCACATGGGTAGTGAATTCGTTACACGCCTGTCGAGTAGCAATAGGGACAAAAAAGCTAGTGAGTTTTGTAAATGTCTCGCTTCCAGCCTCTATAGAAGTCCAAAAAGTCCTTTGGTTGTTTCTCTACGATTGTAAACATTTTTCACATGGGGAATGAGCTCATTAGGCGCAAGGTTGTCTTGTAAAAAGCTCCAAGTGAGCACAGCGTTTATACTGTATAATACGTTGACATCATAGGTGAATTCATGTATGAATATAAATGCCAATTTGCAATTTGGCTTTGGCCTAATGCAGAGTGAATTTAACAGCTTTCCGTTAAATCAGTAATTCATACATGATTAATTAGAATAACCCATTCATGTAGTGTGCAGTTTAGCTCATTACTCTGAGTAAAATTCGTTAAGTATTTACATTTAGATAATTAAAAGCTGGAAATACCGCTAAGAGAGATGCATTCACTGCCTGCAAAGTGGTGCATGCCCCTGTAAGCCCACCTCCACTCACTAAGAGTACATTAAGTCTAATTTAACTCTTTGGCTAGATGAAGCATTACTGCTACATCTTTTTTTTTTTTTTTTTAAATCATAATGTCTCTGTGTTTAATGGAAAGATCAAAGCGGCAGGTGAGGTAATCATACTTTTACTGGACAAAGTTCACTTACAGTTACATCTGCAGTCATACATTTTCTCTTCCTTGAAAAAGCCTCTTGAGCCTATTACTTGCTAATTAATTTTGCAATGCTTTTAAGAATCTATAGCATTCAGATGGCCAATATTTCACTAACAAGCCCTTTTTTTTTGCTTAGGAAAATGAAACTGGCAGACATTTACAATGATATCACTCTGTTTAATTGCTAACTACTATTTACCCTGGGACGACACTTTTCACATTCCTGTAATCTGTACATGCTGCCATGTTCTTTGAGTGGCATCATTGACAGATCCAGAAACCAGTTGACTGGCTACATTGCTACGTGTGGACAAAGGGAATGTAAACCTATTATTTTGATCAATCCATTGCATGTTTTTTTTCTGTTTCTTTTTGGCTCTGGTCCACAATTACATCAAAACTGAGATGGATAAATGCATTAGCGATAAAGAAAATTCATGCAAAGAATGAAAACAAGTCTTTTCTCCTCAAACTCTGGCAAAAAGCTTTTGTCTGAATCATTGAAACGAATGCTGAAAATCTTGCTTAATCCTTTTTTTTTCATGAATTCTTTAAATTTGACAAAAATATCACGGTTCTTGATGAAGCAAGCAAGTACATCAACAATGTGCATTGGTCGTTGTGTTGCTGACGTTAGCAGGTTGATGTGGAGTGGCCATTACATTACTGGGGGGGAAGAAAAAAAAACCGCCATTTGAAAACAAAGCCCATAGACATGTTTAATCCCATAAATATTGAACACCAATGTTCACAGCATTAGATAGGACTTTTAAGGTATTATGGTGTGAGGCAACTGTGAGACAACAGAATCTAATTTTGTGTCAACATCTAGTTCAAGAGTAGTTGGGAATTGACCATGGTAGTGCTTCAAGCTGGAAGAGAATCATCTTGCTTTGAGCTTACTTGTCCAGAAAAGGGCCTCAGAAAGTTTCTGCCAAATGAGGAAGCAGATTTTGATTGTTTAATATTTGAAATCTGTTGTTCGTATATTCTTTTTTAATGATTGGAAAATGGATTCTAATGTGAAATATGTTTCCGCCAAACGTAGAGTACAACGTACAACTTAGGTTGCTATCGTTAGAAAAAGCATTGCTTCTGAAAGAAAAACAATAAACAAAAGACCATCATTTTGATGGTAGGGAGATCTTGACCTTGAGAAAACAAAGACCATCCTTACCTGTTCATATTTCTCCAACTCCGTGTGATAGATCTGTCTGATCTGGGTCAGCTTGGCTCTGTAGTCTGAATGTTCAATAGAATTGTCAGCTGCCCCGCCCGAGGCAGCGGCTGCAGCTGCGGCGGCTGCTGATCCGCCACCCTTTTCTGGTCCCGCCACGCCCTCCGCCAGCAGCATGTTGTCTAAACGCATGAGCTGGGGGTCTGGCGGGTCCTCCTCCTGGGCACCCCGGATGCTGAGACCTGCACACAGACAAGGGAGAGAGGGACTCGGATGAAGCTAGGCCATGACATACAAAAACAGACACTTATTTAGGTACCCTACTGAGAGTGCCTCTTTAGGTACAAATAATCCAACCATAGTATGTGAAACACATCTGCTTTTTATGAAACTGGATTGATATTAAACATGTTGTTGTTGTTGTTGTTTTTGTTTTTTGTTTTTTAATAAGTTCTGTATTGATGGTAGCAGGTGTACCTAATATTGTGAGGAAAATAGTGACCATCTTGCAAACTTGTCCTCACGAAGGTTGCGGGCGTGCTTTTGCCCAGCATGTCTTGGGCATGAGGTGACATATGCCTATAGGTTGCCAGCCAATCACAGTGCACAATCATACTTAGAGTTGCACTTTTAAACATTTAGAGTGGTCAATAAACCTAACGTGCATGCGTTTGGATTGCAGGAGGGAACCGGAGTACAGAGAAAAAAAACACAGGCACGGGGAAAAAATCCAGACTCCACACAGTAGAGCCAGCACTGTGAGACTGCTGTGCTAAACAGTTGTCCACCATGCCTCCCCTATTATTTATTTTCATTATTTTAAAATTTCTTGAATTGCAGATG
Organism: Hippichthys cyanospilos; assembly: GCF_059441005.1. Taxonomy (NCBI): domain Eukaryota; kingdom Metazoa; phylum Chordata; class Actinopteri; order Syngnathiformes; family Syngnathidae; genus Hippichthys; species Hippichthys cyanospilos. The sequence goes on along the minus strand of NC_142369.1, from coordinate 28,196,385 downwards.
AATACTTTACACTATGAAGACAGTATTATTTGACAGTATTTATGTACATTATATTTGCATTAGGCTCTGAATAAACCTGGCACAGGTGTTGGGAAAAATTTAAAGTATTATTACGTCGACATAGTCTGCCCCAATATAACGTTTACCTTGCAGGTATGTAGTCAGCACTTTCTGGGAACGCGCTGTGTTGCTGTCGCCCATGTCTAAGTCTGTGCTTTTATTTACACACGGCAGCGCACACTGTGTACGGTGAGGTTGACATGACAGCAACATCCAGAAAGTGACAAATGCTCAATTGTGAAGTGGCACTCCTACTTTGTGAAGAGATTCTAAACAGAAAACTATATCTCCAGTGTCTCAATTTTGACACAATGGATGTTTGAAACTGTGCAATATACCTACTCGCTTTTCTACTTTTTCTTTGTTGGCTACTAACCTCTGAATTTTGTGTTATTTGTTTAGTAGGACAATGAGAGCCGGAGTCATTTTATGTGAAGTGTTTGTTCATTAATTCTGGTCATGCAATCAGACCCTGCTGTTCACTGTCTCACCAATCTGTCGGTAAGTTGTAATCACCCAGTAGATAGCATTCACGCACACCTGGACACACTGGCAAAGCAGCTTTGATGCCAGGCTTTTTAGTATAAAAACAAAACAGCACAATGGCTCAGCATAACAACACTTCAGTGTCTGGTAAGTGCAAGGAGTAGCTACTCGGACATTTGATTGCCAGAGTTGTTTCATTTCAATAATCCCTCTCACAATTCAGGGATTTTAAACAGCTCACTACAGCTACATTAAGATACGATTGGCCTCTAGATTCCAAATAAGAAGATTAATTATGTCAGCTAGCAGTCATGCAATGAGAGATGACTTGACTGACTTGCTGCCTGACCCTGTGAATCACTCACAGGAGTGAACACTAAAAAGAACTCTTGAGTTGTAAATTTGCTCTTTTCAATAACCAAATAAACAACCAAAATCAAAAAAGACACAGACACACACACACACGCACACTATCTGTATCCACTCCACTGATGGTTCCACGTTTTGTTGAGCTGCAATGTCAGTGAAAAACAAATTTGCCTCTATTTATGGATTGCCTGGCTTTGACTCTTTGAGGTGTAATGGTGTGAAAGGAGTGGATGAATGTGGCTATTTGTGTTGGAGACATTGAGATGCTGGACAAGGCTCCATCAGGCTCGCACAGCCAACCCAACCATGTGGACAATATGCCGCTTGCTCCACTAACCCTCGTCCACCATCGTATAGCATCTGCACAACTCTCACACCCAAAGCTCTCATTGTGGGGGAACCGTTCCAGATTATGCACACACAAAAATGGCACACGATTCAAACGTTGATCTATTTCAGCATGCTCTAATAGCTGGTGGTATGTCTGCCTCTGTGGTTCATATTTTCCTAATTTGGTATTTACTCACTCTCGGATTCAAGTGAAGCGCCCAGGCTCTAAATTTCCTCAGTGTTGCGGGCGGCTGTAGGTAGCTAGTCACGTTTTTCATGTCAGGTATATTAAATATAACTCTGGGACGTGGTGTACATTTCCACAGCAAACGCAATTGTCACTTTTACTCTGTTCACGCAGTGTCCAGGGGAAATGCAGCCTAGGGAATTTACAGAGCTTTTCAACTTAATAGGCATAAATCACTGGTTTCATTCAAACTAAATAATCACACACCATAAAGAGCTACTTGTCTTTCACCATATACCATATTAGCACAAAGTCCATGAGTGCAATAACTTGGCAATTCGCAGTAAAGCAAAACAGAGCGCGACATTAGTAAGTGACATGTAATCCTGTTAGTCCGCTGACATGCGGAGCGGCCGTGACATTTTTATCATACGTGTCCATTTCTATTTGAGAAATCAGCAGGATAAAAATGATTACTCTGCTAGCCCGTGAAGCCGACGGCCCCGCAGGAGTCCACCGAGGTGTATTTGAGCCACAATCAGCTGCGGCAGGTCATTCATAACACACACGTTTCAAAGGCTGATGTTTCTTCTATTCAAGTCAAGAAGATTAGAAAAAAATATGGGGGGGGGGGGGGGTAAAATGAACAAATAACAACAGCGCAATGTGTCTCTGTCTCTGCATCTTTGTTGGGGAGGCTTAAGTTTGCAGAATCACTGTCTCAACTCAGTATCATCACCCGACTCTCTCCAAATAGACTCCAGCCAGATAATATCTTTAATTTGCTGTGTGGTTGACAAATCTCTATAGTAACTTGCAAAGCCATAGTCACATTTTGAAATGCTGCTTGCCTGCACAAATCTTTATCCCATTTTCTTTTTTTTTTTGGTGTGACGATATGGGTATTAAAACAAGTTTGGGCACCCGGGTTAATCCACCTCCACAGTCAAAGTGGGATTTATCTCAGTGCGAGGGAACGTACATGAGCCGTGTCACCTTGGTGCACATCTTTTACCATCGCAACTTGAGAAATGAAAAATCCATTCTGGTTACTTCACATAACTCCAGTGACTCTGGCTCTTTTAACTACCAAAACTCATTAAAGGATGTAAAAGTAGAAAAAAAAAGCCTAAATCAACCTCATTTGTCATTCAAACAATAAAGGTGATGTATTTCCTCTTTGCGGATAAGGCAAAAGGACAAACTACAACGTATGATAATCCATCTCGATCAGCTAGGGGTGGTCGCTTTTGTATTTACAGGTTCCCCAGTTTGCTACATGTTACTAATGCCTTTGCTGGACAAAGACAATGTAGCTTTTAATCCCAGATAACAAATTTTGCTTTGCGCCTGTTGTCTCGTCCATCACTCCCTGCTTGAATCCCTGACAGTGATCCAAGGGTTGCCTCAGGCCGCTTTCCTTTCCTCCCACTTCCTCTTCCCTCGCGCCGTCCGTTATTCTGTGGGTTTAGATGACCTTTGGCCCGCTGCTTGTTTACTCTCATCACTGAAGTGC